>NW_027223343.1:427279-853941 GCF_030449975.1 Polyergus mexicanus
AAGCAGTGGTATCAACGCAGAGTACTACCGAAGATCGTCCTGCGTTATTTAAGAGAAAATTATTCGGTTATAAAATGAATACGATTGAATTACATTGCATTAAATTCGTTGTTCGTTTGAAATTAATTAGTCAGTGATTCAAATTACATGCTGATTGCAAATAAGCTTTCCATAAATCCATCGTGCGGCTAATTGAACAAAACACATGAAACTTATACACACGATACGGTTTGTATTATTGAAATAAAATTGATATGCTATAGTACGAAAGTAAAATTTCAATTATTTAAAAAAAGAACAGAATTTTTAATATGAATATATAAAGTTATTTATTCATTATTTATTAATAATTTATTAATTATTTTATATATATTATCTAATTAATTATTTAATATATATATATATATATATATATATATATATATATATATATATATATATATATTAATCGTGGTATCAACGCAGAGTACTAAATAGAAGTACGCATACACATTGCTTAAAAAACACACGTATATTATAATAAATATATAAATGTATTTATTTATGTTTTGAAATATTTGTATTATTTTATAAAAAATTTTTTATCACTTGAAAAAATGTGGAAAAAAAATTTCTATCGGGTCTTTTCCTTCGCCAGAGCGAAGAAATGGCTCGCCCTGCCGTAGCCCGAGCGAGAAGGCCCGTCGACCGTACGCCCCCGCTTTGGAGAAAACGCGGCTGGGTGGGTCCGGCGGCAGCGTGGATTCCCGATCGGGTAGCGCGAGCCCGGATCGGGGCTCAGGTAACCGGGGGGGTGGTTTCCTGCATCGCGGCAGTAGCGACCCTTCCAGCGTGGAGCGGCTCCGGATATCGACTAACCGCGACTCCCTGCGATCCAGTAAGGAGATGAACGACCACGACCAGAAGGACGCCGATAAGGATCTGGTGGACGGCGACGCGCGTGGCGACGAGGACAATGAACCGCCCGGACCGGCACCGGGTAGCAGACCGTCGTCCCCGGCTAATTCCCTCGGTGGGTAGGCCGACCTTTAATTAATGGCGCCGATTATTAATCGATCCATCTTTTTTTCGCATTTCGATATTATTGAGTAGAGATACGGGGATTATCTTGGGTCGGGCATTGAGTTATCTACTAGGAATACAGATGCTTTGATTTTCGTTATATCATTCCGGAAATATATGATTCGTTATAAAAATTTTTTCCCCATCTATTTTGTAAGGGAGGAATAAATTAAATATTCGTATTAATTATAAATTTATATATAGAAGAAAATTATTCTCTCTCTTGAGTAATATTTTTTCTTCGGTGTGTCTAGGAATTGGCGATCCGGTGGTGGCGTCCAGACTTTCCAACATTCACGGCGGCGGGCACACAGAATTGGCCAGCGCCAGAAGATTGCGACTGGAGAACGAACGGCTGGTGGCCGAGGTCGCCAGGTTGAGGAGGTTGTTGCTGAGCGGCGCGGCACGTGGCGAGGTCGGCGCCGAAGACGCCGTGATGGAGGAGGAGGCCCGCTTCGTCGCCCTGGAAATGGAACTGCAACACGCAAAGGAAGCGTTGCAGGCGTTGAAGGCTGATCGGAAGCGTCTCAAAGCGGAGAAGTTCGATCTACTCAATCAGATGAAGGCGCTCTACGGCACCCTTGAGGACAAGGAGCGCGAACTTCGCGATTTTATACGAAATTACGAACAGGTGAGTCTCAACGAATAACGTGTAATACTCTTCGCATGTGGCCTCTTGAATACTTTCTTCTCACTTTAATGACACGTAATCGTTATATCCGGCGTCGGAAAATATCGTAGAGAATGATGATGATAGCGAGGAAGATACGGCGAAAATATATGTTCGAAAAAAATAGAAGAACGTCAATTCTTTCTTTCTTGTAAGATAGTTATAACTTTCGATTTATACGAAAAGGTTTCGATGGAATCGTGTTAGAAGATATTGGAAAGATTCCATAATTCTTTCAAGCTGTGACAAAAATGTTCTAGAATTGGTTTTATATCCGTTGATAACAATCGACGGCGTTTCTCTCTTTCTCTGAAAATAAAAAATATTCCCATAATTTATGCATTTTTAATGCGCGTTTTTGGTCTACATCTCGCATTCGTGCACGTGAGAGAAGACGCGTCATCTAACTTATTCGGGGCAAGTCACGTTCGAGAATTTTAATCGCCACATTTTTGCATTCTACGAACGGGGGAGCAGTAAACAGTCGAGAAGTAACTCTAATGCCTCTCCGCTCGCAATTTGCATGTTTCATATAGAAGGATCGATTCTCGATAGGGGCCGCGGCAATGAATTAAGAAAAGCCGATGGCTATGAAACCGAGAAAAATACGACGCCGTACTTGATATTTATGAACGTTCAACTATCAAAATTGCCTCGACGTCGCTAGAATTTCCTCTCTCTTTCTAACTCATTCTTTTACCGCTATTGTAAAAAGAATTGTGCGAAAAAAAAGAACTTACCACGTAACATAAGAAAAAGCGATTATGTACGAAAGATATGTAATTAAATTGTTTGAACAACAATTTAATTATTACGATACCCGCTTTAGGATAGCTTACCTTTATGGGTTTTATAATTCCGGCAATGCCTTGAAATAGCATTAGCGAGAGAGAAAGAAAGAAAGAGAGAGAGACAGAGCGGCTTCCTTTTTACAGGGTAACATATTAATTGCCGCCGGTATAAAGGGACGACGCTACATCGAGCGTGTGTCTTTAGCATTTATAAATATCCTTTGATATCATTTTCTGCCGACGCTGTGCGTTTCCACAACCTTTAGCATATAGCGATATCCACTAGCGATATTGTAACGATTTCTAATTTTGAGTTTTTAAATCTCAACGAAAAACGATAAAGATGAAATTGTATCGATAACGTTAGAAAAGATAGAGGGAGGAAAAATAAAGAGGAATTTAATCTCGCCCGTTTCGTTATTCTAACTAGGTAGATCGCTGGAGAAAATGCGACACGACTTGAGGCAGAGTGAACGTTTAACTATTAAAGCGTAACAAAATCCTCTGCTCGCGCGCTAATGCGTCCAGCTAATGAAAATTGAGAGCAACGCGAGAACGAGCGACTAACGAAACCGCTCCGCGGCGGGTTTTAATTTCGCTTCTAATGCGTTTTTATGAAGCGACGCGGAAATATCGAGAGAAAGAAAAAAGAGCGAGAGGTAGCTTCACCGTTGTGTGAAAATTTAGTTAAAAAACTTTTATATACGATCGGTACAGCTCCGGGCAGTTAATCAGTAATTAACTCGTTACTTGAAACTGTATTAAACCGCGAGCGGCAGAAAAACGTCATTTACAGATGCCTGCATTGTCAAACATATATATTGAACTTGAAAAAATATATTATGAAGAAGAGAATTATAGAAAAGGATACAAATATTTATACGCGACGAGAGAGAGAGAGAGAGAGAGAGAAAGGCAGAAAAGCTATCAACGATTAAAGTTGAAGTCGTGTTTGACGGTCGTACAACCACCGGTTTCAATCTTCTCATGCGCGCATGTCGAGTTGGCAAGCGGAGTCGGTACACGACGGCAATTTTGTCCGTTAAATACTTTCATTAAATTTGCCGGAATTTCTCATTTTGTCGAGACCGTTATAACCGAGTCGCGCGGGGATGCGGTCATTTCAACTCCGTTAAACGAACAACGGCATCCGCCGGCATCGACGAACGTCACCGGTCTCTTCGTGCACCAGGTGCATTCGACGTATAATCTTTCAATTTCGTTGCTTTAAAAAAAAAACGCATGTATAATGTGCAGAGAGTTTAAGGTCGACAAAACGATATCAGATATTGAATTTAGCCTCGAGCGATTTTTTCCCGAGGATGAGAAACACGAGGATAGTGAAACTCGTGGATGAAATGTCATTAGCGCTCGGAGGAGACTCGAGGACCGACTTCGGGAGCGCATCGTGTATCAAGATTACTCCTCCCTCGGTATAACGGGACCGTTTGGTCTTAAGCCAATGTGTAACGATGTGCCGAGACAGAGAGAGATAATGTGGCGAGCTTTTGTCGCTACTGATTGTTATCAACTCCGGAACAAAGACGCGGCTCAACCTCGGTTCTCGAAAGACCCGAGGGCGATATTCCTGAAAGCTAAAACGGCGCACTCACACAGACGCGGATTATTAAGCACTTGAAAATATCCGGCCACATACACACGCACACACAAAAGCGATTTGCCTTTGATGAAGCTATTTTGACGAAATGAAAATGGGAGTATCAAATTAAAAAATAAATTCAGAAACATCCGCGCGAGATTTATTTTGACGACAAAAAATAATTAAATTGGAAAAAAGAATTTTAATTATATAACTAATTATAAAATAAATTTAAAATATGTCAGGCACACACATATACAATATTTTACAAAAATCTGAAAATTATTTACGCAAATAAAATAAACAAAATAAAAAAGAATTTTATTAATAGTATATGATGAGAATTCTTAGATAATTTTTGAAAAGTGATTAGAGAATACAATAAGATGAAAGAACGAGCAATTCCCCTTCTCTTTCTACCTCTTTATCTTTCTGTCTTTTACTTGATTGGAAATTTACGATAGCAATAATTTCGTGAAAATGCCTTTTTAATGATATGTATTTATGACATAGTATGATTTCGCGCACGTAAAATGTTGAGAATAATTAATATTTATTGTATTATCCTCGGATGAGATGTTGCTACGCGAAAATCAAAAGAACCACCGTAATATTAGTCACGATAGTGTGTTGTTGATGTTTCAACAGTATTATTATTCTGCGCGCATGATATTGACGGAGCAACCAGCAATTAATTATTAAGATTTTGTGATGTAGGCTTAATGTTCTTTAACGCGAATATCTTATAAAATCTTATAATGCGAAATATAAACTTGAGATTGAAAATGCTGCAACGAGGAAAAAGAGCATCACATTATTATAAAGAAAATTAATACGCGAGAAGAATCGCACGACTCACGCGATTGTTACGCGCACAGAAAATTACGTGAAATATTTTATAAAATTTTCCATAAATATATATTTCTTGATAAAACTTTTAAAGAGAAAAAAGAATTTCGTATATAATATATTGTCATATGAATTTTCATTGGTATTATAAATACATTTTAAACACTGCATAAATATCTAAAATACTACATATATTATAAATTTTGCATATAATATATATATATTTACCATATAATTACCATGGTGTTTATTCTATCAAACTAAAGACAATGTTTTCCATTTGACACACAATTTGATCTCGTAGAAATTTCGCTACTATTTATTTATCTAACAGAATGACTTCGTTACTTATTGTTAGAGAAGGTTCCTGATGAAAATATCAGACTAAACGTCACCGACAGCAATGGTGCACGCAAGCACTGTAAGTTTCCTCTCATGTCGCTCTTGTCATACCGAAAAAAATGTACGCGTCGCCTCCGGTTTTACGACAGTTTTCTCTCCGTAAAGCGCGCGCCCGTCAATTTTCTTTTATCTCCCTTCTTCATTTATACTCGTTCTTTCTTTCTTTTTGCGTAATCCACTTTATCTCTCTCGTGAGTGTCGACATATTACTATGCCTGGTACACGGACGCGTCTTATAATTTTCTATTCCACGTTGTTTTCAATTTTTTCCACGAGAACACTGCGTTCTCAAGCAGAAGAAGTATTTTTTCCGTTATTTAATTTTTCGAGATAATATAATATTTTCGCAATTGCCTATGATGATTTCTGAAATAATTGACAAACTCTTCCAACTTTTTATCCAATTTTATAATTTAACCAATTTAATTAATTAATGTAATCCTCTTCAAATTTTTGTTTCACGAATTTGTTGCACAAAGAAAAATATAGTATATAAAATTTATTTATTTTTTTAATAAACCATTCACGATTTACATTAAATTCTATGTTATGTATTGAATTTCATGCGTGCACGTCATTCAATACGGAGGAAATTTTGACCGATGTAGATACGCGTGAATAAATTTATTTTTTCGCGTGCCATCTTCTTTAATCCGTTGGCCTTTGTTCGGTTTCGCGAGTTTTGAAATGTTTTCCGGTTCTTCCTGTTTATCATCCAATGTCATATCCCGACGATGCGCTTATGAAACGCTGATGGAATTATCTCCTCGCTGCGCTGAAGCTTCCAAACTACTTAGGTTTTTTTCTTGCATCGCTCTGCCACGGAAAATTGTAGACATTATCCGCGCATTTGTATACAGTAGTCCGCTTTCAAGGAATTTAATATTCTTGAGTGCTTTATGAATGTTTATAAACACAACGACCGCTCTGAAAAATTTTAATAGAAAAGAACTCTGTGCGCGTATACAAGATGGTAATAAAAAAATTTCCTCGAATTCTTCTTCTAATTTCTATGAAGTTTATAAAGTGCTCACTCTTTTATCATTCTCTGAAATAATTTATCAGCGGTATATACTCTATCTGTAGAGCAGGATAAATCTATCGTAAGTAAGATGAATTAGTATAGTGTGAGAGAGAAAGAGTAAAATCTCGGAGAAACTTCCGATGTCTTTCGCGTAAATGACTTTCCTCGTCGCAATTATAACAAATTTTGCTCCAGGCGATATGACGCAATAGTTTTTGAGGCTGAAGCTACGACGTGCTAACAACCGACGCCCGAGTGATTCGCACCGTCTGTAATAACCGTGTTGCCGCAAAGTTTAGCCGATAAACCTTGCTGCAACACCTGTTATACATACGACAGAGTTACTTGCTCTCGGGGAAGAGATAAGTAGATTAACTTTGTAGAGTCGATATCGTCGACGGAGTGGCTAATGGTCGATGGTAAACGTCACGTTTATTCGCGCACTAAAATATAATCGAGTTAACTGCCTTAATCGCGGAAAACGCATCCCTATATTCTCGTTGTGATTCTCCCGTTTATTTAATGAACTTTGACCGTAGAATTTTACTTGAGAATCTTTCACGCGATATAAAGAAATTGAGAATATATTTGTATTCTCAAGGCAAAAACGGTATTATTAGCTTCATTTTCAACATAATATCTATAGAAAATCAAAATAATTTTCTTGTTCAGATACAGTTTCGTAAAAAAATATTATACTTTATTATTGGATGAAAATAATTTGCGCCGCGCTCATCCTCGATTATTCCACTTAACCGCGCGTAGTTATATCCGTGTATTAATTATGCTTACGACGCGAGACGGAATTATCAGCGGAGGACGTCAAATCGTGCATGTCACGTGCGTATCGAATATGCGGATCTCGAGTGTCATTCCGTCTGTTGTTCACTTCGGGCGACACGCTTCAGATAAGCAATGATTGCGCGAAACAGTTTCGCGAACGGCGAACTGACAATTTCGCGAATATCAGCTGAATATTTGTTCTCGAATTCAGTTTGATTTCCAACGGCTATTTGCTCTCACCGCCGTTATTAGTTTGCCCACTGTGTCGACAAAATCATCGCTCTGTCAGTGCGCGGCTCAAGTTATTTCGTCGTATAAATATCGATCATTATATCCCCGTGCGCGCAATCCGCCCCGAGTCCGTAATTAATTATTAACTCATTCCGCAAACGCTTTACAGTGTTGATTTTACAACGTCGAAATTAACATTGTTAAACACAGTACTAAAATACTGACGGTATTAAAATACAATTATTTTTTGACGACGAAGATATAGATTTTTTTTTTTGGAGCGGTTAAATTTTCGACGCGTATCGCGAAACGGAGGAGAAAGTTACAAGGATCGAAATCAGCAGTTTGCCCAGTTTGTCCTTGATTGCCAATGCTCCTTGCGATTTTCGGAACACGCGCATGCCACGGGTAGATGGTGAAGGTTTTGTGGGAGGAGTTACTGCCTGGACATGGTCCTTTTGACCGTTGATTGCAGCGGATGCGAGAGAACGAGGCGACCCTGGGACGTCTTCAGCAGCAAGGAGCCGGCATATCGTCGGAGGAACGCGAACGGGAAAGGGAGAGGGAACGCTGGAGTCTTTTAAGGGCGGCGAGAGACGAGGCCGATCGAAGCCTGAGCCTCGCGGCTAGTTTGGCCGACAAAGAGGCCGCCCTCTCTCACGCACACGCGACCATAAAAGAGGTGAGTCCTACTCGTCGAACGTATAATTCTGGATCGAGTTTAATATCGATGAGGTTCGGCTTCGAGAAAAAGATCGATCACCGTAGATGGGGAAAGAGAGAAATTGCGATATATAAAAATTGTTAAAAAATTAAGTATATTCCTTGCGCGTAGTTTAACAGATTACAAATTTAAATAATTATTTGGTATCAATTTGAAAAAAAAAAAAAAATGATATAACATGGTCAGATGTAAATATACATAATTAGTTATGAAAAAATCCAGTAACATATGTAATTTTTTATATAATCATATATAATAATATTCGAAATTTGACACGAGATATGATCTTATCTTTATACAATTATATTCGGGGGGGGGGGGGGGTTTACATTTCGAAATATATTTCTGCATTAATACAGCTGCAACGTCAGCTGGCGGAACGCGGCGGCGGCGGCGTCGGCGGGATCTGTCTGAGCGATCAGGAGTCCCTGGTGTCGTTTCCACGTGGCAGCGTAAACGGCGCCGCGACTCCCGGTGCCGGGAGTAGCAGCGGCGGTGGTGGCGGCGGTGGTAGCGGAGGCTGCGGCATCATTCCCCACGTTAATTCGCAGCCTCCGTTGGGCATCACCGAACTTGGCGTGTCCGTGGGTAACGCGGGCGTCGGCGCGGGTGCCGGAGGATCATCCTCCGGCGGCCAGGCCGGCGATCGCGGCAGCTGCAGCGCTGACAGCGGGGTCCGCGGGTCCAGTGATCGCGAGAGCGGCGGTGCAACCAGCGTCGGCGGGAATCTCTCGGACTCCACGACGGACGGTGAGTTTTGACAGCGTTTGAACACTGCTTTGGTTTTTCTTTTCTTTTAGCTCTTCGCACGAAACAAAAGTGCAGAGGAAATATACTTAGATATTGAAGGGTGAAAGGGGGACGGAATTGTGCAAGAAAAGGGAGAATTTTAAAACGAACAGACTACGTGTCTCCCGTAAATTGTTTACGCGATGAGCGCCTACGCTCAAGCGCGGAATTGCCCTTTTCTCTTGCAGCATTATACGAAATGAGTCGAGTTAATTAATTTTTTTTTTTCTTACTAAAATCTCTTTTTATGATTAAAATTTTTTTAAGTATAAGCTGCGCGCGTGCGTGTCGTGCATTAACGTATCTTTTCATAAACCTGTTCGGGAGAGAGAAGGAGAGAGATTTCGCTTTTAATAATAAGAGTATATAGGTTTCTTATCTATCTACGTTTATGTTGCAGCGATTATACGAGATGAGTCGTCTCGACTATAATTTTTTTCGTAGAAATCTCTTTCTCTGATTAAAATTTCTTTAACCTGTTGTGTGTGTATGTGTGTGTATTTGTTATGCATTAATATTACATCAATGTATCCTTTCGTGAATCTATTCGAAAGATTTTGTTTTTAATATTTCTATAACATATATTCAATAACAGTAAGCTTTTTATATATCTACATTTATATTAAAGTTTAATTTTGATCTCAGTTTTAATTAAAATAAATATTGTATAACACTCTTGTAGCATTATATAATATCGAAATACGAAACGACGTAGTCACTGACTAGTAGAATTCGTCCCGAAAGACGCGACATACAAAAAAAAAAAAAAAAAACCGCAGGAATATGTAGATCTATCTCTAACGTTACTATTAATCACAATCGTAGCGACACCCGCTTAGGAGATAATGACTCCGGCGTTTAGGTGCAACGAGCTCCGAGATTAATCGTCTAGTTAGAGGGGATTGCAGTGCACATCCGGCTAAGTACCGGTTTGAAAAATAGTCTGGCGTCCGACATCCGTGAATGTTAATCGAACGTAGGTGGTGGCGGTCTAATCGAGCACGCTTCCTTCATGTATTATTCAGCCAATCGCCGTGCCGTTGCATCAAAACGGTTTGATCGATTGGGTTCCTCGGGCAAACATTCGCGGTCGCTAAAGAGCGCGCGCGGGCTCGACGCGCGTGCATGATTTTCGCGAAAGCACGTAAGGATGTACCTCGAACACGCACAGGAGAACGCTCAAGTTTCAGGATTATCTAAAATCTTATCGTGTTACGTTATCAAGTTAAATATTTGCTCAGGATATTGCTTTATCACTTTGTTTTTCAACGTTTTCACGAGAGAAGGGAGTGTGCTTGAGACTAACAAGAGAAGATTAATGATATTAATCGTATAAATAGACTCCTATTATACAATTATGATTAATTTAATTTAATTTAATTTAAGAATATATGTAATATATATAGTTATAAAATTAACCAATAATAATTAATCAAAGGAGAGAAGGAGAAAAGTTTCATAATTTTATGTAAAACGATAGTGAGAGCTCTCTTCCGAATTTTTCACACAGCTAATAATATACCGTGAAATTAAAAGTTAATTAGTCAATTAAACATTATTTCGTATGCGCGCGCGAAATTATCAATTAAAACTTTTCCTATTAACCGGATGGAAATTCTCGCTAACGACCGCGTCATCTCGCGACGAAAAAGTCAGGGATGTCAAGTTACTTTGCACCTTCCAACGTCGCGACATGTCCGCCGTTCCACTTTCAGTGACGAATTCGCATTATCCCTGATAAGGGCGACGCGCGACATAAAGAACACAAGCTCGCCGACGCCAGCGTGTGAGACCTCGAGGAAAGCTCGTTCTTGACAGCCCTCAGGGACGCAAAGGCCTCCGACGGGGGCCTCATTGACACCTCCCCGCACTCTTCCTCCCTTCACTCGAAATTGATGTCCTTTATATATTTCCGCGCAGGCACGCCGACAATTACGGTCGAGGGCAGCGGTCTCGACATGGACAGCATCTCCGTGGTATCCTCCATAGCACCATCCCATATATACCAATGTAAGTGTCCAAGAGCATAAATCATCTGATCGTCGTCGTCGTCGTCGTCGTCGTCGTCGTCGTCGTCACGTTACCCCTGTCACACTCTCTCTCTTTCTTTCGCGCTCTCTTTCTCCCGGCTTCCATCTCGTCGTACCCTCCCTAATCGACGACCTATGCTGCTTCTCTATGTGCGCCTCTTTTCCTTTTTTCCGATACCTTCCGTCTTCTATCGTCAACGATCGCAGGGTGACCGATTCGTTATCGATCGAGCGCGCAGGATTAACGATTAATCGTTAAAGTTATTCGACACGATAATCGTACATCGCGTTAAAGCATTTTCATCGTCGAGGATCAACGTCGATGTTTCTCTCTCCCGTAAAAATCTCCGAAAATCTCGACGACTCGAAAGATATCGATCGCTATCGAATTCCGATCACCCTGTAGTCATTTATCTCTTGGTATGTGTGTTCGTCGTGTATGCGTGAGCGTGCGCCTTAAATACAGCGAACGGTGTTTTCGAAAGGGATCGAGGGCACTCGGCGAATAAATCATCGTTCTTCTCGATGCGTAAGGAGCCTAAACCGGTGCCGAGAGGCTCCCCCGAGGATGTGTCCCCGATACATAAGCCCTGCCTGCTACACGGCTCGAATGCATGCGCATGCACGTACCGCAAACCTGACAGATGACAAGAACGAGCTATGCCCACGAGAAGAACCTTTTTTGCACTCGAACTCGGATCGCTGCACGACGCGTTATGTGTTCTTTATGTGACTTGCATCGATTATCTTTCGCTCTATCATTAAACAGAATAATAGCTCGAGACATATAAGACTTTGCCGACATGCCGAAACGATGTTTAACATAAAAGAAATAGCGATACGTTTAAATAGATTAAATGATAAATAAATAATTGATGGCTTCTGCGTCAATGTTCGCCGATTTAACACTAATAACATCTTTAATGACATTAATGCCAATTAATTAGTTCTCTTTCTGCCATATGTGCGTCTCTTTTAATATTTTTTCTTTAAATATTAATTTTCTCTCTAACGTGACATATTATAATTAAATAACTCGTGTAGCATAATTCATCGACGGTTTTCTATTTATTAATACGAGTGGGGCTTTCGCATTTATATCCTTCGCATATCTCGTTACATTTCTATGCAATCTACCTGTCTATCCATTTATTTCTGTCTTCGTCCCGAGAAAATTGTTCTCGGTAAAAAAAAAAAAAAATAATAATAATAATAATACGATGCTCAATGGAGTTTCGTGTTTTCAGCCGCGACTACGCCAAAAGATTGCAGCCCCACGTTATCGCCGCTGAACGCATTCTCAAGGTCCATGGACAATTCTTCGCTATCACGATCGGTCGAGCAGCTATCCAGCCCGCTAGAATCCGAACCGAGAAGGAACAAGCAGCCGCCACCTGTCGTCGCACCTGCCGCACATTCGAGATCGTCCGCCACTCGCGGCGGCACATGGGGATCTATTTCAAGGTAAGAAGGTCGCCCCGTTATATGTACGTTCAAAGATTTTTCCATCGCGCGACATGGAGTCGAAAGTACCTCGAAAATGACATAAATTTATAATTTCGAAAAAAAAAAATATATATATATATTATCCTTTATTTGAAGCTAATTTTGTATTAACTGAGCAATACATCGTACATTACGTTTAGCTCATTACGCAAACATTTAATCGCAATTATTGGAGAAATGCGGAGACGGTAACTGTACGATAAGCGATGCATTTTACATGTAAACGCGAGCTAAACTGTTTTGTCGCAGTGAATATAATCGACGCGTGACACAAAACGAGCGGTTGCGATAAATGACTCTGGCGGAACAAAATAAAAAAAAAAAAAGCAAAAGATTTCCACGACGACGTCGCGTCGCGGAATTAAATGGAATGGTTTTTCAAGAGCGCACGACAAGTTCATTGATTTTTGCAAACACGCGCTCGCCCGTAACAGCTGCCGCACCGTTCGATAGTTTTTGTATTTTGACGACTCGTAGAACGTTACTTACCACGCAAGTCTCTCATTCAGTTAGTCAGTTTCCTAGCAGTGTGTTACAAATGAGTGAAATGAGTTCGTAACACGATAAAAGGGAAACTGCAACTCTTTACGACGACGTTGGAGAAAGATCGATGTAGATTCACGACGTGTAGAAATAACAAAGACTGCTGGCGCAGAAACAATAGAATCTTTTGAAACGGAACGTCTTTTCGGATGCAGGGGAAACATATTGATTTTTCACATCTGGAAACTACAGCTGATATTGTGAAGCTTTCATCCCTCTGTGTCAGGTTCGCGAGATGACTTTACCTTAAATGATGGATGGGTTGTCTCTTTAAGTATAAAACGAGTATCGCTCCGATATAGGAATCTCTTAAGCCTCCATTATTCCGCCGAATTGGCGAGAGCGACATTAGATTTATCTTCACCGAAAGAAACTAATCTCCTGTTTTTAGCCAGATTTAAAATAAATCAAAATTTTTACATAAAAATGTATTTACTCTCTAAATCGAATTCTATTGTTTCATCATATAATATTTAATTTTATAATATTAATTATAATTTATTAAAATTTATTATAATATTTTATATTATTTTATAATATAACATCTTATTTAATTTTATAATATTTAATTTTTATTGTATTCTTTTTTTATCATATAATATTTCTGACAGAGTACAATTGATTAATAACGTATTATCTCGACATATTATAATAAACAGAAAATTATGCATCTCGCGAGAGGAAGTCACAAGCATTAGAAGAAAAAGAAAAATTTATATTATGTAATGGATATTAGCAAAGTATACAAAAGGAAATGATATTCCGTTTTATCGATATATGTATATGGATGGATGTTTTCTCTTTTGATAGAGTGTTCGCCCGTTCGCGACATCGGAAGACGGCAAACAGTACCAGTGCTGGAAGCGGCGGCAACGAGGCTGCGGACGGCTTTGATCCATATCGATCGTGGTCACCTCTCACCGAGGAGGGTTACGCCGAAAAACTTCGTTTGCTCCGTGAAGCGGCCTCCGTGCCCATGGAACGATGGCGAGCTCCGACCGTTTTAGCCTGGTTAGAGGTGGCTCTTGGGATGCCGCAATACGGACCACGATGTGCTGAGAATGTGAAATCGGGCAAGGTAAAGGATTTGTCGATTTGTCCTGTTCCACGAGGGAGCTTTAAAACAGTTTAACCCGTTGATACGAGTGCGGAGATTTTCCTGGAATCGAGCTTACTACTATTAATCTCAATCGCATGTTAAAGATATATCTTTCGTATGCAAAAGATCTTCTTTCGAGATTTTGTTATGTCAATGATAAACCGCATGATTCCGATCGAAGCACTCATGATTGGTTGACCGTTACTTGCAGGTTCTACTTGAGTTAAGCGACGCCGAGCTAGAAGCTGGTTTAGGCGTGACGCATCCGCTTCATCGGAAGAAGCTGCGTCTGGCCATCGAGGAACATCGGCATCCTAGCCACGTTCGGTATCCCTGCATCGCCCAGCTCGGTCATACTTGGGTCAGTTCCGAGTGGTTGCCAGATCTCGGTCTGGCTCAATACTCGGAGAGTTTCGCCACCAACATGGTGGATGCGCGTATGCTGGACCATCTGAGCAAGAAGGAGCTCGAGAAACTGCTCGGTGTTACGAGAAAATTTCATCAGGCGAGCATCGTTCACGGTATTCATCTGCTGCGTATGCTGAATTACGATCGACAGGTGAGCAAGAATTATAGCGAGCATTATATGATCTCATTAAGCCACAGACGATCGCTTTGAAATCGATACTCTGCGAGGATTAATCAAACGACGTAATTGCGCGGCTAAGTAATACCGTTAAAGAGATGACGTCACGCTTTTGTATGACAGGCGCTCGCTGTCAGGAGACATCAATGCGAGCAGGTTGACACGGATCCTTTGGTCTGGACGAATCAAAGGTTCATTCGGTGGGCGAGGAATATCGATCTCACGGAATACGCCGAGAATTTGAAAGGTGAATTTCGCCTGACAAGCTATTCTATGTCCTTAAAAATCTTTCAACTTTGCATATTATAATTTCTCTTATCATAAAGAAAGTTTCTTACTTCTACGTGATTTTTTATCGTAATAATTATTGAGCGGCATATATCTATATTTTAAAAATAAAAATACACGCGGATGAGAGAAACAACCTTCCACTTTTAATCCCGATAACACTTCGACGAACTGTCGAAATCGTATTTACGATGAAAAAAAAAAGCCATCTTCTCCGCAGACTCGGGTGTACACGGTGCTCTGGTTGTATTGGAACCGTCGTTCACCGGCGATACCATGGCCACCGCGTTGGGCATACCGCCGGCCAAGCATATGATTAGACGGCACCTAACCGCCGAATTGGAAGCGCTCGTTCTGCCAGCAAGGTACTCAGTCTACTGTCATCCAGAAGCAACACTGGACAACGCTCACTAATCGTCATGACGTCGCTGTTCTCGTCGTCAACGAGACCGACGTCTCCCCGGAACACTAACCCGCGTTTGGGCGTTCCACGCCTCGAGAAAGAGTCTCCTTAGAGCGCCTCGGAAATTCGATGTTAGTCTCGAGATTCTCTCGAAGTCACTCGAATATGGCTTCGATCTACTTTCACCGCGCTTTACGTGTCAAATAAGAGCCAGATACGCTCTCTCCTCTCTCTCTCTCTCTCTCTCTCTCTCTCTCTCTCTCTCTCTCTCTCTCTCTCTCTCTCTCTCTCTCTCTCTCTCTCTCTCTCTCTCTCTCTCTCTCTCTCTCTCTCTCTCTCTCTCTCTCTCTCTCTCTCTTTCTCTCTCTCTGAACAGCTTGTGTCAAGTCACGCAATAAAACGAGCGTGCCTTTTAAGGCTATGGGAAACGAGAGGAGAATGCCTCTCTTTCTTTGAAATAAAGAGACTTATCGGGCCATGCCCGATATTGCGAGAAGCATCGCTTACTACTAAAATTTCTTGTGTGAAAAATTTATCCTTCGATAAAAAAAAAATATATCGCTGCCTTGTAGCTAATCGCGCATTGGTTAAAAGAAAGATAGCAAAGAGACGATCTTTCGATCAAACGTGGAAAATTTCGATAGCTAGATAAAGGACAATAAAATGGAATTGAGCTTTTTTTACGTTCGTCGTATAAAGGCGCTCTTTCGAGGCTCCGTTTCTCGAGACAGAGAACGTGATGGGAAGGAATAAGGACCGTTTTCCAAGCGGAAGTAGCAAGTGCAAGTTATAAAGCAACGAACGACACGTCACGCCGGACTCCGCGTCCAAGTCCATGTACGATGATCAAAGTTGAATCGTCGATTTACGTCGCGGATCGTAATAAATACTCGATCGCGATATCCGTCTTCGGTCTTTACAGCGATCGAGACAACAGAGACTTTTGCTAGAGCATCGTCAATTATTTATTTATTTATAGAAGTGCTTTGTGCGCGCGGACAAAATAGTCAATATAGTGTTCTCCATTTTTTTTCCCGAGACTTTTTCTGAAGTATTCTCGAGAAACTTTCGCGCTTGATCGCCGCGCCGAAAAATTTCCGAACGAGCCGACGCGCGGAATCTTCACCTCTTTGCCGCAAACGATCGATACTCGCATCGTAAAATAACGTTAGCCCGGAGAGATAGAGTTGTTACTGTATAGTCGCTGGTAATCGATAGACAGTTACTTTTTCCAGAATTTCTACGAATAAAGTTAGAGATATCGCGTAAGAGACGCATATTCGTCAACTTCCGCAGAAAGTTTTCGTAATCGACGGAACGTAATTTAACGTATTGCTAGGAAATGTCGAGGGGAAAAGTTGTAAATATCCCGAGGATCGATTCGGAAACGAAGGATATGAAGAGGGAGTGCAATTTTCATCTAGATTTTACGTCACCTTTTTTTGAATCGCACTATGAGGATATTATTTCAAATCTTATAGTTCCAGTAGAAGAGTTTTCGTTCGTATTGAGTGGATGTCGAGCGGCGCTTTAGAAATTCGCGCGCTAACGATCTCAATCTCCACGAACTGAAATATATACGAGAAATTAAGCTGAAACGTGAACTCCCTTGACATATCGAAATTATAAATAGAGCCGAGAACGCGCGCGCTCGCTTGCTCGCTCGACGATCTTCTCGATCGCAATCGATCGCGCGAGCGCCGCGAAATAATCACTCGTAGTCTTAATACACACGCTATACCTTGGATATTATCGGGCATACACACACGTAAATACAGTATACAGTCGACATATAATGTACATATACAAACATGCGCGATTATGAAACCACCCAGTGGAAACGTGCCGGTCTCGGTACTCTATTGTCGGAGTTACCCGGGGCACAGTCGCAGCACGAGATTCTCTGGGTCTGCAAGTCGCACTCGGTCGCGGATCCACCGGTAATGTTTCTCTAATAGCTGAGCCGTAGCCCACAGCTGCCGCCTGCACTGCACTGCGCTATGTACAGCACACGTTAATCTTAGTGAACGTGGTGTAATCCTTGGTCAGACATCAGTGCACCCCCTTCTGAACCCCCTAAAAGACACGTAGAAAGCATTTTCTATCGTTAAAGAAATCCTTATTGCATTTTTCTAGCTATTAAATCAATCATCCTCGTGATTGCCCCTACCTCTTATCGTTAGCTTCCCTCCCCATTCCCTCGTCAATTATTAATAATGCGTAAGAATTGTTTTGTTTTCCCTAATCATCTTACGCAGCTCCCCGAATGTTTCTCTGGCCAGGAATCACACCACCAGTTGCATATTATATGATTCCTTTTATCTTTTTCTGATTTGCCAACTTTGATATTTACATATATCTTTGATTGTTCGATGTTTACTCTCGTTGACTGGTTAGCGAGGCTGGAAATGCGTCCCGGTCGGTCTCGACGAGACCATCCCCGGCGTATTTAACAGTCCAGTAAACATTATACATTATACTCTATATCGGTGGTGCACAAAATGCTTGTGTATGTATATTTATGTTGTATAACTAGATATTCATTTATGAGATATATAGATTCTATCGTTCTATATCGCCGGAGACATCTGCAGCGAGCCACTATCAATAATATCCATCGATTATCGAAGATATCGCGGAGAAATTTACAAAACACAAAAAATACTCTTAATCGACCGAGAATATATTCGAGAATCGAAAAAAAATACATGTCTCGCATCTCAAAAAAAAAATTGCAAAACAGAAATATATTCTTTTCCAAGAATTCGATTCGAGAAGAAGAGAATGATAATTCAGAGAGCGGTTCGCTGTAGTACGTTGCCGCACGTGTGTGTGTGTCCGTGATCGAGGGACGTTCGTGGACGCGTGTGTACGCGCAAGAAGGCGTGCATGAAAAGTGGTGGTGTGCGTGTGTGCGTAGAAGTCAGCTGGAGGTGGTCCCGAGGAACAGCACCGGCGGTGGCGGCCGTCCGATGAGCACCGCGAGCGCGGGCGGTAGTCTTGGTCGCGGCAGCAGGGCCCTGCATCTACAGCATCATCAGAGCTCGTTGTCGGCCCTTCATATGACGGCGAATCACACCGGCACCGTCGACAGACGCAGATCCAGCCTCAGGGTAATGTATTAACGTTTAGATTCAACGAGAGCCTCCCTGGTCGTCTCGCCTGTCTATGCACTCTTCCTGATTCTTTTCAGTCTGTCGTGTCATTTATTACGGGTTAATCGCGGGTTGTTAGAAACAATCGCCTTTGAATAGATTTGTGAACGTTTTTTCCTGAATTCGATACATTTGGATGATCTTTTACACGCTTCATGCTTTTTTCCTTTTTTATCATATACAAAAAAAATTTACATTGTATTATATATATTAAATTCTATATGTAGCGGAAATTAAAAATCGTATAATTGAATTTTGAGAGCTGGAAGGAAATAAGAATCGAGTGCGAGATATATCATTCGGAGAGTTCTCTCTCGGCGAATTGCTTCCTTAAAAGCCTATGCTTTAATCATGATCATTGCATCCTAGAAAAATTTATATTTTGAGACATGATATCTGTGTGACGGTCTTAATTCTTTCTCCTTATTGGGATTATACCGATGGATTTGTTTCTCCCTTTCTTTCATTCAATTTTTAATAAAAATGAGAATGATACACATTCTTGGCTGCATAATTTTACCCCTCTTTCTTTCATTATGTGTATGTGATAAATAAATATTTAATATTTATTTTTAAAAAATACATATAAGATGTTCTGTAATATTTAGAGTCTATTTCAGGAATTGATTTAGCACTTAAAACAATAAAAAAAATGTATTTAAACATATGTCCTATTGTTTTTAAGAGCTACATTAATTTCTAAAGTAGTTTCATATATTACGGAAAATTCTTATATATATTATAAATTATTAAAAAAGTAACCATCATTTTCTGAGATAAATTATTTTCTCGACATATGTTAATTCAGTAAACTGTCTAATTAATATAAGCCATGTTGATAATCGATTGTATAGCACAGATAAACGCACTGAAAAATGCAGACACAATTCATAACAGATTCATTATAAGCATTTTCATTTTAAATGCAAATGCGTTGCGGGACCATTTTTCTCGCCTCATTTTAGCATTCACTTTCGCTCATTTCATCTGTGCGATTATCAGCTCTTTATTTTTATTAATTATTAGCATGATTGCATGGCATTGCTTAGTTAAGGACGCTCGCATAACGCCCTACAGCGTAATATTTTCCCATAATATCTGTAATTGACTTTTGTCGAGCAAAAAATGAACGATTATTCCGGATGATAATTTCAAATTAGCTTTACATCTATTAAATTTATTAAAAGATAGAACAGAATAACAAATATGTATTTTATATGTTAAAAAAATTTTTTATAATTATATATATAATTAACATTATCATATTTTATTTTTAGAATAAATACATTGAATAAAGTATATCTTTTTGTCTTTATATATATATATATATATATTATATTTTTTGTTCAAAAAAATCTTTTTTACTCAATTTGCTACGTGAAAGGAAATTCCACTCATTTAGATAATTCGTCAAAATTTTATATGACGAGAGTCAATGACAGAATTTCACGCTGTGAGCTATGAGCTCAACCTAATGTTAATCATTGTCCCTGCATCCTGTGGATCATCGCAGACCTGCAGTCTTCTTTACTTGAAAAAGGTTCGGTATTTATATACATATATATATATATACATATCCATTGTTTCTCTTTCTCTCAAATTCTTTATACATTGTTCCATTATGCCATAGAACCCTTATTACGGAGTCGCTGCATCATTGTAGTCGAATAAACTCAGCACGTTTTCGCAAGGTCCTTAATTAATCAGTAAACCGAAATTAAGTCTAACGTGATTACTGATTTTAAAATTATCCCAATCTGAATTTTAATTTGATTACTTTTATTACTTGGTCGTTTTCCAAACTTGCGGAAGACTTTGGGAAAACGATTTCTGCGACGACAAGCGAGCGAGCAATCGATCGTGTCTAATTTTTAATTTTATTATAATCAATTTCTTTACATGATGTAATTTCGGAGAAAAATTGTTTTACGATAAAATTCTCAAATGATTTTGTAAAATATTCATATTTATGTATCAAATCGAATGTATCGACAATCAGATTATGAAATGATTTCGATCGATCGCGAACTCGTGTCCCGTATTCTTTTCTAGAAAAGTAAAGTAGGAAGCCCTATAATCGGTATGACAAATGTATCGGCATCGTGGAGCGACAAAGCATTTTCTCGCGCACGCTTCCTCGCTCGAGAGACAAGATCTTCGATCTCAGCGAAGCGAGAAAGCCGGGGGAAAGGGAATATTTTTTTTTATTAACGCGATTAATTGATCAGCTGTTTGTTTGACGTAACGCTTCGCTGAGATACGGGCGATTCCTATGGATCTTGACGTCGATCGTAAAACCTGGAAAACGCGAGCAAAGGAGTAATCGTGAAAAGGAAAAGTCTGGCGTGTACAGTAAGGGTGAGGCTTCGGGATAATTGAGAAACTATTCGATCGCGTATGCGAATACCGATCCATTGAATTAACGATAGAGAATCCGCTTGCAAGGTAAAAGAGAAAAAGACTGATGGGGTACGAGCCTAAACCTTGCAGTCCGGCAATTATAGAGAACGCAACGGATCGCGAAGGAACACATCTTCTCCTTGTATCTATTATCATCTACTTATATACCTCTTTTCCGTCTTTATAACCCAATCAGATTGCCAGACAATCTGCCGCACTGAGAAAAGGAAGTATACTCGCGCGGAGGAAAACGGGTTTATATCTCTTTCTATGTGTGTTTCTCTATCTAAAATAAATTTTTACAATCTAAGCTTGTGTGTATGCTTGCGTGTTAAAAAACGTAACGGAAATAATTGTGTATATTTTTTATTTACTCTACAAAATTTTGGGGGAAAATAAATTTGTCGAATCAATCCGTTTGATAATTAAAGCGCAAACTCTTATCTGCCGTATAGAAATTAATACGATAAATAAATTAAAGGTATCAGAGGAAGGGGGCGAAGGTGAGGAAGGTAAGACTAATAGATTAATGAAATATTCAAAAGTCGATCGATCATTCCCGGGTGCAGCCGCGGTGAAATTGCGCATTATCTAATCCCGCGATTATACACGCCCATTCTCGGTGCTAAGTACACCGATGTACGCGTTATGCCACATTGTAAACACTGTATATAACGAGCATATACATTAGCCTAACACGTATCCTCCTTATGTATGTAACCAGAATGTCCCGTGTCTTAAGGTACACCTTTATAGCGAGTAGCGATTTAAATTATGCAATTACGCAGCTCGATTTACCAGTAGCCAGACGTTCCGTATTATTTATAGCGGGCCATATTATTTATGATTACCGAGGGGCACCACGGTGCCCCGCGATAGCCCGTCGTAATCGATTGTGTAAATATAAAGTGGCGATTTCAATGTGAAAAATTAACAACGTGTGGATTTCTTAATCGACCTTATTTCGTCCTTTTGCTAGTTGTCGTGGAGGAGCTCACAGGTATGCGTATCATTAATACAGTCGTAAATTCGTATCTATCTCCCGTGTAGCGTATCCCTCTCTCGTAGAAGTATCCCTCACTGCAATCCCGCTCATGCACCGTATCATTTGAAAATTATTGCGATCAGGATGGGCCTGTCGATGCTTGTCGAGGAGTAACGAAACGAAAACGAGGGACTTTCATTTTTTTGTCGTAATACGTCATGCTTCCATTCACGCAAGAATCATTTTGTTACCCAGCGAATTCTGAATCGTGCCTTACATTCGTCGATCCTCGCATTTCAGCCAAAGATTCAGGGAAATTTAGATAATGAATTTAATTACTTTTGTGCAAACATCACAAACATGCGATAAGAAATCGTAATATTAGATAAATTAGTAGAGCGCTGAAAAAATTATAGATATTAAAATTTATATTTAATACAGAAACAAGAATTTATTGGCTATCTGACAATTCAAGTCGCTATCTAAATTTCCAGGCATTCCGCCTGGTCCATAGCGCCTTTTCACTCTCAACTCGATAATTTCCAAGCAACGCAAAAATTCAAAAGACATGTAAGAGACATTTAAAAATATTTCAATTTTTTAGTTGCTCTTTTTTTTCTTAGAAAAACAAAATCTTTAGAAAGTCGTTTAAGTTTTCGCGTTGTCCAAACCAGTTTTATCGGCACTTGGGCATCTCCCGGTCGCTCGTTTGCTCGTAGCTTCGATCCCTCTAGAAAGTCGAGATCCACTTAAGTCTGAACATATCGATGAATTTTACCGTCTAAACGTACGGCGCCTTTTCACAGGGATCCCTGAGCAGAGCCTTCGGTCTCCGGCCTAGAAGCGAGAAGGCATCACCATCGTCGTCCTCGGACACTGGCAGCCTCGCCAGCCAGTGCCAATACATGAGCAGCAGCATCCGCAGCACCTCGCCACCGCCACCGCAGCTTCCACCGCGACCGATGACGACCGGCGGTGGCGGTGGCAAGCGGCACCGTCGCGTCAAGAGTATCGGCGACATCGAGTACATAAGTACGGCCGCGGTGAGCACCCCGGTCTGACAGGAGGGTAGGCCCCATTACGCGGGGCCTTACCGCAGCCTGAGCGAACGCGGTTACTCGTCCTCCTCCTCCCAGTACTCGGGCTCGTACTCGGGCTACAGCAATGTCCTGGCCGGTGGCGAGCAGCAGCCATATCAGCAATACCAGCAGCAGTCGGGCGGCAATTATTATCATCAGTTACAGGGTGGCTATTACTCGCCGCAGAGTTCCGGGCCGCCCTTCCCGGGGGTGCAGAGATACGGCAGTCTGGCGGAGGAGGCATGGTCGTCGTGCTCCGCCAAGGGAGACGCGAGTGTCTCGAAAGCCAATCCGAGGACTTACTTGGCTTAGCTAGTCGCCGCGACATTCAAGTCTCGTTGAACGAACGGGTGTGACACGACCGGCATATCTGGCGAATTATCCATGAAAAAGGATACACACCTTGATCTCTTCGAGGATCTAAATTTTGTTTGTCTTTTACCTCTTTCGTTAACGATAACTCCATACGAATAGCTTACGGCGAAAAAAAGCAGCAAGGTAATCGTATTTATTAGAGCTAAATGCTTAATGAATCTCATTATATCAGACGCAGGCTGTATATGACTCAAAGAGATGATTATCGACAAGCTATTGAGAATATATTAAATGTAAGATTCAAATGTTTCATGTTACGGACGTAAGAATGTTTCATCGAGGTGACCTGATCGAATTTACAATAAATTTGATAAAAGGATCGATGCTTGATCCCGATACTCTCGACTAATCATTATTGTTACAATGAGTCGAAATAATTAAATAATCTTGTTATGTGACGTGACAACTGTAATAGACAATACGTTAATTGGGTTGAAACAAAATTGCGAGCGATTTCGGACATTTTACGAGACACGATTATATCCGGGATAATATTCTAATGGATGAGTAAATTAACCGCAGTTATTTCAGAGTTATTCACGATTACAGAATAATTATATGTCGTACAAATATCAGGTAAGCATATCGTGACATTAAGAGGTATGAAAGGAGATCTGACCAAATTTTATTAACACATCGAGACATTTATTGATACATACCGACATATATATGCCGACGATATATAACGGGGAAATAAATAGAATAAAGAATATACATATATAATTATATATGGCCGTAGATAGGATTAAAAAATAAGAATCAACAATTTAATTTATTTAAATTATACTGCGATGACAATATCTCGCAAACGTTTCGTCGGAGAAAATTTTTTTATTTTTATTATCGCGAATGACAAACTCTCTAAACGCCAATATTTAATTTAGATCGTAAATTCATAAGCTAGTGCAAAAAAAATCGTCGAAGCATATTTTTGATTATGAAACGATCTTTATGAACGAACAAATAATTTTAAAAGTTTTAACATGGCTGAAAATGATGTCAACGACACAAAGTTATATCTTTTTCACATCCGTCGTATATGGTATATATGTTTACGTGTACGTTTATATATTACTTTCTATGAATATCTACATGAGTTTCCTACGACCATTTAAAGTGGAAATTTTATCAAATAAGCTGAAAGCGACACTCACGTCATAAATACTCGTGTTAGAAACTAGGAAGAACATAAAATCGCATCTCGACACCTAAGTCTTCCATCATAGTCCGCGGCTTGATAAGATCGAATACATTCCATTCTTCGTTATTGATGTATCGAAAAGAAGAATTGGAAAATTCAATTAATGTTGAAAAAAAAATTCCTTTTCTGTCATACAAGAATCCTTCAAATTCTATGCGAAAAAAGACTTATTGGTAAAAGTTGACAAAAACTTACAGCTTATGGATCATTTTGTGAGGGACAAAATTCTAAATAATAATTTATTTGTCCCTCACTTATAATATATAATATATAATATATAAAAAATAAAGTGATCCGTGAGGTGTATAAGCTTTTGTCAACTTTTACAGACTTATTCTCCAAACGAATAAACGGATAATTTTTGATTGTATATTTACGATATAATTAATCGACTATGCAATGTGAGCATCGGTAAAAGAAAAATATAAACGATACAAGCCATATACGATACGATTTAATTAATCTAACGATAAGTGCCAGAAAAAGATATCGAGAGTGCGTTGTAATTTGGCGTACTGCCAAAATGTACGCTTGGCCCATGTGTTGTATCATTATATTAATACGTACAATCTCTTCCCCCAATCTTCTATCTTACCCCCAATGTTCATAAAAGTCAGAAGAGAGACGATATTTTGCAGATATTACGCATATTTATCGTGATATTTATTCGTAGATTGTAATTATTTCCTAATAATACTTGTACGTGCGACCCGCGTTTGGTCGTCAGATTATTTGATTCTACGTCAATCACGTTGACGGAGAGGATGACCAGGACCATATGATATGATATATTTTATATTGCCGGACTAGTATTATTGCCGTTTCGCGAGGCAGAAATGGTGAATTAATACGCTAATTATCTCGTGACATTCTCGTGTGTGTATCTGAGTAAAATTTATGTATATATAAATTAATTAAGGTCTAATTTATTTGTATACATAATATTATACATGCGCGACGCGACCAATACCTCGCGATACACAATTTCGAGCGTTCGCTTATATGTATATTGGTTGCGAATCACGCGCGCGACCACAGATTTCAATGCAAACCGTTGTAAATGTGCTCAGTAATGTCTGTATATATTTGTGTGAACTGTATCTAAACATTTGGGAAAAAGATTAAATAAATCATTGCCTTTACTTCTGCGTGGCACATCTTTCTGCGAAATAATCTTCTCAATTTCTATTTGATACTTATTTTTTTATTTTTTTCTATTGAACTCATTATAACATTGTCAGTGAAGATAGAACATACTTTTTAATAATATCCTTTGACATATTATCTATATACATATAAACATATAGCAAAATAATTAAATGTATATATATATATAACATATTAATTTTGTGGATAAAATCTTATAATTTTTTATTTAGAGTCTTATTTATATATAGATATCTCCGAAGATGAAGAAAATCTTCATTAATATTAATATTCACAATGATAGAGTATACAGATGAGAGGATAAAAGGTATATAATTTCGAAATCATTCAATTTAATAACGTAAACATTTAAATTAAAATCATGAAATGTTGTTATCTCAATATCCATATACGAGAGTTATTTTAAATATGCACATTCATCATATTTAAATAAATATGTTAATTTAACAAGCTACTTGTATTTTAACATGTAGCAAAATGATAAAATACGCTTATATATGAAATCCATAATCAAAATGCTTAATATTAAATTAAATGTTTTCGCAATTTCATATATATTTTTTTTATTTTCTCTTCTGTATTTATTACATTGTCATAAATATTAATTAATATTTACGTTGTCTACAGAAATATCTACAAATAAGACTTAAGATTTATTTTAAATAACACATAGAAAACGTTATATATAGAGGTATTTTAAATAAAAAATAATTTATATTTTAATTTATATTTTAATTTACAGATGATATTTTTAAATTTTGCAGAAAAATTGAAATTTTAATTTTGAAATTTTAGCTAATAAGATGAAAAGGAAAATGGCCAGAATTCAGATAACAAGAAAGTTCCGCAACAGACCATGAATATAAATAACAAATGCAAAATTCCTTCTATGAGTAATAAAACGGCTGCAGGGGGAAATTATTGACAACGGTTTTCATGTAATGCAGAAAAACTGAAATTTTAAAATTAAAAATTAAAATTTCAATTTTTTACGTTATTAAAACTTTTTTTTAATAGCCACTACAGCTATTTTATCACTTATAGAATGAATTATACATTCGTTATTCACAATCTGCTGCAGATTTTCCTTGTTATCTCGTATTTTTGTCATTATTTTTTGTTTTGTCATTTCTTCTTATTAGCTAAATTTGAAAATTACAATTACATGCAAAGAGTTTTGTTCAAAAATATTCTTATATTCAATTCGCACCTCTCCACGCGCGTTGCACGATAAATACTTCTGCTGTATCTGATAGTTTATCTGACATTATCTGATATTTCTGACGTTGTATTTCAACGCTGCATCATGCGATATAAATGGGATCTACGATATATCTCGCGAAAACTTTTTTTTTTTTTTTATATAATCCAACGGCTTGAACTTCTAAGGAATTTTATTCTCAAACCTTCATTTAACTTCGTTCCGTGAGAGATCTTTTGTCTTTTATTCCGCTATTAGAGACAGGAGTTTCGATTAAATCAGTATTATATGGAACCAATTTAAGCGTCTCATTTTGATCTTCCATTGTCTTTGCGATCAGAGTAGAGAAAGAACTAGCAACAGAACTATCAATTGTATTATCACGTGCTAATGATCTTATTAAACTTTGCCTCGACTCTTCCGATTTTTCCATTATGCCTTTTCTAGATGTTTGTTCAGGCGATATACACGTGTGATCATCCGTTTGCATTGTACATTTGTTGTACAATTGACTTATTTTCATTGTTACAAGCGAAGCATTCATATTGTTTGATTTATCGGCGTTATTAAGTAATGGAGTTGATGTATACATAGGATGTGCATACACTTTAAGCAAATCTTTACAACATTTACGACGCGTTACATTACAACTTTTATCAATAATCTCTGCAGTCCCCTTATCATTTAAAGGCGTAATAAATTCGTTATTTGTATTTATTTCGGTAGAGACCGGCTGAAATAAAATCTGATGCGGATCTTTCTCGTTATCTCGCGTTTTTACCATCTTTCTTTTCTTATCGGATGAAATCGATGCTTGTAATGAACTTCGCGATACAGCTCGCTTTTTAGCATTCATCTCTTTTTTAGCAGAATTTGTATAAGATGATTGCTCCCCTTGCCAATGTCTAGCTTGAACATTTTTCAATTTTTCAAACCGCAAATTACAATCCTTCACTTCTATGTATATCAAGTCCCAAAATCCATGCAAATCCGTACAAGTTATCGGCATGACAGCGTTACCTTTCTCGCAAAGTAGTATTAAATTATCAAATCGTTTAAACTTCTTATTAATTAACAAAGTTGTTTGTCCTATTGCTTGATTAATATGACACCGAATATCTTCCGTAATGTCATTTCTCGATTGTATTTCCATCCAATACTCGCAGCATTTTTGAAGCTTATCTTTCTCTTTGTACAATAGATGTTTGAAGTACTCGACGGTATGTTCCTTTCCTTCTATTGGCATGTCAGAATTCTGCATTATAGCATCTTTTGTTGGAAACTCATTAGATGATGAAACCTAATAAAGATCATATAATTGTTCTGTATTTATACTTTTTAATGTATATTTTGTTATCGTTTAAATATTCTAGATCAAATGAAGATGTTAGATCTTTTGCATACATTTCTTTCTTGTTTTCGAGACTAAAATATATAAAGATATTTCTAATGGTAAAATTTTCATGTTGTTTAACATTGATTTTTCTATCGAATTTATTTACTGTTGTCACAAGAAATCTAATTTTTTGGTTTAGAGTTTTTGATGCAACACTTGCAAATCAATAAAATCAAGATCTTTAGCAAGATGATTTTTATGCGACACAAAGAAAGAGAACATTGCGCAGAAAATTCGATATCTTCTTCATTTAATTCACTATATTTAAACAATGCTGAAAATGATCTTAAAGTACAAAACAAATTCTGTATATATATATACAGTAATTGTTGTAAAATTATACTAACTGAAATAGCATTCTTTGTTGAATTATCGCGTGCGGACGTATTATTTTTATTTGTGAGATTATCTTCTACGCACACTTCTCCAAAAATGGATACATGGAGGATAGGGAGTTCAGCGGGAGGATTAAACTTGTGATTAAGTGGAGCAAATGATTTCCGCTTATTGATATCGATGCAATCATTTGCGGGAGCCTTTTCCGCGTTCAAAACTTTAGCCGCTTTCTGTTTCTCGATATTCGCTCTTCTCTTCTCTGTGGCTTTTGTAATCACCTTTTGATTACTAGATTTCTTCTGGGCTTGTACAATTGTTTTCTTTTTTGTAATCATAACTGAATTATTAGTAGTCGTTACCGGAGAATAAAAATTATGACGGACAATTCCGACGATAAAAGGAGGCTTTTTTTGCGATTCTTGCTCCTTCTTTTTTTTCTCTCGCTCCACTTTCCACTCTAATAACTTTTTTTTTTTTTCATCTGTAATATTAATATGTACAATAATTAAATATACACGTATATTATATGTATATGTATACATATATATACATATATATTATATATATATATATATAATATAAACGATTGTTACGCAATATTGATTATTTTTAAGTCAAAATGTTTTTTACTTAATCAAATAATTAGTAATATTTTATTGACAAAAATAATTAACAGCGTAACAATCGAATTATCTCGCATCGACTTACCTTTCTGCGAACCCGTAGAAGAATACGACGATGATTTGTCTCGCTCCACTTTCCGCTCTAATAATTTTCTTTTACTTTTATCTGTAATATTAATATATACAATAATTAAATTATATATTATATATATATATATACACATATATAATACGATTGTTACGCAATATTGATTTTTAAATCAAAATGTTTTTTACTTAATCGAATAATTAGCAATATTTTATTGACAAAAATAATTAACAGCGTAACAATCGTATTATATCTCGCATCGACTTACCTTTCTGCGAATTCGTAGAAGAATGCAACGATTTTTTCTTCTCCCGATTTTCTTCGAAATCTTTTGTTCTCCTTTTTTTACGTTTCTCTCGTTGCTCGCGAGCTAAATCACTTTTAATTTTTTTCGCATTACCAAAAACGAACGGCGGCTTCTTATATTGTTTCTTATTAAGGTCCGACATTTATTCTCTTCCCGAAATGTTTCTATTGAAATCGGGTATACTATCAACGGTTCAGCGATTATACGAAACGTTTCGTGAATATTTACAAATATGTTCGACCTAGCTACTTAGACAACGGTTTCACTAGCGTGTAAAAAGTCGAATTTATCGAAGTTTATTGTTGTCTTCTTTCCGATTGACGCGATTAAATTTTTCGTTTATTTCGAGAGTTGTCATAATTAAAATCGCGTATTTTGACAATTTGAAGAAAATTAATAGTAATGTGAGCAATTTCATTTGTTTAATGCATACAAGTTTTAATTATTGCTTTTGAAGAATGAAGAATATTGTAATACGCTTTTCTCTACTAATTTTACGATTTTATTTATTATAAATTTTATTTCAAAATTATCTTTTCTCTCGAAGTATGAAAAGGATTATATAATATGCTTTTTTGAATAATTCAATTATATATAATTTCATAAATTAAATAATTAGTGTGTGTTGTTTTTTTTATATATATACAAACATGCAATACACATATATACATCAATGTATAATTATATTTTTATGACTATACTAAAGATATTTCTTTTTTTAATTTTAAAATTTTTTTAATTAGGATTTTTTATTAAATATATATATATATATAATTATTAAATAATATATAAGATACGGAAATATAAAAATATACTAAAGCATTTTATAATATTGTATTTAAAAATTATGTCGAATGTAAAAAGAAAGAGAAAATAAATTTCAGTGTTGCCACAATCGAGATTCACTGGCTGCGGTCGGAAAGACGCTAGAAATGCTTCGAAGCGTTTAATTAACCAATCAGGGCAAAGAAAGTAAAGATTTCTTTATTCCAATTGGTTAATGCAATCCGTCGAAGCATCGCTAGCGTCTTTTCGACCGCAGCCACTGACAGATGAATATAATCATTCCGACAGCTCCAACGATAATTGAATACGATTGGTGGACACTTTCAGATTCGACCAATCATTTTCATTTACTATTCGAAAAGCTGCTCAACCATTGGCTTGTAATAAATGCGTCCAATTATAAAAGATCAAAGCGGACATCTCACTTGTTACGCGAATATTCGTTACATATAATAAAATAACTGTCGAAGAGAGTTCTTCAAAATTGTCAAGAACGATAATGAGAGAAAACCATTAAATATTGATTATTTCAGCATCCACGGAATTTCACGCTATTAGAGACTTTTTTTCTCTTAATCTAAGTTTGCGCGCGAATCTTGCAATCGATAGCTCTTCGCTTGCATCACGACAGAGGTCATCCGCTAGGTCAAATCTTGATTCCTTGTCAAACGGTCCGTGAGTTTGTGAGGATTGTCACGCGGTGAGCATCTCAGAGCAACACTCGGTATATCCGTGGAAAGTCGTCGTGGAGATTGGGGAAGTTTTTCCGCTCAAAATCATCCGAATCGCGTGAGTATAGATTTTTCTCCTCGCAAATTCGAGCTCTCGGATAAACGCCAATGCCGGTTACATCGTATTCAATTATATGATCATTAACAATTGTGATTAATAGCATGACCTGTCGACATAAAATAGTGTTCCTAATGCAAATTGAAATACGTTTTTCTTTGAACGTTGATTTTTTTTTGATCGGGTGGGTCACACGGTGACCTTGACAAGGTCAATGTGCAGATTAATCAGGAGATCTGTTACGATTATCGATATAATTAATTTAATGTTATCCTGTCGATACAGTGTTAATTCTTATGAAGATTGATATTATTAGCAAGATTATTTTGCAGAGATATATATATTTCATTATTTATTATCGCTTCTGCTAGATACTCTTTTATCGCACTGTTGCAATGTTCTTCAAAATTTGAATTCTTTTTTTTGTTGGAAGATTATCAATTACAATTATTAATCTATGTTTTGACTAAATTTTTACATTTCTTTGTCATAACAATTGTTGCGAATTCAATTACATTGATCAGCATTCGGCGCACAATCATGTTAAGTCACGAAATCATTCGGTAATAATTGTGTATATTAAAGAATTATTTACTTATAGTACTTTTTACAAAACACAAAGAGTTTGACGCGAGGAGAAAAAATATAGTTATAAATATTATGCAATTTTATTATATGTGCTTAATATATATATATTATATATTTTACTTAAATTGTTGCACTGTTTATAGTGCTTTTATCTTAGCAAGGCGCTTTTCATCGGCAAGTAATTGCACCAAAATGCCTATACAAAGCATCAAGGCTCGTCAGATCTATGACTCTCGTGGAAATCCCACAGTAGAGGTAATATATATTGAATTTTAGGAAAATATATATGTAATATTTTATTAAACATCTTTTTAATAATATTATATATGCTCTTATTAGGTCGATCTCGTCACTGAAGTTGGTTCCTTTCGTGCAGCAGTGCCATCCGGCGCATCTACTGGGGTTCATGAGGCCCTGGAATTGAGAGATAATGATAAATCTAAGTATCATGGAAAATCTGTTTTCAAAGCCATAGAGAATGTTAACTCTATTATTGCTCCTGAATTGTTAAAGGTACATTGTCTAAATAAATATAAAAGTATAAAATATTTGTTATATAACAGTTGATAATTATCAAGAATAGATAAAAAATGACTGAAACTCTTGTTTTTAAGGCCAACTTGGAAGTTACACAACAAACAGATATTGATAATTTCCTGCTGAAGCTAGATGGTACACCAAATAAAGCCAAACTTGGAGCAAATGCGATTTTAGGTGTCTCGTTAGCAGTTTGCAAGGCTGGTGCTGCTAAAAAGGGTCTGCCCTTGTACAAGTAAATATAACTGAAGATAAATTTAAAAATATCTAATTATATTTACTATTGGTAAATATATTTTAACATGTATATATTTGTATTACAGGTATATCGCAGAATTGGCTGGCAACAATGATATCATTTTGCCAGTGCCAGCGTTTAATGTAATTAATGGTGGTTCTCATGCTGGTAACAAGCTGGCTATGCAGGAATTCATGATTTTACCTACTGGTGCGGCTAACTTTACAGAAGCCATGAAAATGGGCAGTGAAGTATACCATCACTTGAAGGCAGGTATCAAGAAGAAGTTCGGCCTGGACGCAACTGCTGTCGGTGACGAAGGTGGATTCGCACCAAATATTTTGGAAAATAAGGAAGCTCTCAACTTGATTATAGATGCTATTAAGGTAAAGATTCATAGAGTTTGAATAAATTATTATTTTATAATAACTGTTTGCAACAGAATTTATTATTAGTTTTAATAATAATATTGTTACGAATATTTGCAGACTGCTGGTTACGATGGAAAGATCAAAATTGGCATGGATGTTGCCGCTTCCGAATTTCACAAGAATGGAAAGTACGATTTAGATTTCAAAAACGAGAAGTCTGATCCGAGCACATACTTGGAACCGGAAGCATTAAAAAACTTGTATTTGGAATTTATCAAAGATTTCCCTATTGTATCAATTGAAGATCCTTTCGATCAAGATGGTTGGGATTCCTGGACGGCCTTGACTGCGGCTACTCCTATTCAAATCGTCGGTGACGATCTGACTGTCACAAATCCTGAGAGGTAATACTCGAGATAAATGCCTTATTCCCATTCGCATTTCAAGGTAAGCTTATATTTACCGTACATTTTACTGTACTCGTATTTACTTATATATTCATAGAATCAAGACGGCTATCGAGAAGAAGGCTTGCAACTGTTTGTTGTTAAAAGTCAATCAAATTGGTAGTGTAACCGAATCCATTAATGCGCACAAGCTCGCTAAGAGTAATGGGTGGGGTACGATGGTCTCTCATCGTTCCGGAGAGACTGAAGATACGTTTATTGCGGACTTGGTCGTTGGTCTTTCAACCGGTCAAATTAAAACGGGCGCGCCCTGCCGCTCGGAACGTCTGGCCAAGTATAACCAGATTTTGCGTATCGAGGAGGAGCTTGGTGCCGCCGCAAAATACGCTGGCGAAAAATTCCGCAACCCTCATGCTTAAATAAAATTGTAACATATCTATCACAGTCCGTTATCATAAAGCTTTAGCTATCTCTAATGTTATGTAAATGAATCATTTACTTTCGTGATCGCATTAGATGCGATGTAGTCCGAGGACTTGTATTATTTTTGTAACCCTAAAATTGATACACATCGTATACAACTATAGAGAGCATGCTAAATACAGTTATTCTAATCAATTGAAAGGGAATCTTAACTCAATTGAAAGAGAAGATAGATTATGTCGATAGATCCCCTACCGTTAAAATCGTGTCTGTAAAAATAAAATTCACATACAGATTCGAGAATTTGAACATTGATATATTTCTTTAGCCGGTTTCTCTGTTGTCCTAAATTATCCTAAGTTGCCCACAATTAATTTATTAGATGATTGTAATGAAATCGATTAGTTTTTATCAAAAATTCTATTTTATTCACAAATCTTAATCATAAAATTTGAATACAATTTTTTTTCTCTATAGGTAAACATACATACATGTGATATAGTTATTACTAGTAGTTTCTACTTACATAATCAATCGCACAATTTTAGATCCGCACGATATATTCACAGAGAGGACACCTTAAAATACTAACAGTATAAAAGTATACAATTATTGTTTAATAATATCGCAGTCATGTATAAATTAAATTTATTTCGTTCTTATTTACACATCAAATAGAGGTATTACATGCTCAGGCAGAAGCATCGTTCGCAGAGACGAATGTATCCCTTCTCGTTCGTGTTCTAGTTATCCATAGGAGGTTGCTTTGCTGTGAAAATACAATTACGTTAAGAGTATATTGTCTCCATAATTAATAAGGCTATCTAATTTCGTAAATTTCTTACTTGGAAGTAATCTTCGATTTCCTGAAGCGTACAGTCCTTCGTTTCTGGTAGGGCGACATAAATAAAGATAGCTTCCAAAAGAGCGGAGACGCCGAAAATAGCGAATACTACTGTTACGCCAACTGCAGCATTTACCTTAAGAATATTTAATTTTTTTTAAAAAGAAAACACCGGAAATACATAGGATATTTCACTTGCTCGCGTATATGTTGATAGAAACAAAAGTATACTTTTTAAGATTTTCATCTCGCACACGCGGTACTTTTTACAATCAATTTTTATAAATATTATAATATAAATATTAATTTTAAATATTATACCCATGGGAAGCACTTGGTAATGAAGAACAAAAGTAGATTGTAGACGAAGAAGATGCATCCGCCACCGATACCTCGAGCCTTTAGGGGCATCAGTTCACCGGTCATCAGTCCAGGAAGCGTCAACAGACCGACGGTGTTCGCACCGACGTAAAATAACAAACATACGGCTAACACATAAGCCTGAAATTGTCCGTGAAAGTTTCATCAATCCGTTATACACGAATTATAGAACAAAGCAATTGGGATACTCACGTCTATAGAAGATCCTTCTTTCCGGGCGATCATATATCCCGCGAGAGTCAACGAAGCCAAGGACGTGCCTAGCGCCGAAATAATACCTAAGGATCGCCTGCCCATTTTAAGTAGAACAACGCAAGATACAATGGAGAAGATAAATCTGATGATCGCCGTCACCACAGCTGCCAAATAATTATCGACGTCGCCGCCGCCTACAAGAGCAAGAATTGCGCGATAAAAGTTGCTCGTTTAGATATATCTACTTTAAAGATTTGCTCGAACGGAAATTAAAGTTTGGCTGGAAAATGAAATTGACACTCTTCCTCACCGATATCCTTCATCATATCGACGGCGTAGAAGACGATAATGTACGTTCCGCTACTCAATTGAAGAATATTGAATATGTTAATGATAATCAACGGTTTCAGCACGCCCGGATCTCTTATAATGGACATCGCCGAGTAAATCCTTTTCTTCAGCGAGACATTTACAGGCTTTTCAGCCAGATCCTTTCTCATCCCCGTATTCAAGAAAGCTATTTCGGCATTCATCTAATTAATTAAAAACAGTTTCGCTTTAGTTACATCATCGTGATACTGTCGCGTCAATATTTATCTCGTTTACTTCTTTATGTTCCTGTAATACGCAAGTTTACGAGTTTCTACCTGCTCTATATTGCCACCTCTGAGCCATAAAAGGGCCTCCTTGGCTTCTTCATTTCTTTTCCGTCTAACGAGCCAGGCCGGACTTTCGGGCACCAAACAGAGAGCGATAAAAGCTATAATAGGAAGCACGACGGCGCTAAAGGCCACAATGTCCCAATTAAAAGATGCTCCCAAAGCGTAAACCAGCAGGATACCGAGACAGTACGAGGCGAACGAACCGACTAGTAGAAAGCCACGTAAGCCAGGGTACGCCATTTCTCCTACTAGAACCTGGCGAATTGACGGTTTTTTAAAATTGTGATTTAAAAAAAACAATCAATTTTCAAATAATACTATTAATTTATTTTTTAACAAGCTATATAGTAAAGTAAATAGAAAAATCTTTGATAAAATCAGTAGCAACAATTACACACACACAGCAAGTAGGATTAAGTAGTAAAAATCCCTTTATGATCAGATATCATCAGAATCATCCGATATTACACCGAACGATATTATAACGCGAAAACTGAATCAACGAATTTAAATATAATTTTTTGTCGTAATGTTCAGTTGTGATTAGCGTGAAATTTATTTCGATAAAATTCTGTTCATGTTATATATCATCATCGAGATAATCGTAGAATACTATACCTGTGCGGGCACCGCCATCAGTCCTACAGATATACCGCAAACGACTCTTCCTATTAAAATAGTTATCACGCTTTTCGAGAAACCGATGATCAGCCAGCCTATGCACAGAGGAATTGCTGACAATTGCAGACTACCTCGTCGGCCGATCGTGTCCAGCAACGGTCCCGATAGCAACGAGCCGACAGGAGTGGCCAGACTGTGAACCGAGGCTGCACAACAATTACAATTCATCGCTTTAATAATCGCATTGATCCATGTTTTACATTACAAGAAAAAGAATATCATTAACATTTTTCCTTCCGCAGAAAAATTCGGACTCCCATATTTAATTAAGAAAATAACTTTTTCACAGATTCATGAGTCACATGAAAGATGAACGGACTTGAAACCTGAAAGCATCTCCTATAGATGCAAATTTATGCATTTAATGAGCGCATCGAGCGGCGTATATAGTTGCATATATTAATGATTGAACCGTAAAAAATTTTTTTACAAGCCTCATTAAGACATTGTTATGCATCGTAGAAAATAACAAAGCAATTAACTATCTATTTACGATCACATGTGTACCTACGTTATTATTGGATTGAGCGTAGGATGCTTTGTTATAAATGTTAAAAGTTTAACTTTCAATGACACGATCATAATCGCGTGTTATCGCATACTTAATGCACGTGTGTTTGCACAGAAGAGAATCTCCTGTAAAAATTTTTATCGACTTGGAAAAAGTTGTCAAGATACTGTCACTCTATTATTCTTCGACTTTCAGCAGATAAGATTACAAGTGTATCGCTGTATATGAATGAAAACGATTATCAGCATGAATATATAAACTTCGCGTTCTTTTCTTCTTTGGAAATGAGATGAGCTCGCTGCGCGTCGTAAGAATTTATATTTTATAATTAAAAAGAGTATATTGCGGGAAGCTTTTAAAGTAATAACTATTTTAATTCGTCCTCGCGCGAGAAAATAGAAACTTTTTCAATAACGCAATTATACATGTTAATGGTTGATTCTCGCTATTGATTCCTTATTATCGGTATCCAATGCATTAAACGTTATTGCGGAATGCCCGCAGTATCGTCTGATTAAATTGCGATTCCACTTTTTCTCGTCTCAGCTTATCGACGTTCTCGTTGTGTCCATAGGGAGGTATGCAATCACAGTTCACGTGCATCGAGCTTGTCTTTTTATATTGCTTTAATGAAATTAAAAGAGTACATCACACACACACACATAGTTCCATTAGAAGGATTGTTTTACGGATATCAAAGTTCAACGCGCGAAATCAGATAAAAGCAATAAAATAGTTGTTCGCCATTCGTGATTAGCGTTGAGAAAAAATAGCTAGATATGTAGAAAATTTAGAAGAAAAAAAAACAAAAGTTAATTTAGAATCTATAATTTGTACTATTATTTTAGAATTCACGGTAAAATATATATTTTTAAGATTTATTTAAAATTTATTATATTTAATGTATATAACTTTTCATTTTAAATATAAAAAAATGCTTTTTTACAAATTATAGATTTAAAATTAAAATCATTTTTATTATGAAGTTTTCAATTAATTAATTGACAAGCAATATCAGACAAGAAATATTTTTTACGGCACATTGGGACTGAGTACGAACGGGACTAGGACAAAATATTTTAATGCGCTGAAGCGACTAGTGTACTGATCGTGTGAAATGTTGCAACCAATGATCGCGAGTAATGATACTTAGGGCAACGGATCATCGATCACAACGGACGCAAGTAACTGTCAGCGGCATTAGTCACTCGTCGTGATACGTGGCAAGATAAATTCCGGACCGTAATAGCAAAATCAACCATACGACAACCGGGACCATCTACGAACCAGTCCATTGACCATGTTTCGACCTTACAGTACATTCCGAACTTTCAACACGTACGCGACCCACATATTCTAAGACTAACTTCTGTAAGCCCTCTCAAGCTCTTTACGCGATTTTGTGGACAGAAGCGTGAAGAAGAAAGGAATTTCAAGTTACACATCTCGCTCTCTGATGTCCTTGAATAATTTAAAATCCAATGCAACATTAAGTATGATAATATTATCAAAGCGTTATCCTTATCCCTGTGCTATTTTTGCCGGATTTGTGGCTTAATTTGTGGCTAAAATTTATCTGCCAAATTATTTTTTTTTTTTTTTTTTTTTTTTTTGAAAGATGTTTTACATATCTCTTTTGCGATGTGGGCAATCGACGTAATAAAACGCATATTGGAATTTCTACGAGGATTCGTATAAATGAACGACTTTTAGCAAACCTACGTTTGTCCGCGAACTATAAAATATTTAATGTGCTGAGTGTCGCGAATTTTACGACGTACTTAAACATCGTATGTGGTATGGTACTAAAGAAAAGAAAAGAAAAAAAAATGATAATTATCGCATGCTGACATCGTAGTTTTTGCTATGTGCGCTGTCCGTTTAAAAAATGATAAATGTACTTTACGCGCGCTACGTATGCATGATATATAAATGAAAATGCATAGGGGAAGCTATTTTAAAAGTCGCATTACGGACTACGATTGTTTCGCCTCGAATTTTCGTTAAAAGACCAATTTAATTGGCACTTACGAAGAGATTTGCGATTTTTACGGAACACGTTGATTTAATTGCGGCCTCGCGCCTTATCAAGACTCTAAGCTTTCAAACGGTGTCCTTCGCGCACGAACTTGACACTCATTGATAAAAATTATCCAATGAGACAGAATGTAGGTCAGTTACAGCATTCGGTGTTTGCAACGATCGGCGACGGTCGTTTCATTTGCGCGAGGGTCGCCGCTATTGTAACCTTGAACCTGCATGCTGGTTCTTGAACTCGCAAGGTCCGAGAGGAGATTCTTCTCTCAATTTCGTATACGCTACACTTCATCTGTTTATCTGTTACAAATTCGTCTTGCGAATCCGAATCGTTTTATTCATTTTGAGAAACGGAAGAAAAAAGAATAATTTGTATGAAAAAAAATATCTTATAAAAATTATCTTGCATAATTTATATTTTTTTATTATGTAAAACTGTCAAACAGACGCTCTTACCTATCCAGGAACCAGTTTCGCGATTCACATTTAAGGTACTGCTATTCTCTGACAATTGCGGCAACAATATAGCGCTGTAACCAATCGGCATACCGCCACCCGTTGCCAACAATAATACTGCGCCCGTTACTAAACACTGCAAATAATGAAATCATTGATTATTTCGCTAATTGTGTTCGCTGTAACAAAATTGTAGCGGAATTATTCAAAAATATTTCATTTAACTTATTGTTAGTATAAGAAAACAAAAAAATACATGCAAACGTGATATACAATTGGTGATCGATATTTCAATTATCGCCGAATATAGCCTTAAATTGCATTGATTAATATACGAAGGTTTGAAGATTTTACAATAGCATCGAAAAATTGACGATCGCAAAATACGAATACAAGAAGATATTTGCAGCAGTTCCCACAGATAGATACGTAGGAGTAATTTTGTACAAGTTTGACCGAATTAAAAAGCGGATGAGAAGCATGTGGTTGACAACTAGCCAAGATTTACTACCGCTTGGCTGTATTTTTACTATAAAACTTGAACAGCTATTATATCGTACGGCATTTTTCCCGTTCCTGCGCAGTTCCGCATAGATACTAACGTAAGCTGCTGAAGGATATTTAAGGCGCCACGCGACATTCGAGGCATAAAGGGTACGCTTATAACAGAAATCTCAAGACGCATGGATGTATCTTGCGAGAAACGATAAATAATAGAGGGAGAGATAAGTGCATTATATAAGCGTACAAGCATAATTTTATGCTGAGGCTATTCATTATAATGTCGTAATACAAATTACATGTTGCAGATACGTATGAATATACTTTACGACATATCCCTGTGCGCTTATTGAACTAGCTTATTAAGAACGTGATATCTTTACTAAAGGAATATTGATACAATCTTTTAGATATAATATTTATCTTTTACTTTAGATATTTACGTTAGCGTATGCTGCATTACACATTTCCGCAGCGAAACAACAATAAGAAAGCACGATGAAGAATGGTAGGTGCTGTGTTTGGCAGCTTTCTATCTATTTTTAAACAGAAAAATGTTCTGGCACTAATCCAAAATATCTCCGTCGCTCTCGCATCGTTGAACACGCGACTACCGTGTTACAAGTTCCCTTTTGCATGAAAGTTAGCAATTCACACGCTGACTGATCGCGAGCAAAAGAAGCAAGAAATGTCACGCACACGATAAGCTCTCGCGAGATATGCTTTTAAGTGTCTCGAAGAAATCTCGATTTTTCTGCAATCCACTGTACGGATGTTTCAATAATATCGCAAAGATATTAGAGAAAAGGATTGTATAAGAGAAAACGCTTGCGATTATGCGATTAAAGAAAAAGGGGAATATAAGCATCTTCCTTTATCTACTATAAAATTCTCTTATTATAAAATTTTTAATTTGTTGTCTCACCTGTGCGAGCACTCCTTTCGCATTAGATGCATATTGCACAGCCGCTTCTTTATGCAAAGAGCTCTTTCCATTCTTAACATTGTTATTATTGTTATTATTCTCGGTGTCCGCTGTATCGTATGTCACACGTTGTATGTCACTCGACGAATTGTAGTTTAGCATCGGATGTACTTCCTCGCTCAAGCGCGACAATCTTGACAAGAAGAATACACATTTTTTTTATTTGTATTTTTTGTTTGTATAACTATAATTTGCATATCGCTCTAGATTAGCCGATACGTACCTTGACTCGAGAGCCATTTTCATCCAATTGAATCGCTGCAGTTGCTACGAAATTCTCAAATGTCTTCGATAATCCGTAATATCTCGGGTTAATAGGAAATGAGACGTCTCTATCACTACATTTATCATTAACAAGTTCTGATCATGTTTTGTGTAGCAGCATTGCCGCCCGCGTCCGTATCGTATTATGCAACCGAAGAAACTTTTGTTCCTTTAACCTCCTTCACTCTTGGACTGCATAAGTATTTTCTAAAAACAGCGGGATAACGTATACCACGTGAGATATGCATGCAAATCTATTCCAAGTTATGCTGTAATAATTTCCATAGTCACGCGATATAAAAAAGTAAATATAATTCAATACTTACATCTGTGCTAGCGGATATATAAGATAGTTCTTCAATTTACAAGAGCGATTGTTAGAAAATAGAAAAAGATACTCACCACCTACTTCGATCTTCCAACTTCCTTTCTAACATTTCCGGCTCTTGATCGAGAAATGTAGTCACGTGGCGTTGCGACTTTAACCGTGGATCGACTCATTCATCTTCCTGGAGGATGTTGAATATGAGTGTACGAATAGCATTTCACGCCAGCACTCTTTCGCAAAAACTTCTACTCGTCTCGTCTGTCAATCTCTCGCTACTTCGGGAGGCATCTGCCCGATCACTCCGTCTTGTGTGTCATAACGAAATTTACGCAAGCACGAACGATGCGAACGAGGGATAAGCAGCAATTGATTCACGTGACGATGACTAAGCCGAATTAAACGAAGCGATTATGATTGCTTATGTCTATGAAGTCTATAAAGTGTTTGCCGATCGATTTTAATTATTTGTTAAAGCGGACAGAGAACCTTCTCGCACTTTTAGTTACGAGCCAACAGCCTTCGTGTGTTTCCAGCGGTAACACATTCTTTTGAATAATTGATCAAGTTGGAGGCGATGTCACCTTCGGTAACTGTCGTCATATCTATATGCTTTTTAATGTATCTGTTCTAGTAAATAGACTTTGAACGTTGACGACGTCAAATAAGTTTAATATATGCGTATACCTCGGCAATAATCTAATTTACATACTGGTCAAGTGGCATATTAAAAGCAACATATGTATAGTATCACTAAACATATTCTAAACAGGCAATTACGCAACAGATCTCTCGACAAAGTTAAGAGTTTTGATTTTTTTACAATTTTTTCACGCACGTACGAATCTTTTTAAATCTGGCCGAGCTGGAATCATCCCACCTTAACAGACGTAGGATCAATTGGCTTCCAAAGCTCCTCGTTTTCTAAGGATTTAACGAACGCGAGTACTCACACGATGATGAAATTTACATACTGATTGCCAGCTTTACGTTTTAAGTATCTTTATAAGTCGGCTCGCGGATCCTCGATGACGGGTAATAGTTCGCTTCGCCTCGATTCTCTTTTCCCGCACTAATGATAAGTAACGGCACTATCGCGAGAATCGTCTATTTCCGCAACTTGGATATATCCCTTTCTGATGCTGGGTCGCTCTCAAACGGCGTTGTACACGCGATATAGCTGTGTAACGATACGCTCCAAATAGTCCGGTCCGTTATCAGACGGACAGTCTCCTCGCCAACAGTTTATCGCAAATAAAACGCGTTCGAATACGAAAATTTTGTAATGGATTAGCCGATCAACATCCGCGAATAAATGCCACGCGCGATCGTTCCAAGCTCGCCTTGGTTTATTCGCCGACTCTACTGAATGAAATATCTGTCCGTAGCTCGCTCTTATAGGCCGCTCACTTTCATTAGGCCCCTTTTCTCGACGATCGAGCCGGTGTTCACAGTGTCCGCCACGGAGGCCTTGGCTCGCTGATCTCTGCGGGGAAAATGTCCAGGGACTCTCTTTCCTCGATGACGGCCTCAAGAGGAACCCGGCTTGAACGGAAGTCGGAGATATCAAATTGAGTAATGTCGCACCGTGACAAAAATAATGCAGCGCTTCGATATTTTATCCGAGAACGTGAGAAATTAATCGCGAGATTCGTTATCGATAAATAAATAAATAATTTAAACGAAAAGATCTAATTCGATGTAATGAAGGGACGCTATAATAATTCTTATGTTAGACGGTTCTTGGAATCTAAAAATTTGCCGTAAAATTTCAAATCTTTTTTTTAAGTTTTAATAAAAAATACAAAATTTTTTTGCTAAACAATAAATAAATTTTTGGAATAATAGAAACAAAAACTAACGATGTGTATTAATTATATTGGCGTTGGCAAAAATCAATCTTATCGTACAGATTTCGGAATAACATTTTTATTACAAATAAATTACACAATCGCTCCTAATTAAACAAATTTAAAAAAATAAAATAAAAAAATTTACTGATATAGATTAAATCTCACCTGTCTTCACAAGAATTATGTCAGTTATTACGTCAAAATTATTGAGAAATAATGCAAACGATATAAATTCTTTTATTTTAATTTTACTCAAGTAAAAAATAAATAAAATTTAATTCTCATTATATTCTAAACATTATCTCTTTATCTTTAAAAATCTTTATCTTATCTTTATTAATTTTATTGATTTCTTTTATGTGCCACATGCGTGATTATAATAAATAAAGTTTTATAAAAATGCGAGTGATAAATTAATTTCATAATTATATTTCAAAACTTATCATTTTATTTTATTTTATCTTATCTTATATCCAAGTTTTTTCTTATTTTGGATCATTAAACTTGTGAAGATACTATCCATCTTCCTTGATATCTCTAACGATATCGCGCGTTCATAATCGATACACGCGATAAGTCGGCAAACAAGTTCGCACTTGTACAATTAAGTGAATTAATAATACAAATCTTAATTAATATTATAAATCTTTCGTAACGATGATAAACACGTCATAGTTTTATATAAAATAAAGGAGATTAATGAAGGTGTTTTTTCGCTATCAACGCTCGAGATAATATCAACGAGTCTTAGGCGCTAAAATTGATCATTTAATTAAAATAATTGGAGCCGGATTAGTGACTGCCGGATTATATAGTGTATAAGCAAGAGAGAGAAAGAGAAATAAGCTGGGAAGAAAAATTAATTAATCTCAATGTTGCAGAAGGTGTTTAAGGTTTAGCAAAGAATTACGCGCTGTCGAATGGATACAGAGAGATATTGCGTATTTCCCGCATCTATGCCGGAGATGGGTCCAAAGATACTCTATAATTATCCGTAATTGGTCGTCGGCTATTTGGAAATTAATCGGGTCACCTGGGCTGCTCGCAGTGACGATCAATGTCATAGTTACGGGATTGCGAGTTTAATTATTTGAAAAATTGTTCCGTTATCAATTACGAACAAGATTTTCTCGAATCAAACAAGTTCGCACTTGTACAATTAAGTGAATTAATAATACAAATCTTAATTAATATTATAAATCTTTCGTAACGATGATAAACACGTCATAGTTTTATATAAAATAAAGGAGATTAATGAAGGTGTTTTTTCGCTATCAACGCTCGAGATAATATCAACGAGTCTTAGGCGCTAAAATTGATCATTTAATTAAAATAATTGGAGCCGGATTAGTGACTGCCGGATTATATAGTGTATAAGCAAGAGAGAGAAAGAGAAATAAGCTGGGAAGAAAAATTAATTAATCTCAATGTTGCAGAAGGTGTTTAAGGTTTAGCAAAGAATTACGCGCTGTCGAATGGATACAGAGAGATATTGCGTATTTCCCGCATCTATGCCGGAGATGGGTCCAAAGATACTCTATAATTATCCGTAATTGGTCGTCGGCTATTTGGAAATTAATCGGGTCACCTGGGCTGCTCGCAGTGACGATCAATGTCATAGTTACGGGATTGCGAGTTTAATTATTTGAAAAATTGTTCCGTTATCAATTACGAACAAGATTTTCTCGAATCAAACAAAAGTGCTTACTAAATATATTGATTGTTCTAAATTAATAACATCTTTCGCTTTTTTTTTTTTTTTTTTTTTAAGGAATACTTGAATTGGGGAAACATGGTTTCGCAAAAAAAAAAAGATAAAATTTATGATTAATTCCTCTCTAACAATTAGTTAGTTATATAATAGATATAGAACTTATATTTGAAATAAGGAGCAAGACATGTCGTGTTTTGTAGGATGTACCGGGAAATGTAGTTAATTAAACGTTTTTGTTCGGTTTATGTTTTAACCGGATGTGGGTTATCTATAAGGGAATTTCTAATCAACGTTAATTAACTGACATGGTTGAGTTGCCAGTGTAACCAAAAATGTGCGCTCGTTAATCATTTAAAATTATAAATTTTATAAAGTTAACAGAGTATGCGGATCAACTCGCTTTTAACTTAATTGTATTATTTATAACAATATGACATCGTATTATCTCTCAAAATTTCATATTGAGGATGAACCGCTGATGGCACAGATCGTTACAACGTGTCTGCATTAACAATACTTATCACAGGGGGAGATTCCGAATGCGGATTAATCGATCGCGTTCATATTGTGGTCGACATTACTATCCAAATATCTGTGTTGCTAATTACGTCCCATTTACACGGTGCCACTGAAATTAAATACCCTTCGATGTAATATCCGCTTATTTTAATTATTCATTAAAATAAGAAATTACGTCACACGGAGAAATGGAGAAGGTTTGTTTCAATTTGCATTCGATTTATAAAATACTTTTAAAATGCATTTCAATTTTATTATTTACGAGTCCCCGGCAGACGAGTGGATTTTCGGACAAATGGCAATTCGTAAACAACTCTCGGGTGACCGCTAACTTCAATCGCAAATCGACACAAGGGCCGACGCGACGCGACGCTCGTTCGAGTGAAGTGTCGTCTTTATCATTCGTCAAGTATCAGCCAGCCGAACATTCGACCATTAACGTCTGCTAACCTTGACCCGATATTCAGATAACTCGTTGACAAGGCTAACGACTCAACCTGACTGATTAGACTGAGAGAACCGCCTCGAATACGCATATACATACGACCGTTTGTATACATGCACACTCGTTTAATCCGCGTAGGGTCTTCCACCGGCGTCTCTCTTCCTAGATTTATGGTCCTGTAAAGTGGTCCAGGGTCGCATCTATGCGCCTCGTCGCTGATGCAGACGAAAATGAGAAGCCACGATAACAATTACGGTAATTTTATTGCAGCTCCCTCAAGTACGAATCATGATCAAATGCAATCGCTGCGAACGTAACTCCTCATTATTCTTAATTTTAATTTATACCTCAATGCCCCAGGGAGATCTCATCTGCGTAAATTATTGACGCAAAGAATATTTTTTTCTGATAAGAATATAAAATTCCAGCGAGTTTCTTTTTATTGATTATTTTTCTATTTTATTGATTATTTATTAATTTATTAATAAATAATTAATTTATTTTACATATCCTCTCAGTCTTTTATTAAGAGAATATAATAATTTATATTCTATATGAAAAAATTAATTGTTTTGCAAAAAAATGATATTAGATAAAATATTAAAATTTATCTTTCTTCTATTTTTTGCAAACGATACATCCAAAAATTGCAATATATCGCACCGGATTTGCTTGACGTGTCTCGATTTCGTTTATTTATGTACGGTTTTTCAGGATGAGTTTATCGTTATTTGTAACTGTTCAAGCTTAAAAGTTTAGATTAGATAGCAAAAAGCAGCGTAGAACATTCGACGAAGATCCTGCTCGTATTATCCCTTACGACCGTACTAGCGTAAGATCGAAAGGATCGCTGCGGTTTCTCGTCAAGACCGACTTATCAAGAGAAATCTCTTGTAATCCGCTCTTGTGTGTAACCCGTATTTTTTATTCTAACTCGCTCGCTCTAATATACGACGTACTGCATCGGAGTTTTAATTTCTACTTCCTTTTTATTACAAAAAATTCTACATATTTGCACGAAAGTTGATGCTCGTTCGAAGAAGATAATAATTAAAATTGTTAAGAAAATAGTTAGTTAAAATATTTAGTTAAAATAGTTTAAATTGTAAGAGAAATTTTTATCAAAATTATATATAAATTCTTTATATGTTTTGTGTGTGTCCCTTCCAAAATAAATGAAAAAGAATTATGGAATTTATCTCTTTCTATCATCGTCAGATCTGAGATAACGTCGGACAACTTGTGTGAGATCGATGTAACTAGCAATTATTATTTCTTATTGCGCGTTATACATTATACATAGACAGAATGATACGCGTATTTTCTCGTCGAATTATATCATCTGCATACGATGTTCGTAAAAAACTGATTCGTAAAGTACAATAATGATGTGATATATTTATACGCTTCCGCTGATCTAACGATTTATGTTTATTACAAGCCTGTCATAGATGAAATATACGAATCGACCTATTCATATTTAATAATACTCTCAAAAAAAGTAGAAAAAGTAGAAAAACGTATAGACCGCAGGCTCATCGTGTATATATATTTATACATATATCTATAAAAGCAATCTACGATTGCGGGCAAACTGCCATGAGAGAAATTAATCCTGGGTCTCTGCCGTTTCCTAAACTTTTACAATTTCGCAAGCGAGATATTATATTCACGTTTGTTATACATTTCCATAAACCATGAATAAATACATGCGTATTAGTTTCTTAACGCGACAAATACAGCTACACTATCTCGTAACTCGTACAAGATTTCATTAAAATAATAATGGACGCGTATTTTTCATATGAAAAATGCATATAAAAATATTATCATCTTGATAATTTTGAATTTTACCATTAGATAACAATTAATTGTAAATATATTTATGCCCCAAAATCTTGATTATTAAAATATAAAAATATAATGGCTATCTTACAATGCAGCATACACATTAATTTCTATGCATGTTACTGATAAATAAATAACAATGCTTGTAATGACATTACGTTTACACAAACGCTTGCAGTCATCAATTACTTGAGCAATTTTTTTTTTTTTAAGATTGCGTTATCTTCTCATTATAATTTATATACAATCATAGATTAATTTATCTAATATACATATTATCATGCTCTCGTCTATCAGATTAATCGTTTGTTTATCGTCAAAGCAAAGCATTCTACGCTTTACAGTATATCTTGAATTTAATTTTTTCTCAATTATAAACATGTTTTTGCATTTCACTAACACAACAATGATGGCATATCAAAATCAGCGTAATTGGCGTATCAAGAAACTCGTATTTTACGCCAAGTCACACGCAATAACAGCGAGGCGGACAAATATTAAGGCGGATAAATATTTTAAATTTATTTTGAAAGGAATAATCAATTTAATAAACAAATTCTATATACAAAAATCAATAAGAACGCTTTTAATTTGTTAATAACAAAACTATTTTAATGATGGTTGCTATAATGATAATATTAAATTGATATTTGAAAAATTTTCTCATTGTTGTATTTTAAATTAATTTGCACAAATAATTTCTTGAACAAAATACAATAAATTTTGTTTGAAAAATAATGTTAGATTTTATCTGCGATAGTTTAATTTATCAATATTAATTTGAAAATACAGAATATTCAACGTTAATTTATATTAATTTATATTAAAATAATGTATAAAATATCAAAAAAAGTATATATATTACGGAGCATCAATAAGTTAACTATAACATATGGTATTTGAGTTTTTGCTGGGTGTAGTGTGTATTGTTATCACAGACATTCTCTCTCTCTTTTTCTTTCTCTCTCTCAGCGTGTTGTCATTCGGGCGGCGATACTCGAACAGTAAGGTAATGCTGCAAGACACTCTGTCGAATTCTTTTTCTAATAAATGCAATTGCGACAAGTATCAGGCAATAATTAGCTATGATTATCGTAATTAATAATTAATTAACTTTAATAATTTTCCATAATTATATTGTGACGATAAATTTTTATCCAAGTGTGTCGTTTCTCACGATTTATTCGTTTCAAGTACGAATTGAAATAACAGAGAATAAAATTATAAATTATAAATTGTTTCGTTGCGGACAATAATTATATTTCTAATAAATTTTGGAATCAAATATATTTCGTCCGATTTATCGTGCAATTTTTCGACACGATCTAACAATTAATATAATTCGGATTGAGAACGTGCAGTAAAACACGAATTGCAGGATCGAGTAATTAATATAACGAAAGATTTCGTGATACATATTAATTGTTCAATAAATAATTAATCTCTTTAAAAAGAAACATTAAATATATATTTTATAATACATAAAATATTTTTCAGCAAGACAAAAATTAATAACAACACGGTGTTTAGCCTTGGCAGCGTATAGCGCGCTATTGTTTACATGTCGCGACTTTGTTATCATTCGCACGACGACACTCGAGCAGTAAAGTAGTAGTGCGAGAAGCTCCGTATATTGTCAAATTCGTTTCCTTAACGCGATTGCGACAAATATATCGAGAAATAATTCGCTATTATTATGATTAATAATTAAGTTTTATAAATACGATACGAAATTGTATCGTGACAATAGGTCTTTATCGAAGTGCGTATTCCGTGCAATTATTTATTATTTTAAATAAAAATCGAGGTGGTAGGGATAAAAATTATGTCATAAAATATTTTTATAAAAATTTTATTATAAAATTATAAAATGATTTTGTTACAAACCATATGATTTTCGATGGTAATGATTTCCTTAACAATGCTTAGGGTCAAATAATTAATTTTAACTTATATATTCATTCACTTATGTTTAAAATGCGATATAGATATAATCTCTCAATTATAAAATAAATTATATAAGAAATAATACAAAATTATATAATTTATATAACCCTTGCAACGGGTATACCTTGACGTTGGTGGGGGAGGGCTTAGTATCCTGAAGATTTATCCTGAAGGGAAACCTAAGTAACACGGTATTGTCACGAATCGCTAATAACTCATACGTGACAAGCGCATTTGAATTCATACTGACTAGTGCGTCGGTTTTCAGTGATATCGCGTGAAATCCAGTGATGTCGCGTTATTGTTAGCGAGAGTTATATTTCCGATGCCGACAAAATTGAGTTAAATCTCATTGAACATTGCTAGACAATGCTCGATGAAAGCATGCTCTGCTTCGACAATTGGCTCGGCCCGAATCGGTTAAAGTTTGGTCGATTGTCCGATAAGGGCAGATGAGATCGTTGTCCCTTGTCATCTCTCATCTTTGTCATCATCGTCTCTTGTATCATACATTATACACCAATGATATGCATGTCTTCATTAGCCTACACGGATCGGAAATATTATCAGTGCATTTATAAGTCACAATTAAGATAAATTTTCCAAATCTCAATCGGATGATCACGGTGTGTCCATATCTTTAACATAAGTATTTTTGATATAATAGATATTATTTTAAAACGTTAAAAGTCTTATAATTATAAACTTAATTAATTATGAAATGTCATATTCTTATATTAATTCGTAATTATAATTGAATAAATTATATGTATAAAGCTTTTAAATTAAAGTTAAAGCTTTACCCATAAAATAGGTTTTTTATTAGATTAATGCTACTTTTTTTTACAACATTTTTTCGATTATAATATAACATTTTTATTTATAATTATATATATTATTTTTTATTCTTAGTCGAAATTGTTATTTTTATACAAATTAAAATACATAAGACTATTTTGTAGAATAATTTTTTACAACAATATTTTTTCTTACAATTATTATTTTAATTAAAATAATATTGTTTTACAAGACAGTTTTCTTATAACAGGTACGTGGACTTGGTATCTTTTTTAAATCTTTTTTATTGAAAAAGTATTATATCACGTTTCGCGTACCGTATTTTATATGTCACTTGCTCTACGTGTGCCATCGCGTCGTTTTGTTTCTAGAACGTGTGGCATGAAGCCAAAAGTAGGTGGCGACCAGTCCTATCGTTTATAGAATATCAAATCATTCGGAAATTTTCTTGCGACGAAACTCGCGGTGAATGACGATAAAAAGCGCATTTTGACAGATCTACAATGCAATCGCACGTTGCTGATCTCGCATCACGTTTAAACCACGCGTCTTAAACTATATTAACGTCTTCCATCATACGAGAGACGCCGCAAACGGCACGTTGCTATAAATCCATAACGCCACCGTCGAGCATTTGCCCTCGCGAATCGTTTGTAAAATCAGTCTAGCGTCGCGGCAGATAAGGTGCATCCCTAGCGGCAAACTTGGGGTCCTATTGGAGTTCATAAAACATAATGATCGACCCCAGGCAAGTAAGCGGTCGGACGAGATACCGCCATCCATCACGTGCGGTTGACAATGCGTAAGAAATACTCGGCGCGACGCGGAGAGATTTAACCGAGGGGACGAGTTCGCTGAGAAAGATAAATGGACTCGAAGTTCACGGAGGAGGAGAAAGAACATGCGCTGCGGAAGAAAGGTTCGGATGACAGCTATCGAAAATCCGCGACCGTATCGTCGGAAATCGATAGCTGCAATCGGGTCATAAGCACTTAGGAAGACAGGGCGAAACAAGGTGTCCGTCATACGGAAAATGAGATGATAAAATGGGAAGTAGACAGATAGGGGCGAGAACGGATGAAAGATAATTGAGAACGGCAGGATAACTTTTTTTTTTGCCGTGAGTCTGTTTTAAATTCCAACGGGGAATGCGATCCCAGATGAAGCATTTCCCGGGCACTTACGTGTCTCGGCTCGAAAATTGGAGGACGCGCGGGTACAACGGCTCGCTTCCTCTCCGCATCATAGAGATGAAATGGTCTTCGAACGAAAGGAGAAATAGAGAAGCGCGAGTGCAAGGAGAGCGCTGATGGAGAGAGGACAAACACACTTCCGTAGGGTGTACTTAGCGAAGCTAAGACACTTCGGAGAAAACGGAGCAGTGGGCGGGAAAACTTGAGCGACTTGCGCGAGGTTTTCTCAAAGGGAACTCCCGAAGATGAAAGATCATATTCGCGTAATGACGTAATATGGTCGGATCGCGCGTGTAATAAAAATTAGACATTAATCTGAACTAACTTTATAAAAGGACAGATTATTTTCATTTATACGATGCAAAGAAAACATGTCAACAACGATCTAAACACTCGTGTAAAAAATCTTTGTAAAAAAACGTACAATCTCAAATCGATGAACTTAACTACCGGATAAATCAAGTTATACGAAGGTTTTCAGCTTGAGTTCGAGAAGACTACGCCGTAGACAGGGTCAAAGCCCCAAATAGAATCTCTAAATCGAGTCTTCCTCTTCAAGAGGAAGGAGCTGCTAGAAATTCGATTGCCACTCAAGTCTCTCGCGGATTGTATGGCGAAACTTTGTATGCGTATTTTCAACGTAGCCTTTATGCAAATAGAAAAATACTGTGTAATAGCACGCGTTTGTAACTATGTGCATAACAGAAGATAATGAATTTTTAATTCGCCGCAGTAGAAATGAATTTGCAGAAACGCGAAATATATATATCCGCTGATTTCGATTGAAATTATTGAATATGCATGTGTCCGGGCGAGAACTTGCGATGAGATTCATAGAACTTTTGCGAATCTACGTCAGACTTGTGTACGAGTTCACTGATTGACTATTTCAAGGACTAATCTATAAGGGAATATTAACTACGCGGGTTCAGACAAAGCGGATTTATTGCTATAGCTTTACTATGTAAATGTAATTACTCGACTAGAAATTATTCAAGTTTTTCGAATGTAATTGAATCGGGATTTAGGAGTCTTAAATATAAGAGAGAAAGGGAATTGGGGGAGACTATAAAAAGAAATGTAATGAACGAATTAAAATGACGAAGATTGACTGCCAACGTAATCTCTCAAACGCAATCAATCATTTTGCATTCTTTTTTTCTATTGTCTTTATTTAATCATTTGTTATTATCTGTTCGATTTAATCCTCCATTGAAGAGCAAGACTTTATTTCAAAAGTTCGTTTTTAAGATAGTCTTGCATTTTTTTTTTTTTTTTTTTTTTTTTTTTTTTCAAATCATTTGTATCGCGAAAAGCCGCTTAGTCAGAATTAATTCATGATCTTTCGTCATTTCGAACAATACAGTATATGATGATCGTGCAATTTCTGTTATTACCGTCTCATATTCGATGACGCTGCAAAACGTCAAATCTAAGGCACAGAACGTTGGCTGAAACGAGAACAGAGATATCGTTCACGTACGTACCGAATAATGAACGTCGAATCTGACGATAATCCAAGAGATACTCCGGTTCTGGCTTTTCTTATCCGGATTTAGATCACCGGCCGGTCGTAACGAGAAAATACGCAGATCGATGTAATAATGTAATTCGTTGGGTAGAACGGTGGAACTGCGAGGAGAAATTATTTTTCGAGCGCGAAACCGCGACGACGTAATATTTTGACAGCCAGTGCCTCTGGTTCTCTGTCTGAACAAAGCGCGTATCTAGTAGAGTGCGTAATTAAAGGACAAATAAATTCAGAGCGAGTCTGCTGCATTGTGAAAAAAGTAGTTACTATCATTTTTCTCAAAATTTTATACCCGGAAGCAAACGCGTATCGCACACTTTTGTGTATCATCCTCGGCGAAATGTCATCGTGAGAGAGGAGAGAAGCATCCCCCGATGATGCTCGGGATACCACGCGCGCTTATCTCTTTGTCTTCGCCAGATTAGGTGTCACCAAGACGTCACTGTATCTTTCTGGCCACATTTTATGTTAGACGATCCCGGAGGTTCGTTTTTTTTTTATCGACTGCCTTCCCACCTACGACCCTTGAAATTATCTCGCAATGCCCCTTGTCGAAGGAAAGATCTCCCATCTCGGCATCAACGCACACGGATATAGCTAGTTTTAGGTTCGTCTGCTTAAATTAAATTTGTACGTAAGATTACGCGAACTATCTATTTTAGAGCCATTATATTCCGAGAGATAGTTTTGAACCATTCGCAATTTACATAGACACGCAAAATCGCCATTAAAATTATATCGCTAAAATAAAATTCAGGCCGTAAAATTCAGAGGGAAAAGTCTATCCCATACAAATTTGTAAAAATAATAATAATAAGAGAGTGTTTCTCGGTTGTTTCGCGAGAGTTTGCAAGTTAAATAATTTTACTTTAATTCTCAAATTTTTTTGAGACAAGTTTTTTTCTTATCGGATTTTCTGTATCTTGTGATATTCTTTATAATCAGAGAGTGAGTTCTATAATTGTTCTATTGTATAACTCTTACCGGTGGAGAAAGCTGTGAACCGCGATTAATGCGAGCAATCAAATGTTTAACAAATATTGCTATAAATTGCGTGAGATCTTATCTCTCTTCAATATTCATCGTCCGTCTATCAGAACAAATAGTGTAATATTAATTTACGATCAAAATGAGCTACCGTGTATAAGATGGATAAATAAACGAGGGAGATACGATGATTACTGGGAACATGGTGGACGGAATATTTAATCAATTTAAATCCATCAACATACTATAATCTCTTTCTCTCTCTCCTCTCTCTCTCTCTCTCTCTCTCTCTCTCTCATTTTAACCCATTACATTTAACGACATAACGTGCTGCTGTATAATTAAAAGGGATTATATTGTTACATCGAATAAAACAGAGACCTACGTATGCGTACATTATCACATTAATTATTTTTTACAGAAATTAATTTTTTAATATAATGACATAGATTATCTTCTTAATATTACACCTGCGCGAGGATTTACTAATATATACGAAAATCGGATAAGTAACTTTAAAGTTCGACTTCTTCGTTGTCGCTCCATCGTTAATTAATTCAAGTCATTAGCCAGTCAGACGCCAGACGAGATTTAATTCCTTTTAAAGCTCTTTATTACTAATTCTTTTAGTATAATCAGCTGTTTTGGCAAGATATTATTATTTCCAATCGAGCGTCGAATAAAAGCTCGTAATTTGTATGAAAAATGTCTGTTTAGAGAGAGTACAATAGAATGTTTCGTAAGGTTTATCAGTTGCGTTAAATGTATACACAGGGGTTAAACTATCAAAATATTTTTTCACACAATACATTTGTCAGGAAAAACGCTGCCGGAAGCGATCAATGCACAGCGCTATCTCAAGCTTTTGCTCAGAATAGCGGCGCGGTTATAACTCACTCATCTTTATAGTGTATAACATAAAAGCAGTTGGTGTGCCTTGTAACGCTATATTCCGCATTCTCGGCCGTAAACTTTTAACAAGATATAAAGAACGCTAGCAGATCTTGGAAGATGGATCTCGTCTTCGCGCAACTTGTCAGAAACGACGGTATAATTCTGTTGATTCGCAGTCCCCTTGGCCCGCCAAGGGACGAATTGCCATCCGTCGAGCAATTTACGGGCTAGAAGTTCACGCGTCGTATAACTTCTAACGTGTCGAGATCAGGACAATACGAGCGTCCTTATTCCGCTGCCTCGAAAGAATCGAAAGTCTCGATTCCTTTCTCGATGAAATTCAACAATTTTTTTATCTCGTAAAAAAAATCATATTATATATAATTATAAAATATATTTTATAAAATATATTTTATAATTATACACACACATATATACGAATAATTTTTAAACGTAATAGAATAATAAAATAGAAATGCGATGTAAGTGGAATAAGATGATTTTTGGAGAGCGATAAATTGATTGTGCTTTGAAAATGATATAATTATTGTAGGGTTCTTCTTCTAAGAAGGAACAGTTGCCAGAGCAGAGAGAGAGAAAGAGAGAGAGAGAGAGAGAGATAAGAATCTCCGTTCTAAAATTGTCCGCAACTTTATTAAGAGTCTGTGTTGGAAGCCAATGGAGCTAACGAGCCAATGGAGCCAAACGAGCTAACGTAACGATATGATGATTAAATGAAATAGTTTCAGCGAAAAGAGCACAAGTCGCGTATATACAAGCTTTATACGTTTCTTAAATTTTTATTTGGACCGCAAAGTGAAAAATACACAAAATCTTTAATATTTTTCAGCATTCGGCGAAAAATTGATTTTAATTCGAGCGTAGAATATTTATGGATGGAATAGTGAATAATTTTTTTCGGGTACTCGGCATAAAACGCACGTATGCACGTAATCGACCTTCTTCCGTCTAAAATTTTTACTTTGCTTCAACGCCGCTTTCTTTAAATAATTGGAGTGCTCCACTCCTATAAAGCTCACTAGCGGACTAAGATTAATGAGACCAACCGCTGAATGACATCAAAAGAGTCTAACACAGCGCAATGCGATGTGCGAGCATGATGCGAGTGAGATGAATATACTGACTATTTTGTCTTAAACTTGGGGTTTGCAATAAAAAAACTTGACAAAAAAAAACAGTCTACCATAGAAAGTTATCTTGTGTCGGAAAAGATTTCGTACGCTCGGGATCAAGCGCTGCATCATTTATAAAGCCACGTATATCTAGTTAGATGTGATAGACTTTAATATTTACAATCGCGTTGCGAGACAAATTGTATCTATACAATTTGTCTTAGAAAAGTCGCACAGATTTAACTTGGAACTTTATATTCCGTAGATGGGACTGAGGGTTAAGTATTTCGTACATCGTAACCCTCGGGAATTTACGTTCTCGGTGCGCGAAGTGGCCATCACCTCGTCCTAGTGATATCCCGGTCGTCTTTTTACCGATCGTAAGAAAGAGCGAACCGTAGTCGAGCGAAGACGTCGTTGAGAACAGGCTCGGCTCCTTGGATTGGATGTCTTCGTCCATTTTATTCTCTCCTTTTTTTGTCTTTCTTTCTTTTCTAGAAATCCTCCTGTCAGCAGCGCCCACGCGTTTCTCTCGTATAACGATACGTTCCAGCCCCTTTTCGCAAACATTTTCCTGTTTTTCGGCCAAACTTGTCCGGTATTTCGGTCGTGAAAATAAAAGTCATAGACATTCGTCGTGTGAAAACGGAAAACGCCGGACGGAAAAATGCGAGCGATTTCTATCCTTAAATTTAGCGAAAGTAGAACGAGAAAATATAAAATTAAAATTATATAAAATATATACAAAAAATTTAAATAAACTGCATGAAAATTCATTAATGTAATTAACAAGACTTATTAATTTTAGTAACGTGATTTCTTAAAGTAACACTATTAAATTAAAATTATTTATGTAAAATAAGAAAGAATCATGATAATAAATTTACAAAGAAATATTATTTCACATTAATAGCTAACCACAGCTATAGCAATTGTAAAATATTTTATAATAATATCGGAATTACGATATTATGTAACAATATTGGAAGCGATGTAGTTATCCTTGCACTATCGGATATGAAATAATGTCAAGGTGAGACGTCCGTCGTGTCCTTGAATCGAATCATCTTCAATAATCTTTAAAAGGAGGACACTTTACCGTCACCGCCACCATCATAAACGCCCGGCCTTCATAAATCATATCTATTTCATTGTCAAAAACAGAGCCTGAGATTGTTTCCCTCCATCGTTCCCGCTAACTTGCCTAATTGCATAATATAGCGCAGGAACTCTCTTCGGGTCAAGTAGAGTCCACTTTATGGTACGATATTTATTCGTGGCGATACAAATTTTATGTGTCCTACGCTTTCTTTAATTTTATTGCTTTTTGACTGCATTAAAAGATCTAAATCTAAATCACGAATAAGATATGTATCATAATAAGTCATAAATAGCTATTATATAATGTTTGCAACGACAAGAACTTGTATACATGCATCGCAAAGAAAACTCTTAACTCTTAGCTGGACCAAGCTTTAAACTAATAAAGTATCGCGAAATCAAAAATTCCTTATGCTAAATAATTTCTTAAATTTGTAATCCAAAAAATAATATATAAAAAAAAGAAAAAAAAGAAAAAATATAAATAATATTTTTTTTAAATATAAATTATAAACGAACGGAATAGATCTTCTCATAAAGGACAACTATGAAAAATAATATTATAAATATACATAGATATTAATATTATATGATCGCAATATAACAAATTAAAAAGTTTCCGCTAGTATATCTGAGTTCCCTTTTCTTTTCTTTTTTCGCAGAAGACTTGCCAAGTTTAATAAAATACATGACTTTTAATGAAAAAAAGGTGACTTACCTTTCAGAAAATGAAATCTTCTGGGACCTTTTTTTTAGTCGTTCTTTTGTGTCCGGTCGCAAATGTCTCCATGAAACTTTTAATAGTTGCCAGCGGATTGTTAGTATATTTCTTTGCCAATCCCTCATCTCGCGAGTTCTCCTACATCGTTTTATTTTGCCGTTTCCTTTGGCTGCAAACCACGACAATAAAATGGTTGTCCTAGTTTCCAGTTTGTCCGGGAACGGTGAGAAAAAGCAAACAGTCTTAAGTGGAACGTGCCGATGCTGATTTTGTTAAGCCTACGCGAACTCTTGATCCTTCCTAGATTACGTGTGATTCGAAGCACTCGTGAAGATCTTACGGTTGGTCCATCTGTTAAGTATCTGGGAAAACTTTCAAGTAACTGTAGAAAAAAATCGTTTATCTGCACGAGACATTTTTTTAAATTTTTGTTAACTAATTCAAGTTTTGCATAATTAACAAAATTTCTGAACAAAACAATACATATATATATATATATATATATATATATATATATATATAATTAATAAAAGGTTTATAAGCAATTTAAAAAATAAAGTAAAATAACTCCGCGATTACTCCTATTTTTAATATTTTATTAGTTACTTTGTTGTAAAGTTAAGTCATGAATTTCTTAAAGCTCTGCTCAGCGAAGAGAAATTTTCACGAGAATATTAACTCTAATGATAATCACACAGCGTTACTGCCAGGCTGTGTTATCTTGCCAAGCACGGAATGTGAAATATTCGTTAAATTTTCAGAGATAAATAGATGAAAGTCTCGAGATAAAAAACGGCTCCAGACGTTAACGCTTTCTAGCCAATTGAATGAGAAAACTTTAAGTTTAAAATTTTTGCCAAGAAACAGAGAAAAAAATATTAAATTTCTCGCTATATAATCTATTTAACAAAACGGATAAAATAAACGAATAAAATAATATGTGTTTAATATGTGTTCTCATATTCTTTTAATGTTTATATATAAATATTTTTCTTTTACATATTTTTCTTTCGCATATAGAATCGTAATCGCTGAATCACGCGGAAATAACGAGCGTTTCGCAGACAACGGAAAAACGCTTGGGTAAACTAGAGTTTTGTTTGCCGCATGTAACAATACATTGGGAAAATATCTTACAATAAAAGATAAAAATATGACAGATTGAAGTTATAGAAGAAAGTATCGTATACATCGTTTAGATATATCGACGTTTTGTCGATAATATTGATAGACCGTATTAAACACAGTTTGAGTCATCTGTTTCCTTCGCGTTCGAATAGTTTAGTGTGATCGTAAACGTAATCCAGGTGTCGACATCCAATCAATATCGAAATATCACACTAACAATAAGTATAATATGAAGGGATAGTTCAATTATGACAGTTTTCAATTGAGCCTCGTTTACATATGAGTTAAAATTCAAAAATAAGCGCAAATGAAGTTTAATGTCAATACTATACAATTATCGTAACAGATAGTTTAAACAATTGAAAATACAAGCAGTGATTATTAAATAGAGTAAACGCAAAAATCCGTTCATTCCTGAATTTTAAAATTTGGAAAATTGGATGGAAAAGAGTGCTCTCCTTCCGCAATCAAACAGTTCGTGCTTCGTTCGTGTCTCTTTAAAAATCCAGAAGCTTCAGGATAACGAGTCTCATAATCATTAGACGATAGGCACAGTGAGGTCTGCCAGGTTATTTCGAAATTGAGGGCTTTTAGGAAAATTTCCGGCTAGGGGAAGAGCCGCTGGTTCCTCCTCGAAGTCTGTGATTACTGTTCGTTGCTGCGCCGCACTTCATCGAGAACGATAGCCACTGGGCAATTTGCCCCAGCTGCTCGAGAAATCGCACAAGCGTTTATCTCTGGCGTGTCGTTTTGCGTCTTTTGTAAATAACAACGGAGATAAAATAATCTATTAGCGACCGACGTTTAAAAATTGTCGCAATAACAACACGCGAGAGAGAAACTCTTTCGTATTTTCCATTAAATTTAAAAAGAGACATTCTTTAAAAAAAAGTCTTTAATCCGATACCGTTTCAAATAATGTTTATTGTAAAAAAGTCATATATCCGTTATAACATATTCATAAAATTATTCTCCCCTACAATCTAAAAGTTACACACTTAAAAATTACTACAAAAATTATTCGAATAGTTCGAGCTAATGTATACAATGGTAGGAAATAATAAAAGCTGATGATTAATATATATATATATATATATATATATATATATATATATATCGATTAGTCGGAATTTTACGTTTATAATTACTTTATATAATAAACTCTTTAAAATGATATCATTAAATAATACTTTAATATCAATTCATGCGATAAAAACATTTTCATTCCAGATCTCGTTTATTCGCTCGGTCTGAATAAATCGAGGTTCTTTTTAATCATTCATGCTTTCATACCAAAGCCTACCATTATTCTCATTCATACGTGATGCTTTGATAATGTATCCTTCTTGAAAAACTTCATACGTGAGGATAAAAAAAGATAAGAAACTAATTACACATAAAAACATTCATTATTTTCGTAGAAATTTTCAAGTGTAATGCCAGAAATATTTCTATCATTATTGTATAATTAAAATTATTTGGCGATCTCTTTATTTAAAAAACAAATGTACGTTCTCTTGCTTGTCAAAACAGAGATTTAATAAAATAAATGCAAAGCATTATTTTTCAACGCTTCGTTTTGCATTAAAAAAAATGCATATCTAAGTTTTACGTCTTAACATTTATCGGACTTTTCGGACATCTATGAAAAATACACATCATATCCTTTTGATTGGAACAGTCTGAGTCGTTGAAAGTTTCAAGTAAGTACATTGCATTAGAACACGTTTCAAAATGTGAAGTCATGAAATTAACGTAATATATAAATAGTCTTTACTAATCTTTATATTATTTCGTTTAATCTTATATATATATATATATAAATTTAAAGCTTATATTTGGTCTGAATGTGACTACATATTTATAGTGTATCTCGTTAATCTACGTCATATTACTGATTAATTAGAAGGTCCCCTTGTTAATGAATTTCGATCTGAGGGAGCTAACTATATTCGATAAAATTTGATAATAGCGAGATGAGACACGTGTTCTTTTTTCTCTCGCGCGAGAAATAGTATTTTATTTTACAAGAGTATATCATCTCATAATTATTTTTGAGGGGTTAAAAGACAACAACGTATTATTTGTAAGCATGTCTTAAACATCCTTAATACTGAGAATTCTTCAATTATAAAATTATACAATTGGTGCAATTATGCCCAAATTAAAATAAACACCGTTTTATTAAAAGCTGTTTTCTCTGCACTGCTCGGAATTAAACATGCTTATTTCTTTTTCTTTCTATATGATGACTTTGCTGCAATTTTAATTAAATTGTCAGAAAGAGAGAGAGAGAGAGCAAAAACGAAAATCTTTAATAAATTGAAAAACGTCTACGCCTATTAAATCTTTTATTCCTCTTTTATTCCTCTTTTAATTTTCTTTTAGCAACGTGACTTTTAAATTGGAAGGAGATAATATTTATATTAGTTCAAGAGTGACATCATCTCCTTAATTTCGAACACTCTACAAACATTTATACGATTATTATTAATCTTGCTGAAAACCTTCTAGCACCGAACGCAGATCTTGTATTATATATATATATATATATTAATTTTATATCATATATTCTCTCCGAAGAAACTAGATCTAAGTAACCATTAGGAGTGAAATGCTCGTCTTATCTCGACAGATAAAAATATGTAGGCTCTCCGAAAATATCTGACATTATTATTCCCGCGCATATATGTATGTACATATGTATGTACGTTTGTGGATATATATGTAAATCTATAATTTATTCAAAATATGTCATTATATTTCGTTATATATCGTAACTGGAATCTTCGTGGATATGACGGCGAGTATTATTTGTTTCTCTATTGCGTACGATGGCTTTAGAATAGATATATGGTTCGAACGCTTTTGTACTTTACGATAGCATTAAATGGCGGAGAATTATGACATTTCCGCGAAACCGAAAAGCAGAATCACAAACGTATTAAACGCAACAATAATATTTTAATGGCTGTTACATATTAAACGCAAACATACGCTCGTAACATGTGCGAAATACATGTCGTATTTCGCACATTAATCGGGCTACAAAGCCTGATTAACGAATATGCATCTGATGTTAATCTATATTCAATATCCGTTAAATTAATAAGCTCTGTTTAATATAACGATGTTTCATACGTTGACTGCCGAAAATAAATGTAATTATATATAAGTAGTATATTAAAATAGCACGATAATATACACACCGTGATATGGTGTCGGGGACAAAATTACCTAATTGTTCAGCGGCAATCAACAAATTGTTAATTGCGTGAAGAACCGATTTGCGCTCGATGATTCTATATTAAAGTGACAGACTATTTCCGACGAGTGAAGATCTTTAAATAATCCCTGAGCACATGTCGTTTCTTTCGTCGCGTTGATGCTCGATGACGTTGACAAGTTTCATAAATCGAACGAGCGAAACGCGAATTTACGCGATTTACGCTGCTTCGTGTGCAGACAATTTGCGAGAGCCTGTATATACATACGTTTACGAGTAGAGAAAGTGCGTATACGAGATCTCCGAACAATAGAGTAATCTCTACGACTTGTATCTACGCGGATTATATTTTGAAGAGAAAGAGAGAGACAGAGAGGAGAGGGATCTCCGCCTATAATCGTGTCTACAAGAATAAAGAGAGAGATGCAGAAAGAGAGAGAGAGAGAGAGAGAGAGAGAGAGAGAAAGACAGGAATAAGGAAAAAATTGGCCAATCAATTTTTAAAGCTCCTTATCCGTAGGATTAATTATATTCTGCTCGCTAATTAGGTTTCGCGAATTAAACATGCCGGGTCGCTTCGAGGTAAAACGATCTCGTTCGCGATCTTGATAATTCCGCGCACGTATTTGCTCGTTAAGGAACGGTTATACTCGCGGCTATATCCCTTAGAATTCTACGGTTTCATTATTCGGCGCAGAATTGTCGAAAATACATACGGTTAACGAATCGCTGAGTAACAAACGGAAATTTAACGGCGCTCCCTCGGCGAATCCATTCCTGTCATGTATCATGCATGAGGCGGGCCGAATCGAAGCGCGGTAGGTGGGCTTCATTACTAGCCCGCAGCAGGGGAAAAAAAAAATAACAAATAAAAAAGAGAAAAAAAAAAGAAAAAAATTACAACGGAAAACGCCCTTCGTCGTTCGGAGCGACACGCTCCTATCGCGTGACGCGCCTTCAATTTTCGCAGGATTTTCAGGGATCCGACGCGTTTTCACGACACGCGGGATATCTTCAAGCACGAAATAACTCTCTGACCGAGAGCAGATTTTTTTTTTTCGCGAAGCGAGCGAGCCCGAAATCAACGTTTATCGCGTCAGAGAAAAAAGGAGGGAAATCGCCATTTGGAAACCCGTAACATCCGGTTGGAGGAGGCGATAGTTGCCGCATCCTACTTTGATAAGGATTTTCAGTAAGGGTTGATAGCTATACTTGGGGCCGGTGCTCTTTTTCGCAGAAGAGAACTTATAAAGAATATAAGAAATATAGGCGGTAAAGATGTCGAAAGAAGCGAATAACCAAAGGAATTTTCACAGCCGTATTTCGTTCGAAGTAGATCCCGTTATCAGAGAATGTTATGGCGTTATTTCCTCGGTACCGAACGGTATAGCTAGCGCGCGGGTTAAACGCACGTCGCTTGGTATCCGAGAACGACGTCGGGCGTCTTGCTGCATGATGGACGATCGAAGTGATGCACGGAGCTGTTCCTTTCTATGATCGTGCTACATTTCGCGAGACTATCCTGCCGGCTGTCGAGCGCGTTGTTGACGCTGCCTCGAAAGTCCCTGGGTGACAAGGATCTCCCCAGAGTCTCGATCTTGTCGACATTACTCGCGCTCAACCGTCGATCCCGTTGCAGCGAATTCCTGCCGTTCGTTGGATCCTCGTATCTCTCCAGGAAGTTGCACACGCTGACGCGTCTCTCCCGCAGCAGGGATTTGCCGGACGGAAAGGTGGGCCTCGCCAGAACATCCGTCCTGTCAAAGTGGCAGATGCTGTTGCCGCGATCGCGCTGCGGTCTCGCCAGAACGTCCGTCCGGTCGAAGTGACAGATGCTCATGCCGCGTTCTCGCTGCAGCGTCGGCCTCGCCAGAACGTCCGTCCTGTCAAAGTGGCAGATGCTCAGACCGCGGTCCCGTTGCAGCATCGGCCTCGCCAGAACGTCCGTCCGGTCGAATTGACAGATACTCATGCCGCGCTCCCGTTGCATCGGCCTCGCCAGAACGTCCATACGGTCGAACTGATAAGCGCTGGATCGGCGTTCGCGCTGCAACAACCGCGACGACTCGCCGATGGATTTGAGGGTCTTCAGAGTGTCGCCGTCACGTTCCTCCTCGTCCACGCACTCCGCGTGGACCAACGACTGCAGATCGAACGCGCTCTTGGCGCGTCTAGGTGTCTCCTGGCTCGGCAGCAGCAGCGACGTGCTCGAACCCACGAACACGCTGTTCTGCCGCAACCTAGCGACCGGTCCTCCCGCCGGGATACAGCTCACCGGATGCTCCAGACAGTGAATATTGAATTTCGAGTAGCTCCGATGCTGCGAACAAAATCCCGGCCGGACCCTGACTATTGCGATCTTACTGAGGTAGATGGCTTACGATATCGTTATTTGAATTCACAGAAACAATGAGTTATATTTAAAGTATATGAAAAAGTTTGAGAATACAATGCGAGGGAGAGAGATGCGATATTACATGTAAATTAGAATTTTTATCTTATCAAATGATTTCAAAAAAACATTAATTACGATATATTAGAGTCATTATCGCTGAAACTATTTCTGATCCTCAATGACGATACACTGATTCCATTCAAAAAAGCAGATGACAAATTAATGATGCAACAATTAATGATGAAAAGATATCATCGATAATTAAAAATTAAACTAATTAAAATAATTTAAAAAATCAAACTATACATATCGCAATTAAACAATTAGATAGCTATAACTAGCTAATTCGTAATTATACTGAAGAAAACAAAATCGTCTGTTATGCTTACATTTTTCTTGCTTGAATAGCATACTAAAAATTGTAGATTTCTTTTCCTGTAGCACATTCTTTCAAATGGTTTGTACGTATATCCATAGCCATAGTTGGGCGAACCCGACGATATTCCCGTAGACCCGTAGAAATATCTACACTAGGGATGTATAGCGAATTACATGGCTAAAGTTGTTTTTCGGTGAAAATGTATTACGCGGATATGACTCGGAAGCACATGTATGTATTGTAGGTACATGTACCCAATTACACGTTATGGCTAGATATGTGCGTTGACATGATTTTCTAACAGACGAGACGCGCGTTTATTTAACGATCGCGAGTGTTGATTGTGATAACGAGAGGGATTTGTAAAGCCGCGTGGCTAGCATACACCGTTAATATTATTCCTTCGTAAATGAAACGCCGACGAAAGAATCCAAATTTCGACACGCGACGTCGATACTGAAATGGTTTATTCTATGAAATTCTATAACGCGCGAGGAAAGGAGATTGCTGTACAAGATTTCCTCGAGGGACGCAAATAGGACAACTCAAGAGTTCGGATTTACGCTATCGCTCCATAGCGGAGCTCGCTCGACTATGCAGCCCAACCGGAAACTCTCGTATGCAACGTGAGTACGTTATTCCAGAGGCTGCGTAAGTCGATATCGCGTCGCGTTTTATGAGAAAGAAGCATTGCATCTTTCCAGATTACGGGATGGTGTCCCGAGACCGTTGAGAGAGCGAGGATGATGCTGCATTTACATGTATTATGCAAAAGCGGATGGAAACTTCGCGATACTTCAGTCAATTTTAAATTTTATGCCTTCGAAGTAATTCGATGCAGAGCATGTTAGATAAACAAAATTAAAATGTCATATTACGATGACAAAAGTATTCTCTTAAATTGAATCAAAAATCTCACTGATTAAAGCAGTGATGCAAGATTTCACCGAAGATCAGCGAATATTTCACTGATCTTGAATAAAAACACTCGTACTTTGCACACTCCTCCGTCCTATATTTCACTGATTATGGCAGTGAGATTTCACTAAAAAGTCAGTAATAATTGTGCATATCTGCCAGATGTAACTTTTTAGAAAGATTTTCTCTTTATTATGGATTGTGCTATTTTTGAGAAAAACTAAAAAATTAAAATTGCACATGACATAAATATTTGTCGCAAAAGTATCATTAATCCATTAAAACTACCTATAAAAAAAGATAAATTAAACACATAATATTAAATTTTTGATTATATTAATAAAAAATATGAAGAAAAATGATATCACGTTTAAAAAATAATTTAAAAAAAAACACAAGTTTTTCAATTAGAAAAAAAAAACATTTTTTTTACATCTCTACACATCACTTTTTTTATTTTTAAGCTGCGGTAAATCTATAAAAAAAACAAAAGTTTCTTAATCAAACTCAAATATTTTTTTAACAAAATATATTGTTATAAATTTATCTTGTATATAATATATAATGTGATAATATATAAGATACATTTTAAAATATCACTGATTGAAAGCCACTATCTTTAATTCATTTAATGAGATTTCACTGATTTTCAGTGCTGTATTTAGAATTGAGATTATCATGATTATTCACTGCTTTTCAATGATAACATACTGATTCTATTTTACAAAATCAAGATACACTACAAAAATTTTATTGTAGTCTAATTTTTTAATCGATGTTGAAGAAAATTTTTTACCGATCATATCGACTATATCGCATCCACATTCGTAGTGGAACGATTTGGTGAAACTAATTACTCAAGTCCCGAGTTATCTATTTCCCTAAATCCCGATCGGACGCTTTAATGAATTCTCACGAGCCTAATTATCGGCAAATGTTCAGCGAGCGTACGAGAATCGGCAATGAAACCCCAAACACATCGAAACCCGTTAAAATGTCTCCTACAATTTATGTGGGACAGGCCATCTATCATTAACTTCGCGCGTGATTTTCAATCATTCTGCTATTCATAGAAGGAACGTACAAAATATCTCGCTAAATTATTGCATAATCGTGTCATTTATATTTACAATTAAGACCATCATAATTATATTCGCTGCTTTTCAGTGATAATATATTGATTCTATTTGAAAGAGTAAATCAAGACACACTACAATAATTTTATTGTAATTTAATTTTTGCAATCGACGTTGAAGAAAAATTTTTCCGACCATATAACTATATCGCATCCGCATCCGTAGTAGAACCGATTCGTTGAAACTAATCACGCGAGTCCCGAATTATCTATTACTCAAATCCCGATCGGACGCTTTGAATGAATTCTCACGAGCTTAATTATCGGGAAATGTTCGACGAACGTATGAGAGTCGACAATGAAACGCCAAACACATTGAAAGCAGTTAAAATATCTGCTTCAGTTTACGTGGGACGGGCCATCTGTCATTAACTTTGCGCATGATTTTCAATCATTCTGCTATTCGTAGGAGGAACGTACAAAATTGCTCGCTGAATTATTGCGTAATCGTGTCATTTATTGCAGCGACGCGACGGAATAAAATGCAGAAAGTAATTTCTCTTCGATTATTTTACGTTTACGATTTACTTCATCGCCTTCTTCACTAGAAATCCCATCAGTACAGCACTAAACTTGACAAGAAAGCAACCGCGCGAAATGGATTTGCTTGTACGATCGGAAGTCACTGCAAGCTCTCTGCTCGGGCCTATTACCCGCAGTATCCTCATCAATCATGAAAATTGCACGAGACAGCGATATCGCTTAATGCGGCTGCATCGGATTACGGATCTAAGGGCGCATCGGGATAATATTTTCTAAATGAAAGATCGTATAATGCATATATACATAACGCAACACTAACGCTTTGATGGAACGATGTAAATGCACATATCGCGCTGAAAATGACAGATTGCACGTTTCGTATGCAGCCGTATGTAGTGTCTGACATATTGCCTCGTTATATAGATGCTGCCTTGAATATTACATGTAATATTGTACCATTATTCGCAACATAATTATCTCACCTTATATAGGTTCGAAGACTTAGACATGATCGAATATTATTTCGACGAATTTAATTTTAGGATGTAAGGATTTTTTATATAAGGCGTTTAAAAATTGGTAACATATTAATTTATCCTGTAAGTATTATATGCACTTTGTCAGCGAAAACGTAAATTGTTACATTCTGATAATTACAAGATCCACGAATCTATAAACACGTGAAGGATCCGTGGGATTTATGGATGTATTCTGAAATTTACTTGATTGAGGTGGGAAGATATTCGTTTGCATAGCATGGAATATGTATGGCAAATGGTTGTCCGAAGTGTTAATATATCAGTCTGTATATATGGTACACGACACGGATTTGCCTCTAGAGCCACTGACGGCGGATTGTAATCCCACGAAAGCTCACTCGAACAATTTAGAGAGAACAATAGTAAATCTCATCGCACACATCCCGATATCGCAAACGAGCTATGAATTCTCCTTTGAGTATATTGAATCGAATATCCAAAAGTCTCTCGCCGGATTCTCACTTCGAGCTCAATGTCCAGAATCCCGCGTGAATCTTACTTTGTAATTCGTCCTGGGATCGACGATCCCGCGCCTTCGAGTATCCGCTTGCGATTTGACGTCGGGGCACAAAGTCTAATCGGGAATATTCAGAATGATAATTTGCAAACCAGAGCAGTCAAAATGAGTTACCCGAAGTGCGTACCCCGGGAGATTTCATTAGAATACCGACAATTGACTCCTGAGCGACACTGGCTTCAATTTTCTACGTCAATAGTGCTAATTACGTACTGTTAAACTCAGTGTTTATAAATAATTTTGCATTGTCTCTGCCTTTTTTACCTAACATTACATTTTATGACGTTCAAGCATCAATATTTCAACAGATTTTTTTTATATTTTTTTTTTTTTTCATATGAATTCGCAAATTAGAGTTTAAGTTTAAACCGCGCATACTCATACGCTTAACTTTCCTCGAATTTTCTCTACAAACCGATTTTAAGATATGTGATATTTTCGATTTAATAGAATCGAGGTCGGCTGTTTCTGACATGCCAATGCAATCGAACGTTTTCACGATTGAATTACCATGGATGTAGAAATACATATTGACGAACGATGATTCCAATCTAAAAGTAATTGCTCGAAATTCACGGACGCAATTGTTCGTGTAACATTGTGTATGTGCGTCTCCCTCTCTATTCGTACGTTTACAAACGAAAAATCTATTATCGCGCAAATATTTAATATATTTTTTACACAAAACTCCTAGGATCACACTATACCACCTATAAAAATACACCGGTACAATTAATTGATGCGATAAAAAATACAACGTACATGTAAATATTTTATACATATCGAAAAAGGATTAATCTTACATAGAACAAATGCATGACGCTACAATGAATTTATAATTCAGATGTGTACCACGGGATGATCGAGATCTCGTAAACCTCGTTTGCCGGACGTTTCCCATTCACGTCGTGATTTATATATTCCATATACAGGTAAATCCGATACCGACACGATACGACTGACACCGCGAAAATATTGTATTTGGCGCATTCTATGCGTTTTAAAATCACTGCAATGCATTGTTGGCTCGCAAAAAAAATTTTCACTAAGCCGCGTAACATAAATAAAAAAATGTATATGTCGATGCGACAAAACATAGTAAAAAAAGATGGTTTCAAAAAAACTGCAGTATTACACTCGCGCGTCATCTGAAATCCGCAGAAAATTTGTAAATTTAATGCGGGTATAAATAATGAATCGGGGTTCACGATTTAATTCAAATCTTCCATTCGTACGTTTTTTCATTACGGTTGAAGCAAATATATTTGCAGCGTTGTAATCTTTGAACCGCTGAAGCACGCGTGTGTTATCAATTTTAGATTTATTAAAATACATGCCACAATTCACTGCCTCATATTTTTCGATGAAGTCCGGTCTTTCTCGATATATTATAGCATGTTTTTTTAATGTCCTCCAGAGAAAGAAAGTCAAGTGGGATTAGATCGAGGAAATAAAGTGGCCAAAAAATTGATTCTCCATCCTAATCGAGGAATAAATTAAACATTGTGACTGCTAGAAAAGTAAAAGTTGAATATCTTGAAAACTATTAATTTTGAAACACTCAATGACATATATGTATAAAGTACCTTTGTATGAAGATTCATTTAGCGCCCGTTCGAGAGAAAACAATATTTTATAGAAACAAAAGTTTGACATTTCTTGGAGAATCAGTTTCGATTTTTTTTTTTTTTTTATAATTGACATCCCTCTTTATAAAGCGCGATTACGCGAATTTGCATATTGTTTTGTAACGATCCCGATTCGATTTACAAAGACGGCATAATCCGTAGCTTGACATAGGATCACCATAAGGATCCGATGAAAGATAGCGAAGTTACGCTCGTCTTCATAAAGCCAACCAAAGTTTATCGTCTACGGGATCCGTGAATAGAAAACACGATATTTCTCACGTTGGTAGTGTCACGTCCAAGCTATATGCTTGCTTATGCCGTGATATAAGGGACATCGTGTATGCACGTTAGGTTGTAAACCTCACCCGGGGGAGAATGTGTTTTATCCTTAATAAACTGGATAAAAAATTACTACAGATTGCGTTATTTCTACTGCAAAATAATATATCAATACACTCGGTATGCAACTATTTTGAGTATACATAAGCAGGTTTGCCTTTCCACTGCTCTCCACGAGTTTGCGAATCTCCTCTAACGGCTGTTTAACCCGCAGCGCTTGCGGCAGTGCTAAAACACTCGCCGTTATTTTGATAATTAAATGGGAAATAGTCAGAGTGCGGCTATCTGTATATATTGGAAACTGTAATCTCCATCATAGCAATTAGGAAATTTGCTCCATGGAATACATCGCTTGATTTACGTGTCGCAGAAATATTGTGCAATATTGAATTTCATTAATTAAATGATCCATAATGAGATGTATTAATACGCTACATAAAATTATTAGGCACGTGAAGAAGCAGCCGATGAGAGAATATTAATCATGATAATTGTGTAGAAACTCTTTTGCTAAAATAAATTTAATTTTATTAAATATCATCGAAGATGGCGATCTCTCTCTCTCTCTCTCTCCATCAAAGCTGTATATTAAGTAATTAAAATTGCCAGATACATTTAAATGAATACTGATTTATTCTTACTTGATAATCCGTTAGTCGCGTATCGCTAATATCTCGAACTACATGTCCATGTCTGATACACAGGGAATCCTATACATGTCGCGCGTTTGATCATGTCATATGCTAATCGAATGATGTAATGCATATTTCGATGGACTGCGCAAACATTTCTGTATACTGACTATCCATGCGAAATAAGGGGTCGTGGAGAGACAGAGGGAGAGTCAAATCAGCGACCGCGCAAGAGCGCACTTACCTGAAGTGGGGTTGGATCGACTATGCTGCAGCTTTGTCTGTGTTGTTGCTGAAATTTCGGCTGATATGGCTCGAGCATGCGGATCTTGCCCCATCGATTGAAAAATAGAGCGATTGCAGCCACCCACAGGACCAAAACGAGGATGACAATCAGAGCCTCCTCGGCACGCACCACTACCGCACCTGTTCCTGCGTGCGTATGTACGATTCTTGATTAAATTCGCTATTTATCCAACTATTGCCAACGTAAAAATATATAATAGACGGATAAGATCATTACAAGAGTTTGCATTAAAAAGACACCTATCAGTGGTATTAAAAAAAAAAAAAAGATTAAGCATGTGCAAACATTTGCATAATAAAATGTCAACTTTAAAAAGTGAACCCAATGGTCGCGATATAACGATGAACTAATTTTTCATATGCGTCCCATGATCTACGAGCCAACTGCACGAACGTGCCAGACCGATTGTATAGGTAACGGAGAAGATAAACCCAAGAAATATCGGTCAGGAGTGCCGGTACAATTCTTCCGATGCTCGGTCATACGTGAAGCTTTGTTGGCGACCCTTCAATGCCGTCTAACGATTTCACAGTACGCTCGCATAGAAGAGACGATCGAACTGATAAATTGATATTTGTCGTCCTATTCGGGATCGATCCTTTCGAAGAGAGTGCTCGTAGACGTATATAGAGAATCAAAACAAGAAGAGGAACTAGATGGATTCCATTATGCAATGCTTGGCATACTTGTTCCTGGCGACCGTAGAACACACGGTTTTTTGTTTTCTTTTTTTGAGACGACATTTTCTATACATAATTTATATACTACTTTAAATATCTCTCTTCTCTTCTTGTCACCAGACAACAGGATATTTTATACGCTCTGAACTCTGAAATTTTCAAGAATTTTAAACTTTATTAAAGTAACTTTAAAAACATAGCACAAAGAGATGTATTATATTATATACAAGACACGTGTTATATTTACGAGAAAATTTTTCTCTCTTACGAGAGAGATACTCTCTTCTCTCCATTTCACACAGTATACCATGGCACAGATGGCATATCGCGAATTGTATCACGAGTTTGCCAAATTTACGCGAAATTTTTTACTTTTTATATCCTTAAAGAATGATCGTACGATCGATCTTCTGTCATCAACGCGTATTAAAATATCGTTGCAACTATATATAAATTTGTTTATCACTTCACGTAAAATCTAAAATATATTCAAACTTCATTAACAACTTGCTATTAGCAAAAACGAAGAAACGTACTCGATATACGTACTCGTTTCACGATAATAAATTATTTATCGCACACATGTAATACCCACGTATGTTTGCGCATTGAATCGTTACTCTGTGACAAGCGTAAAGTTTTCGTGAATTTTAACGAAATGTGAAATCAACCGTTCTGCCAATAACATTCCGTTGATTGACGAAGGTAAAATTGAAATAGACGCGTGAGGCGAAAACTCGAAAAGTAAACACCGAGCAAACGCAGTTATCCCACGGGTCATTTCTTTTCCTTTGTTACGACAGGGGGAATCGTGAGACGCGTCGAAAATTCACGGCAAAAAGACGCGAATATATACGAAAAATCCCTCTCGGGATCCTTGGAAATTGAAACATCATATATGTGATCAATGTTTCAAAAAACTCATCAAACTCTTGGCCATCTTTTTTTCCCCCAATCGCGTTCCCTCTCGATACTTGTTGTTGATGGAAATCGTGATACCGATAAGGATAATATCCGATGCGCAAGTTCAATCTAACTTCTAATTCAAAGAACGATCAAGAACGGCAAATATAATTTACTTGTTGGATGCGTAACATTTTTCGTGAAAATTTCTCAAAATCTAAATATAAGATCAGTTCTTTCAATTGTAAGCGAAAAGAAGAATTACGGAATAACTTCGTAAACTCTGCCGTTAATTTTCATTACGTTCTTTGAGAGATAGATAGGAAGGGTTGAAGTAAAACGTCTCGGTATCTTGCTTAACAAGATTGGGCGGAGAACATTATGAAACACGATAAGATCAGAAATAAACAAGGGTTACAGTCTCTCTCTCTCGTATTATACGAAGAGATATTAAACTCTCTCACCGTTGGCAAAGGTCGAATTGAGCTCGGTGGCTTCCAATTCCGATGACATGGATCCGACGACGACAGCGTCCGGTGCCTCCCTGAGCTCCACCTCGATCTTTGTCACGTTATCTGTTAAGCGAAAAAGTTCCAGAAAGTATCCAGAAGTTTAATAAATCTCGTTATTCATCTTGAGCTGTCATAATTAAATGCTAATATTACATAGCGGTAGTTAAAACTTTTTAATTAAATTTTTATATATCATATTTTTACATATTTATCGTTTCTCTCTCCATGTATATGTACATTACACATACATACCGCTTCCATTAACGTCATGGCGTTTGCTCGACGTAACATGCCCATGTCGTCTGGGTCGATCGCTTCCCTCCACAATGGGATATTCTCTGTCGTAACAATCTATAATCAGATGGACAAACGTTTGTTAATAAAAATATTACACTATAATTAAAATTGCATTATAAATTTCTTTTTCGGCGCGCGATTCGATCTTAATCAAATATTTAATAAAAATAACTCGTTTTACCACTTTTATTTAGCTATCTTCAAGAGAGAAATTCGATTTCCCAGGGCTGAAGATAATGCAATGAAAGATATTCTCGGAGAGGCAGACGCATCTATTATTTGGACAAGCGGATTTACCCAGTGAAAAATATTGCGTTGCGTTCGCGAGACACAAAAATGAGAAACGGCGATACATGCATCTCGCGGAATGTAAAAAAAGAAGCGTCAGTGGTGTTGAAAATGTGCCTCTCTCTCTCTCTCTCTCTCTCTCTCTCTCATGCATTATTCAGAAATTCACACGTTTCATATATATATATATTTCTCCGTTCATCGCGTGAACGGTCGCGACGGTGACATTCGTTTGCACTTTTGCCTATTGCGTATGCAATTTCAGCATTTTGATCTAACGCGACGCGTTAAATCTTCCGATCGCGTTCCCTTGATAAAGCGACTTCGAAATCCGCTTAAGTTTCGCCCGCCATACGTTCACCTTCCACCAAGAACGCGTAGCATAAATCACGCATTACCGTATGCCTATTAGACTTGAATAACGCGCGATTAAAGGATCATCTATCATTGGCTCTACTCTACGAACTCTCGTCATTCTCCTCGAAATCGTTATCACGCGTGGATTTCGCGAATACTTGTCAAACGCGCGCGCCGTTAATAATGATAAAGCAGACGTATCGACCGCGGCTGCAACTTACGTAAATAATGAACGCGACTAATATATAACCGCATTCGCGTACTATGTATACATCTATTAAAGCGATTGCTATGAGAGGAAGATCTCGCTATCGGCTGTACATCCTCGAGAGGCGGTTAAATGGTCGTCGCAAAAAGCCCTTTAAAAGTCACGTACCGCGATCATCGGTAAATAAATTTAAGTTAAAGCTTGCGCTCAATTTCGTGAAGCAACTCTGCAACCCCGCGATAACAGCCGCTTGCAAGCCGGGGAAAAATATATTCGACGAATCTCGTGGGGATCTCGTATTTCAGAGTGAAGACTCGCTTACCGCTAAAAGCTCGGTAGACAGTGGATAAGGGGTGAGAAAGTTGTACCGATGACACAAAAGCAGGGATTGCGCGCGGGGGTAATTACATCTGGGAGATTCTCTTCTCTTTTTTCTCTCTCTCTCTTTCTCTCTATTTCTTTTCGTCTTCTCGTCTTCTCGTAGTATTTCATGCTTTTATTCTCCCATCGGGGCGACGGTGACAACGAAAGACGAGATAATCGCGATGCTTAAGCGAAGCGCGAGATTTAATGGAGCCGCAAAGTGGCGCGACGTGTTTTTTTTTGCTTCTTGTTATCTTCTTTAAAAAAAAAAAAAAAAAAAAAAAATGAAAACTACAATCTTGAAATTATAGTATACGAGTGATAAATAACTTGGGAGATCAACGCGCATTTATTCATAGATTATGGCATTTTACGTTGTGCTCCTCGTAAAGTTCTGCATGGTATTATTACACGGTATTTTTATTCTTATACCGTAATACTCGTCCCTTTGATTGAAAATATAATCTGCTAAGATAAATTTATTGCGTGCTGAAATTAGCTCAATTCCATTATGTAAAGTCGATCGACATTAGTCGGTTAGATAACAGATAATAAGCAAAAGCAAGGCGAGGCCGGCTTTCGAGCATACACGCTTGAGATGCTTTCAGTGTTTCTGAGCAAAATTGTCCTCCTTGTCTGTCTTCTAATCAATGATCGATAAAATATACATACAATCAACACTGTAATTTTCATAAGCATAAAAAATGGTAATAATCTTTTCCATCACTATATATTTATTATTAAAAATTTTTATTATTATAAATATGTATGTTTTTTATTATTAAAAATCTCTTATTATTAAAATAGGTTTATCGCAAAAATCTGATACATATTTTCGGTGTCTATTTTAATATTATTATTATTTCTAAGAATTATATATTTGTGAGTAAATCCTACTGTGTCTCGGTATTCTCGTTCCATTATCATATGTAACTCCGGCACAGAGAAAACTACAAATTGGGATACTTCCAGGTAGATCTAACCGTGGAACGTGTATGAAACTCAGAAATGTAGGAATTCTGTAGAGAACAAATATATATATCAGACAAAAAGGGTATGTTTCTACTGAAATTGTTCCATTTTACAGAAAACGTATAAAACGTAATTTTTCATTTAAATAAAAAATAGCAATAAATTTTCTTCAACGATGTTGAAGATGCAGATTTTTTCGCTGACATATCTGAACGTTCTTGCGATCTTTGGTCCATAAAATAATATATTATAAAAAGAAGGAACGGAAATATTTTATGGAACACGTCCTCTTTTACAGCCATTTATTCGTCCTATTTTTTAAAATAGAAATCATCACACTTATAATAATACAAAAAGTAGCGACATTATTAGCAGAAAAAATTCTGACATATCTTTGTGTAGGAAGAATTGTTGGCCTACATATACTAAGGCTACCTTTCCTCTTTGATGAATATTACTCTTTGTTTATACTGACATTTTTTTCAATATTTCACCACGACAATCTTGAGAAATTACTATTTTATACCTCAGGTTTTTTTCTATTTCAGGCATATCACGAAGGGAAATAAAGAATATAACGTTGATGGCCAGAGCTAAAAAGATTCTACCGACTATAAGTCTTAGTTTTTGGAATACGCGTAATAAAGAGTTACACGCAAAATAAAACATCATATAAAACCAGCATTACAGTCCCCTGTTCCTTAATCACAGAAGCGTTCTTTTCACGGAACTGAGAAACGGATACTCTTTTATTTTACGGGAAGGATATATAATAATTATTAAAGTCATTGGAGCTTAAAGAGAATTGTGTGACTTCTTAGTACAATGTTATTATTAATTCCATTCCATTTACAATGGCAAGATCCACTAACCATAGAGCTGGGCATTAAAGAAAGAGCAATAGAAAGATTAAAGCTTTTTAAATCCAATACTAAATGACATTTAAAATGTCATGTTTTTTCAAATGCATTCTGAAAAGATACGCGTTTCTATATTTTTCTTGAATGAAGTTAAAAATTTAAATTATAAAAATATTTAATTTCCTTTAAATTTTATAATCTCCATCATTATGTGCTATTCAAATAAAACCGTATTATTAAAGCGCTGCCTCTATTATATAATTTTGTTCACGTTCAACGATTGACAATAGTGTGTACAATACAACAATTCGCTCTATTCAATGAAATATAGTGTCTAAATGCGAGAATTTGCGAGAATAAATTGTAGACGAAACTTTAAACCGGTGAGATAACTTAGCAAGGAAGTGCGAACAAATATCGAAGTCTAAAGCTAGCGTCAGACTATGCGCGTATTCGCAATTCGTGACTCGTAATTCGCGATTCGCGAACGGTATATAAAAATCTGATTGATTGAATTTGACGAATTATCCATCCACACTATTCACGAATTATAAACGAATCCGCGAATACGCGCATAATCTGGCGCTAGCTTAATGAGGTGTAGCGTACATTCCAGGGTTATCAAAGTTTGCCGCCACCGTGTGCTTCGGTCACAGAGACGATGGGTGTGTCTTGCGGTAAAGTACAAACATTGCTACGTCCCTTGGGAAATGCGCAGCTATCCAACAATTCTCATAATTTCACAGTATTATACGGAGAAATAATGCAAACACATTGATTGATCATGAATTAATCAAAAGCGAAAAAAGAAATTAATCACCCGATTTTCTAATTAATATATTAAATTTTTAAATATTATTATATTATTATTTCTAGTACTTTTAATAATAGAAAGACCGCGAGAGATGATCTAAATGTATCGAAAAACTTAACTGCATTCTTCAGATTTTTTTTCTTTTCAAAAAAAATCTGCATCTTATATATAGTTTCAATTTAAAAAATAATTATTATTTTTAATGTGTGAAAAATCGTATGTTATATTTGTATAAATTTTCTCAATATATAAGGTTCATTAGAATTTTATTCAAAGTAACATTTTAGATTACGTTTATAGAATGAATATAGATCGTCTCTTCTCTTTGAACTTCAATATTTAGTTACTATTTAGATATGATGTCTAAAATAAAGATGAGAAATTTTTTATTTATTCTCTGAAGATAAAATTATGTTGAATTTTATTTTAATTTTTATTTCAGCATTTTTATGTTCATATATTTTCTTTACATCTGGTAATATTTATTTATTGTAAATATAAGATGAATAATATTCACGTTGTAGAATGACGATTATTTCAGTTAAATATCGCATTGAAAGAGAATTAATTAACTTTCAAGCAAAACTCTTTCCAAAGCTCCTTACAAATACGGAGAGTAAAACGAAATTACTCCGAATTTCCCAACACTGTAATACGATATTAAAGTTGTTGTTTCGAGCATGAAACGAAACACACAACATAATGTGATTAATGTTAGAATCATTTGTCTTTCTGTAATAATAAGTTGTTAAATAACAATCGTTGTGTATTTTAAAGAAAATTGCAATTGGATTATAAAAGATAAAAAAATATCTAAAAAAGAAAAGGAGAGAGAATGTTTTCAAAAATATGTAATTGATTGCAAAAAAAAATGCTGCTCAAAAGAAAAGAAGCTTCAAAAGCATTATGTAAGATTGCATTTTCTCGAATATCTGTCATTAGCATATGCCGTTTCTATGACGGGGTTTCAAATTGTTCTCAATCTTCATTTCTTCCGAATTCTATAAATGGTCTCATAATTACGAATCCGTTATGACATTTTTACGTAATATAACGTGTGTATGACAACGATGATGAAATCTACGAGTGAGCGTATTGGATCGTGCGCCATCATTCTTCGGAGGAACAATACCCGAGGTGGAATATATCTACTCTCAAAAAACAATGGATGTCATTCTGTAGCATCGATTCAGATATTGCTAAAAACATCACCCTATCTCCGCATTTCGGGATCTTCCGGCTTTATTTTAGACCACATGGAGTATTAATTAATTATTAAAACTCGAAGAAAAACAACGATCTATTTTTGCTCTCGATATTATATAAAATGTCAAATTTAAACACAACTCTTATATCGAGAAAATATTCGCACATTTTATTAATGATCTAATAATATTTATATAAATGGTTTTTTATTATATCTAATTTTATTATTTATGTAAATGATTATTATTATCATTTATGTAAGATATTGTTTACATCTGATATAACATTGTCATATTCCCCGAGAAATCTGTAAGATAAAAATCCCAAATAGGACGCGCGTCGAATTATTCCGCGCTTACGTTACCTCTATGGTATATCGGTTGGTTTACGTATAGAAAGGAAAGAAATAGCGAATGCTTGAAGAAGCTACATTTTTCTTTTCAATTTCAGGAAGAGCGTTTGCAGGAAAAATAGTTGTCCCGGAGCGACCGCGAGAAACGAAGGAAAAGAATCGCGAGAAACAATTCGGATGAAACGATATGCGCGAGAAATACATACAATTTTTTCTCTATCATCTTACCGGTCAATGCAGAGAATCTCCGTAAATAAAAGCTTCGATCTCTTCGCACTTCGCCTGTGTTCCACATCTCTCGTAACACGCTTTCGCGCGAGAACGATTCCATCTCGAATTGTTCAATTTACCGAGAAAATATCGCTAAAGACATCTCCGTTGTCGCGAGAAATAAATTATTACCCATCTATTTGATATACTTATTTTGATGTAAGTATTTGTAAAATGTGCATAAGGTTAATATTGTTGATATAAAATATGTAAGAATATGGGGTAACTTCGATTTTAATACTACAATCGAAGGAAAGTTTAAAAATAGACACTGTATTGTTACGTTGAATCTCCAATATATTTCTCAACCTTTTAAGAAAATGACCATTGAAATTCCTGCCGTCTTGAAGGAAACGTCAATATTTGCATCAACCCTGTTTCTCGCTTTTTAAATTGGCGATTCTATATGTACCGACGCCGTATATTTTTTTTCTTTTTATTATCGTTCTCTATGTAAGGCTTCATCAATTGCAAAACATTTTACAGTCTTCTATTGTCCTGTAGGGAATGGAATCTTTATTTCTATGAACCATACGTGATATCTAACTGTTTATGCGTCTGAGTTAATAAAATTGATTGTGTTCTCGTTAAATGCTAATGAAAATATCGAGAGAATTTAATCAACTTGCTTTATCGAATGATCTCCGGTATAGGTATTGTCAACAACGTGACGAAAGATCGATGGTGCTGAAGATGCAAGGAAACTGCGTAGACGCCAAATCTTTTGATTGCCTATCCGTTAGCTTTCTGTATAATTAATCGCACGTCACGGGACATAATTAATCAATAACGAATTTTAATTAAAAAGAAAATCTAAATGCGTCATGAACACTTTTGCTCCACTCACAATTATAGATATCATAAAAATTCTTTTTACATACATATACTAGATCTTTACGACTCCAATAAATAACGATATCAGTGTCGGTGCAGATCTATTAAAAACTCGTATCGCAAAATAAAATTTTATACGACTGCGATAAATGTGCAATATAACGGGCGATTAATGATGATACCCGACAGGAAGCGCAAAAGATCACAAGTACCGTCAGAGAGAGAGAGAGAGAGAGAGAGAGAATTTGTTTATTTTTGCGTTTAAGATGGGTTTTTTTTTACTGAAGGTGGACAGACGACAAAGATGAAGAAAAACATGGTAGACAATAATTAATGGAAATCGATTACGCTTGAGGGTATTCCGACTTTTTTTTTTTTTTTTTTGGTCACAAAAAGAGGAGTGTTAGGTCAGATCTTTCTTCCCTCGCTGATTCGATCTTAATGATACAAACGGAGAAGGGAACGTGAACAGTCTTACGGTAATACCCGTAATTATTAAGTTAAGATTTATACAAGAGGGGAAAAAATTAATAAGATTGTTCTTGTCTATTTGTGTAATTATAAATCGTTCTGACAATCAGAGCCGACGCGATCAATCTCCATGAGCGTAAAAGAAAATCGATGCCACGAAATCTACCGATCGATCTCGCAGGTTAATCCATGCTCTTGTGCCCAGAGATAACGAAGATGAAGGTATATAACTTAGATCCAGTCGGGGAAGATATATATATATATATATATATATATATATATATATGTGTGTGTGTGTATATGTATGTATATATGTAATAGAAGATATGCATATATACCTCTAATTGAATTCTGAATCTCTCGTAATTACGTTGAATTTGATTTTGCATCACAGGGCGCGATTTCGCGCTCAAAATTAAGTGCCTATAATTAGCGACAATTCCGCGAATAATTTATTGCAAAGAAATTAATTGAGGCATTAATTAAAACGTAAATCACGGAATTACAATTATAAATAAATCCAATTTCAAAATCTATGTCTTACGGTATCGTAAAAAACTTTAAATTAACATAAAAATCAACATTCTATTTGCATTAATAATCGCGACCAAGAGTTTATTTCTCGATCTTACGTTTAATAAAAGCGCGTTATAGAGGTATAAAACACGAAATTAAGCAATATTGACTATGTCTTTATATGTTACTTGGCTGAGCAACGAGGGCTAATAATAGTTTCTTCGTGGGGGAAAGGTTGTAAGGTTGTAATCATTTAAAGAACGAGTGAAATTGAAACGATGAAGTACCGCTGCAACAACCAAGACACTGAAACCATTAGACGGATTCTTGACGATGAAATTAAATAGCAGCGAGCAACGTAAATCTATCTCACGATTCTGCGTCTCCTTCTTTTTTTGTTTCTTATCATTAGAGCAGCTGGCTGCTCTGACAACTCCGTTTATCAAAACAAAGTTTTATCCTATCCATTTGCGTGAGACTGTCACAGTTTTTCATGACGCAAATCTTTTTCCGCGGGAAAGAAAACGTATATCCCACCGTGTACATAAGGTAGCTCGATGATGGAAATTAGTAATAAAATTGTATTTTTACCGAATAAATAGCGATATAGTAAATTTACGGGAAAAAAATTAATTGCAAGAAAGGGAGAGGAAGAGTAAAAAAATCATAGTATTAATAATGTTAAATTTTGTTAAAATTATTTGTGTATTTTTCGCTGTCATTATCAGAGAATAATAAAGACTAAAGCATTTACGTCCATTCAATTTTAAGTTTCTGAAAGTTTTAGCCGTAATATTGTCGTGACGTTGTCGGTTGAACCAATGTAGTTATTATCCAGGATACTAACAAACTTGTTACGAGAAAATGCACTTTTAGTGGCTTCCACTTTACTGATGCCTTTCTATCTCTTTTTGCCTTGAAGCGCCATTAACGGAATCTGAAGCGACGTAAAAGCATGCGATTTCTTTGGCATTCGCGAAAACAGACTTGATCTTTGTCGAGCAGCTCGAAACATCCAAATTTAAAGAGTTAATAATTCTTTAAAGCTTGTTGTATCTGTTGGTCAGGAGAAAAGAGTCTTTAAGAAGAAAGCAGGTTCGGATTGCAAAAATTTCAATTTATTAGCAACTACTACTTTTTCGTAAAATTCTCGTTTGACAAAAGAGCAAGATGTAATACGATGGAAATATCTTTTATTTTTGCCTACTCGGAGGGTAACGTGCACTCATTCCTTTTTATTTAAAGCCCCACCATCGCTCGGGGAAATCCGAGGATAAGTGAGATTAATGTCTTTGCTTTGTATGCTCGCGTAACTGATCAAATTATTTTTAAGCTGAAAAAATTTGCTAAATTCCAATGCCAAATAAGATTAATTTTTCGAGCGTACAAATATCTAAGTACGGCCGACAGCACTATTTCTCGATTGTAGAAACGTGCTGCATGACCGTGTAAACAATCGCTCGTGACATTTATTATTTCGAAGCAATCGATGGCCGATCGACTGGCACAAATCGGCGTCGAAAGAGAAGCGTCGTTATCGACGTAATGAATCAAATATTTATGACAGTTGAATTTGACACGTGCACATTTTTTAACGACTTTTCGTATCACGGGTAATAATATTCTCTGTATGACAATTAATACGGCAAACTAATAAATCGTATAATATGAAGACGAATGTGCTAGGAAATTATTGATCGCGATACAAAATCCCTTAAATCCCTTAATTATCAATTTTACAACAGAGTAATTATTGCACTTTATTCTCCAATTCTCGCATCATTGTCACAAGTAAATATAGAGTTTATTTGCAGCGAAGGTTGGATTTATTGAAATTGTCAGTTTCAACCCTTGCTTGATACGCCCTTATTTCCGCGGAAAAATCGAACGTTTCTACGTCATATCGGTCATAGTAGCCGGACTCATAACATTGTCTCTCCCCGACGGTTGATCGAAAGTAATCCGCGCACTGATCGTTCTGCGAAATCGCGGTTCGAGTCTATTTTTTATGAGACACAAAATTTAATATCTCTTTGTCTAGCGATCTAGACGAAGTTCCATATGCGTCGCGAAGTTTCGCGCTGAGCAATTCCCCATAGAGCGCCATCCTTTAAAGTTATTAACGATCCCACAAAGGGACTTTAGTATCAAAGCGGATGTACATTTCACTCATGAGTGATCACGTTGAAAGGCGAGGTAAAAAATGTTTCTAATTACGCAATTGTGTGTACAAAATATCAACTCCATTTCTCTTACCTTCCAATTTTCCATACATTTAAATGTATATTTAAAAATATATTTAATAAAATGTCTTAAAAATTCGTTTGTTTAATAATAGATTCTCTAGTAAAAATATCGTTTTTTTTTTTGAGAGAGTTTTCAATTTTTTTCACGTCATATATTTTTGTAATTAAACTTCAAATTAAAATTCAAAGTAAACCTACAATTAATTGAAAAGTCTAGTTCTGTTAACCTTTGGACTTTGCAGAGTTTAATTCGCGAGAAGCTCTTTTTTTTTCAATGGTTTATAATTTGAAAATTATTGATGCTTTGATATTTTCGCTTAAAAAAAAAGTCGCTAAATTAGAGAATCGGCTGTTTAAAAAACATCTGATGGTTTTAGGATATCTTTTATGTATATTCATATTTTTTAAATGTGTGATACATAAAATTCTATTCTAATAATTTTTCTTTTATATCTTGTTTTTATTTTTTTTTTTTTTATTTTACCCTCTCGATAATCAAGATTAGTCTCTTTGTACGCTTATGCTGCAGAGATTTGAAACAATCGATGGATTGCAACACCCTTGAGGTTTCGCCGATCAGGTTCGTTAATCTCTATCGGGGATCAGAGATCATCGCAAAGGATCGGGAGCATCGAATATCTTGTTCATTCACATTTCGTTGCATCATCAGATTTCCCAATAAAGCACAGAAATATCTCGCTTGCGTTCGCAGTTTATGGATTAAAATACTTGTCGCCAAATTGGAGATATAAATATTATTTTTTTTTAATTCGAATTCACACGCGTCTAATATCAATCTATCGAATGTTAAAATCGAAAAGATTTTTTAAATTCATATTGGAAATACCATACAAACGCTTTTCGAAATTTTGTAATAAATGACATTCTTGCTACGAATGACATGCCCATTTTCCGCGCATTAATTTTACAATAAATTATCTCCATTCATCAATAACTCTGGCAATTTCCATCAAGATGCACTATAATTATACCTGTCCAAATTAAAGAGCTCAAAGAGCTTTGGTTACGCAAACAGAAGAGAAAATGTCGAAAACTCGCCGTTTGACGAGTGCTCGCAAACACGTCGCATGACACGAGCTTAGAGAAACATGTTCGCATGTGACGCGCAAAGGAAAAGTTTTCTTTTATCCGTTCCTTTCGCTATACGCTCATGTTTGATTCGAACTTGGATGTTATCTAACCTATGTAAAAAAGCAATATTGTGTTTTTTTACAAAGCAGAGTTTATCGTCGTGAATAAAATCGAGGAATATATTCGTGGTTAAATATACCTCTCTTTTCTCTAGGGTTTTGCTGCAAATATCGCGTTGACGTAAAAATGGAAATTTTAGATTGGTTCGTTGCACATACCATTTCGTAATTACGTAGTAATACGTCATATCGTTGTATGTATCGTTTATTTATTATTGGGGTATTTTTTTATTATTGAGGATATTAATTGCCTTTTACAGAATATGTATGTGAAAATACATTAAATTTTCCGAGCGTTTTTACATTTTATTTATATGTACGTTAAACTGAAATGAATAACAAAATATAGAATTGTATAACAAAGTATAACCCACGTATATAGAATTGCGTTATTACTTTAAAATATCAAATGCACAGAGAATTTTTTTCAAAGACTTCTTCAAAGACTTCGTTAAAGAGATGTAATAAGATTCGACAACAAAGTTCGTTGTCATAAAACAACGCATAAGAATCGTCAAGTTTATATTGTTACAAGGAGTTTTCTGCTTCTTAAAATATCATCTATTCGCGAAATAAACCACCATCGTCCCGAGATACAGTACTTCTAAGAAGAATAAGTGGCATCCACTTCCGAAGAAAAGAATAAGATTGTAAGAATCGCCCATTTTCCTCTGAAGACAAAAACCTTCACAGCTGAAGTATCATCTTCAAACTTATACGCGATATTTGGAAATAAATGCAAATTGCGCCTATTTTTACAAATTATATACAAGTTATTATAATATCAATAGAGAGAGACATAAAATTTTTCGCTTGACACACTTTCATTTGTAATCTCAGATCGAACATAATTTTTTCTGTCAATACCTCGCTAAAGATCATATAATTGTATTAAAATTCTAATTGTACGTTTAATTAAGAAATCTTGGAAAATATGACGTGTAATATAGGCAAGATATTTTCCCTTAATTTTTCGCTTCGTTCAATTATAATTTCGCGTCACGTTCGCTTTTATTACGGAGGATTGCAGAAGATATGATGAATTATACATGCGCAATAAACTAATATAAAATATGAGATCTCTGACAATATGAAAAGTTAACGAAATTTTTGCAACGAGCAGCCAAAATCTATAATAAATTTTAAAAAATGCGTAGAATCGGTAAAAAATCTAAACGACACGACTACTGTATTTTTCTGTAGATTTTATATCAACCCACGAGACGTTGCACGAGGTAGACTGTCAGTAGTCAAGTAAGCGCACCGATGTATATTGTATTATTCAATACGGTAACTAAGTATCATCGGGCACTGAAACTGTTCCTAGGTAGGTATTAGATTCCAAATGTAGACGCTCTATGTTGCACAATATCGACCGTATATGTGTCTACTTTCACAATACATTCGCGCCCTTCAAGATGATAACGTACTTATGTCAAGTGACATATTATACCCCGCGATTAAATTCTTATTCTTCAAACGAAATTAATTTTTAGATTCGCACAAACTGCAAATACAAAATCACAACTTAAATGCAAAATTGTCAATCACGTGCAATAAGACAGAAAGATTTTGCCTTTACCTCGGACGTTAATTTCAAAGATGCGCGCTGATCCGTGTTGAATCTGATTGTTTCTCTCGGTGCGGGTCCTTTCGCACGCTATTGCCAAGGGATTACCGAGTAATTACCGAGGGAAAGAAAGACCAAGAGACAAGGGAACGCGATCCGTACCCGCGAAAGTTCACCACGTGACTGGCGGGAATAGGTGTATCCTGCCGTTGCCGGGAAAAGCCAAACAGAAACCTCCTGCAACGCGCAGACTCGTTAACAGATGGTGTATGTCAAAATAAAACAAGACGTACGTGCTCTTAGATCTGTTCATCTTAGCTATGCTATATCTGAAACATCCCGTTTAAGTTAATTTCAAAAAAATATAATAAGTATAATATAATATACAGACTGCAGATTTATAGCGTTTCTGTGAAAACAGAAAGGATTAAATCAATTATTTTCAAAAAAAAAAGAAAAAAAAACGTTACGATAAAAAATTCTTATTTTTCAAGAAAACATAGAAAATATTTAACAACTTAATATAAAAATATTTTATTTTTTTGAAATTATTTTATTTTATCAAATCTATATATTACATATAATTCTATCACAGGATAAATGTTGGTTTCTGACAAATCGTTTGACAAATAATTTATTTTCCATATTTTTAGAATAAAACTTTCTCTCTCTCCAAAATAAATATTTTAAGCAAATTTAACGCAAAATAAAAACAAACAATAGGGAATGCAATAATTTTTTAAGTTTTAATTCTAATAATCATTGTAAACTTATTAAAACAATAAGAGAGAATAAATATATACTATGATATTTATACTTATTGTTAGAAAAGAGAGGTGGAAAGATGGATTATTATGATTTTAATTATTCATAGTTTAATATTCAACTTGTTAACATAATAATAAATCCCTATCATTTACGTGAAAATTATAATTTATTATTAATTTATTATAATTTAGAAAAATAAGTATCAGAGAAAAGAGAAAGAATGAGCTATATATGATTTTACAGTTACATTTCTTTATTACGTAACGTGATATATCGAATTTAATAACGACTATAATGAGTCGCGTTATCTAACGTTACTTACATAGTATAGTAATAAGGTTGACAACTTAACATTGTCAGTAAAATATATCTTCTCGTCTCGGTATTTTTAGCAAAAATAAAGTTTGCCGGACTCACATCACCCGCTAAAAAACTTTCCCTGCAGGGCCAACTTTTGATCTCCCGCCAATTTAAATTCTGAGATATCGGGAACGTGATAGGCAAAGGAAAGATAATACAAATAGAAACTTCACAAATTGAAATTTTAGAAATTTCAATTTTCTTTTCTTTTCTCATTTACAGTATAATGGAAATTACTATCTAAAAATTAATTGTTCTTACAACTCATAGATGATATTGGAATATTTTTGTGCATACTAAAGCATATACAATGCATGTACGATTTTTGTATATTTTAGCTATTTATTATTTTAATTATCAATTATTATACATATATACAAATATAATAATAATGATAATAATAAAAAATAATTGAAACAAATGGCGCATTGTATGCATAAATATGTGCTAAAATACAAAAAGGCATTGTCGATAAATGGTTGCGACTTCGTGATTTCAGCCTTTAAAATGAATGTAGATGACAGCACCAAGCAAGGTTTGATACTGTGATAAGTGCACCAGAGAAATGGCGGGAACTGCTTTCATGTTCCTCTGAGATTCTTGCTGTTAGTAGCATGTGGTGCAAAGTATGATAAATTGTGCAGATTGATTAAAATGGATTACAAGACACGTAGGCGTCATACAATTGTCACCGATACAAATGCTCGTGAAAATAATTATCCTCATGATATTCAAATGTACGATGTGCCCCCAGTGGGTGAGATGTCATTGGAAGAGTTTCAAGAGTTGGGGTTTGACAGATTAAAAGGTGACTTTTTGATACTCTATAATTTTGCACATGTAATTGTTAAAATAATAAAGCTTAATTATTTTCAACTTTACTACAGCATTACGATTGGTGGAGACAACAAACTGTAGAGGTGATTTAAAAACATTGGAAGATCGCAAGAAAGCTCTGTATGATTCTTTAAAATCTGATGGACTGAAATACTATGCGAATCTATTGTACGCTGATGGATCTAATCCACAATCAGAGGAGCATTTACAGACAAGAAAGAAAGATCATATATCACATTTTATCTTGAGACTTGTTTATTGTCACGATATGGAGCAAACTAAATGGTTTATTAATCAGGAGGTTGAATTCTTTAAGTTAAGATTTAGTTCCTTAGAAAAGAAGGGCATCGAACATTTATTGAGTATTAGTAACATGGATTGCGTACCTGTATGTTTTATTATATACTTTTTTTTTTATAAGATTACAATGTAATATATTAAATTCTAATTTAGTAATTAATATTTTTTAAGATTTCACAAAACGAAAAATTAGAGGTGAAAGAAGAACTTAGTTTATCATCTGGGAAGGTTACAAACATAGATATTGTAGATATTTATAAAGTGCCTTTTGAGAAAGTCATCGATTTAGTCAGAGGACGTAAAGTATATCTCAAAGCAGGGATGGCATATGTCACCCATATGGATCTGAGTTCAGTATTCATCTCTTATTTTAGAGAGCATCTAATTGCAGGATTAGGGGTATGCTTATATTCTTTTTTATATTTTAATTTCAAAGCAAAAGATTAAATTCGATTAATTTATATTATATGTTTTGCAGAGTGCAAAGATCTTTTACGATAATATATCTGACGATGAAAGATTGACCAGATACTTAACAGGTCTTCCTTCGGCTTTCTCTGGAATGGCGCGTGTCGTGTGGTCAACCACAGCTACACCTATTGATAAACTGCATGATGTATGAATCCAATCGTCATTCGACTTAGAAATTGTAATTCCTTAAATTTGCTTAATTTTTGACATATGTAAAATTTGTAAAATTTTTAGTTATCCAAAACATCATATCCAATGTGTATGAGAACACTTCATGAAGCACTTTACACCGACAGCCATCTGAGGAACTCAGGACGTATGCAATATGGGTTGTTTCTGAAAGGTATAGGTGTGACTTTAGAAGATGCTTTACGTTTCTGGAGAGATGCATTTTCGAAAAAAACAGATGGAGCAGCATTTGACAAAAAATACGCATACTCTATTAGGCATTACTACGGTAAAGAGGGAAGGCAAACCAATTACACGCCGTACGGCTGCCAGAAAGTAATATCTAGCTCTGTCGGACCTGGAGAATATCATGGATGTCCTTTCAGACATATGGACCGTGATTCGTTGTGCCAAAAGTTAACTAGTTACGGAGTATTTGCCTCTAGTAAGAATTTTAATTTTTTTTCTATTGTAAGACGTTCTTACGTTCAAAACTTACATTAATGTATTTTAGATATGACGGAAATATTAGACTTAGCCAAGGATGGACAATATCACTTGGCATGTGCCAAGTATTTTGAAGTTATGCACAACAAGCCAGCAACCAAACCACTTTTACATCCAAATGCATACTTTGCTGAAAGTCGTGCAATTTTGACTGAAGACGATAGTAAAGGTAAACAAAAAAATAAAAGAAAAAATTGTATGCATAAGAATGATAAAAATGCTTATAACATTTTATTTGCAGATTTCGACAACAAAGATAAATTCTCTCAAAATACAATTAGAACTCCCGGAGACGTATCTTCAAGAAAAAGTGATAGACATTCTACGCCTTCTAGAAATTCGGATTTTACTGGCACGCCAAAAAGAAACGCAATCGACACACCTTTGAGAAAAGTCCAGAAAACAAATTACTATACACCTTCAAAGAAGGCTAAAATGACTCCAGTAAATATCGCAGAAATGCTAAATGATGAGGATTTTACAGATTTTATGGATGTAGATCTAGTGGATCAAAAAAGTTAACAAACAATTGTTCTGTATTATAAATTTATTTCTTTGAATCCACTTTGCAAAATTTCTTCAAATATGTATTTTTTATCCTATTTATCAATATTTTTAATAATTGTTCAACTACGTTGATCTTGTAATAAATATTATGCTTATAATTTATGTGATGGAAGTACACATCAAATGTGCGTGTGCGTGTTTTGATTTTTATATAATTAATAACTGACTTCTTTCTCGATCATAATTTCAATAGTCGAGTTCGTGATATGAAAGTTCGCAAAGTGTATGCACCAATCGAAAAAGTCAATAGCTACATATAAGTTCTATGTAATTATACATAGCTATTGACCTCTTTCAATCGGTGTTTCGGTAAAAAATTGGCACTAACATCTCGCACCATCGATTTTACCAGCCTCTGTAAATTATACTTGTGCTGCCAACCCCAATCCTGTCGTGCTTCGCTGTCGTCGAAAACTTGCGGCCAATTTTCGGCTGAAAAATCACGCGTCAAATTATAATAAAATTTTTAATATTTAAGTATCTTTACATACACACGTACGCTACATACCGATATATTGCCGTTTATCTGGCTTATAAGTAATCTTTAAATCTGGTATATACTTGAGGAGTTCTGTGAACAATTCCTCGGGCGTGAAGCTCATGGCTGTGACGTTATAAACTCTCCTACGGAGTAATTTATCGGGTGTGTTTAAAAACTGAAAGAGCGCCGACAGGCAATCTTCGATGTATATCATTGGCAGCATTGTGTGAGGCTCCAAGTAACACTCGTACCTCCTGTTTAACAGTCCTTCGTGGAATACCGCTACAGCGTAATCTGTGAAAGATATAAAAGAGAAAGAAAGATTTATCGTAAGATCGTTGAAATATGCAGAATACGACGTCTGTTGGAGAATGAATAAAACGAGGAATGTAAAATTTTTCAAGACAGACGTATACCGAAATTTCAAGTCACTATTCTTGAAGAAATTTGTAGCCATTCTGATGATCTATTTTGCTCTCTCTGTATGGAATTTACATTTTCATTTTTCTTATTACTGCATCCTACGCAGCTGAAGTTTCTCTAGAAAAATAATGGATGAGAGACGATGGAGATTTATTTTGTCAATTTGCGAAATGCAGAAGGAGGATTGAATAAATAATGTGTTTTTGTGAAAAAACATGTTTATATAACAAGTCGCCTCAACGTTAAGGCCAAGACTCCTGAGTAGTCGCCGCGGCCATATTGGAATGATGACGTCAGAAGGGAGAAATGACGCCGAGAATTCTTGCGTGCCATTTTTAAATAAAGAGATATTTTAAAGAAACAAGACTACAGATCGCTTTAGTATACTCGTAAAATTGTCCGAAAACTAAGCTTTTCCTTTGACAATTAATAAATAACTGTAAAATGAGTGTCAAAGTAAGCCTAGTCATACGGGAAAACATGTAGTTTGACAGCTGTCGAAAGAAGTGGAAAATGTTCTTTTATAATACTTAACTTGCTAAGCTTAGTTTTCGGACAATTTTATAAGTTTCACAAATACGTTACACATCACAGCATTAACATAAAGTAAATAATTAAAATAGTAAAATAGTATTAAATATTAAAATATTAAAATAGTAAATAATTAAAATGGCACGCAAGAATAATTTGGGCTGGCAAAACGTCACTTTTCACGCCTCATAGTTCATCGATTTGCAACGTGAGGCGCTGCATAAAAATTCTGATATATGGGTAACATGCTGGTAACTTGTAGCTAACACGTAACATATATATATCTATTATATAGTGTAGTAGAAAAATACTTGAGCAAAAGAAGGGCGCAATGCTCAGCCATTTCCAAAAAAAAATTTGATTTTAATAATATTTAAATAATATATTTTTTTATATACAGCTCCGTTAGGTCGATTATCGAGAAGGCCACGTAGCTCCGGCATTAAAGCGGGTGACTACCACGCATCAGACCCGGGTTCAATTCTTGTCCCTGGCACTTTTTTTCTCATTCTTTTTTATACAATCTAGCAACGAATATTTATTCATGTAAAATAATGCATAAAATAATAAGGTTGTAAGTTTAACAAAAATTATGCCCAGTTTCGTGAATAAATTAAAAGAAAATTGCCTTCCGAAAATGCAAATTAAAAAAAATTTAATTTGATTAACTTTATTTTACATGAATAAATATTCGTTGTTAGATTGTATGAAAAAAGAATGAGAAAAAGAGTGGCAGGGACAAGAATTGAACACGGGTTGGATGCGTGATAGTCACGCGCTTAACTCTATCTAAGACTAAAATCACGTGCCCGAGCTACACCGCCTTTTTCGCTAATTGATATAACGGAGCCAGATATATGGAAAGCCATATTGTTTAAATCATTTTTTTGGAAATGGCTGAGCATTGCGCTCTATCCCTTCGCTCAAGTATTTTTCTAATAGAGTACTACACTATAAAAGCCTTTTTCAATTCGGTAATCCTAAAGTCGCGTCCTCCCCTGCTAGTCACAGGAACGTGCGCATCATAAAATATAATAGCACAATACTCTAGTAGTAGAGGTTCTCATTAAAAATTTTCTATTCGATATTTTATTTTGTATTAATAACAAAAATAATTATTATTCTATTATTAATTACGTATATGTACGTTCTATAACAATTCAAAATATTTATGTTTTATGGTTATCAAAGTATTGTGCTATCACATTTGTGATACGCACGTTCTTGAGACTAAGTGATGCGCTCCTTAGTTACGATTTACGATGCGGTGATGCGTTGCTAAGGAGCGAGGGATAATAGGGGAGCAGCGAGCAGTAGGCGTGAGCTAAAAAATCCAGTCGAAAGTTACATATAAATCCCAGTTCACTTATATCATATATGATAAGTCGTTGAGCAGGGTTCTTATTCTTATCGCAGCATCTTTATCCCTATGTTGCCACCGTCAACTCGGAGTTTCACGGTGACTACTCAGGGGAGCCTTAATGTGCGAATGATGATTCTTTATGCATCGGAAATTAAGGAAAACGGAAAAAACGATTTCACGAACCAGACATCGAGACTCGATGCATTATGCATTGTACTTGAAAAACGATACATATACATAATTCAATGCATGTTTGTATGCAGTTAACTTAATCGCGATTAATGCTCTAGTTCTTCACAAAAAAGGTAAAAACCTCTATCAATTTTCAGTTATCAGCCTGACTTATATGTGATATTAAGCGTTTCCTAAGCATGAACACGATTATCCTGTTACGAATCGAAAAACTTGAACACGCAAGCGTGGCACGTGTTTTTAATTTGAAAAACATCTCATTTTAATATTTAAAGATGTAAACATGTAATTACGTTGTCCGAGGAAAAAGAAAACCATATAAGATGTCGTTTTTTTCGTTTTCTTTGATTTTTGATGCATGAAAATTATTATTCACACATTAATTAACGTTGAGACAAAATTCATAGTCCATTTCTATATTTATTAAGATCGTCATAAGTCTTGGATTCGTCTTAAGATTCCATTCAATAAAATAGCCGCGTAGCATTCTAAGATCATCTTAAATATAAGAACGGACTATAAATACCGTTCAAAATAATAAAAATATATTTTTACAAAAACATATTATTTATTTAATCATCTATCTACATGATTCACGCTATGCGTTTATTAACGTTGCCTTTAGTAATTTTAGATTATATTTGTTTTGAGAAATAGCTCCAAAATTTTCACGTTTAATTATGTTTTAATTTTATACATCAGAGATAGTGAAATGTGCGATACAAAGATCCTCACCGGTGGTACCGCCGCCGGGTGGATCGCAGCTGATTACACCGGGGAATCGAAGACACCGAAAATCGAGACCGAACCGATGATGATAATATTCTCCTAGGAGCTCGGCATGGACCTTGCTGACGCCGTAGATCGTACGTGGTCGTTGTACTGTGACATTCGGAGTCGGATTCCTCGGCGAATCTGGACCGAACGCACCGATTGTCGACGGTATAAAGATCCTCAGCTTGTATTGCTTCGCTAACTCGATGACATTGTGCATTCCTATCGCGTGCGAGGGAAAATAATAAATCTTTAAAATATCTAATATCGATTCGAAAACAGTCGATTTCTTTTTCTTTCTTCAGGTATATATGTCTGCAAATCGCAGAAAAGTACGCGATACCATCTATCGCGTTTCAACTACTGCCCGTCCGCTTTCTCTCCCGGACACTTTTTTCCCTTCGCGAACGCGTTAGAATTGTTATCGTAATGACAAATTCACTCGTCACAACATTCCATTTCACTTGGACGCAGTGCGCGGAAAGCCGAACATTTCACGCGAAAAATGCGAGTTCCATTAAATAATGAAGCGAAAAAATAGAAATACGTATATTTTTCTATTAATAAGATGCCAAAAACATATATTTTTATGCACGTACTGATATGTTAAAGTTTTTTTTTTTTTTTTAATTTCTTTTATTATTTCTTCAAGTACTGTTAAACTTCGAATGGATTCTGCTCCCCTGTCTAGATAAAGATGGATCATTTTAGCTTCTCTCACCTTCGATATTGACTCTCACGGCTAACGGTACGTTTTGTTCACCAACAGCACTAAGTAAAGCGCTGAAGTGGATGAGCCAGTCGATCCTGTAGTCGACAACAATTTTCTGTAGACCCTTGAAATCGAGGATATCGGCAAAGACGAAGGGCCCGTTCTCCAGGCTCTCCTCCGTCGGTTTGATAATGTCCGTCAGTATGACATTCTCGTTACCGTAATTCCGACGAAGCAACTTCGCGCATTCCGTCCCCAATTGTCCGAGGCCCCCTGAACAGAACATTGCGTTTTCATTCGACGAATACAGGCTTTGCACTTTTATTATAAACGCGGAATGGAGTGTGATGTTACTTTGTCCTTGTGTAATACTTTTCGATAAAATCTCGAGAGGGAAGCAAAAAAAAAAAAAAAAAACACGTGATTTAATTTACGAAATATTATTATTTTTATTTCTCGGATCTTTTTTAGATAAGTCATATCCAATGATGAATCAATGAATTATTGTCATAAACTTCGTTAAATAATATCTATTACTTTCTTAATGAATTGTAAAATAAAAAATACGAGTATATAATCACGTTTTATCTTTTAATTATGGCAAATATATATATAATCAATTAAATCAATTTGTCGAATTATGTAAATTTATTAGATTAATTCATCGAAAGCAAATATATATAATATTATTTAATTATATCAGTGGTCACCTGTTATCAGTATCCTCGGCGGTTTGACTGTATTATTTGTATTAATGCACTTGGTGCTATTGTTTTCTTTGTAATTAGAATTGTCCGACATGTGAAAGGTCGTGTAAACATTTCTCGTGAAGCAAGACGAGAATCGAATCATACTTTTATACAACATTATTTTATGAAATAATGTAGCACGATTCGCGCACGAAAGATAACAGATCTCACAATGCTGATAACAGATCTCACAATGCTGATAACAGATCTCACAATGCTGATTGTACTTTTTATTTGTGATTTTCAACGGTTTTTCCACAAAATCTTTATTTAAGATATCAGAGAAACACATAAAAGTATATCATTCGCGGGATATTACAAATTATAAGTCTACTATATCAAGAATGAATGATTTTACAAAGAGTTTCGTAAAGGTAAAGAATAGAAGGATTTAATCCTCCTTCGCTGGTGGTCGATAAATAACTGAGAGCCTTGAGAGCAATAATTCTATTATACCAGAGCCTGTTTTCAAAACCAGTTAGAACGGATGCTGCGTGTGATAGGCACGCTACATAAGACTTTTAAACGCAGCATTTAATCTTGTTTTCTCAATTCTATATGAATATATATCTATTCTTTGCCACTCTAGATACGTCTTTCATTTGCAATTATAAAGATTCGGGTTCTTCTCATCTGCAGCAAGCTACATCATTGTACATTAAAACACGGTATAAATGTGTTTCGATTTATCTTTCGAGATTTATTTATACGCGACATTGATTTGATTTATTTGTACCTATTATTTATCACATTTTTATATTTTTTATGATACTTCTCATTTCCTTAATTAACTTTTAGCTTTTCTAATATATCCAACGTAAATTTTGTATAAAAAATGATTTCATCAAAGTCATACGTGAAAAAATTGGATAATGACAATAAAAATGAGTTTCTCTATAAAATTCTCTTATAAATACACAATCTTAAATGTATAATACAATAGATTTCTCTTAAATGCATAGTTCAATGTGTAATTCAATAAATCGTTCTCATATTACTTTTCACGTACTCGATTTTGATCGACAATACAAAAATTTCTATTTTTATATTGATAAATTAACACATATCTTTATTATTTCTAATAAATATCTGTCGTCAAGTACTGTTTTTTTTTGGTCGGAGAAAAGCGAGTTGAAATTTAAATTCAGAATACTGTTTACGCGTCATTCACTCGATGTTCCTACGATGTTTGTCTGCATTTATCGGCAACGGAGGCTTGACAATACGAACCAATAGCGAGACGATCTTTTTCTTATACGATTCTAAACCCGTTATTGCCGTAAGTTCCATATCAAAACGTTGGAATATAAAGTTACGCGTGAATGCTATATGAATATCTCGATAAAAGAACTTGTGCAACAACATATATCTTCTATCAATTGCTCTTTCTTCTGTAGAATAAGTTCTCGTAAATTTTTATTTACAGGCACGTGGCGATTTAAATATATGTATCACTTTCAAATAGACAAGAGAATTCTAGAATTTTAAGACCGTTATTTTTGAAATTTAAATGGGCGCACAAATCTTCAAGAATGTGAAGTTACTGTCATTACTGTGACAAATAGATTATTACAATTTTTTACTAATAAGTTTTATTTACATATAAATATTATTTGTTTATAATAGTCGCAACATACTGTAAGATTAATATAATTGGCAGGCATAAATTCGAAAAGTGCAATTTATGAATTTTCTAATTCAAAATGTATTGACCACAAATTTTTTCTATACTTAACATGCACATAATTAATATTATAATTAATATAAATGTGTATTAATATTATATAATATTGATATATTTTATTATCTATCTTGCTTATATATATATATATATATATATATATATATATTTTTTTTATATAATTTCTCTTTAGCTAGTCCACTTTTATTGATGATAGTATTACATATTTGTCTATATGCATTAAAATCATTAATTTATTGTATTTTTGGAAAGTATAGGTTGTATGACTAATTAATGTTTGGCTTTATAATTATTGAATATTTCTTACAATTAATTCTTTTCTTTTTTTAGATTTTCTCTATTCGATGGGGGTGGTTCGATTCTAGTTGCTTTATCAGGTGTGCGAGAAGGAAAATGAAAGGAAAGAGATTTTTCACCGATCGCCGAATTACATTCGGCGATCGGTGAGATTCGTGGGGAAAGGGAAGAATTCCTGGAAGCGTGTCTTCACGGTGGCTGGACACGCGCTTCGCAATTCTCCTTGCGTCCTTCCCGCCACACCACCGTCATCTTCTCCCCTCAAGTTTGTGCAGACCACCACGCTTTTGCGAACAGCCTCTTCGGTGTATTTAGTGTGCGCCCGTAACGAGATCACGAAGAGTCGCGCTCTCCCAATCGAGAGTAAGATAAAGTAAAATAAATAAATCGGTCACGCATCCCTCGAAAAAGAAAACATTTTTATGTGCGAAAAGATCAAGTGAAACTACTTTTCATTTTTTTTTTTTGTGGAGATTTGGTTCTTACTAAAAAAAAAAAAAAAACGCAGATTTCTTCAGGATTTTACAGAAGAATTAGTTCAGCAAACAACGCTGATGTAAAAGGTAAAGAGAGAGAAATTTTTATATTAGATTTGACATCTTCTTTAATCAATTTTGATAACATGGTGATCGATTTGTTTGGAGAATAAATCCTATATAAATAAAGGTTTTAATAAAAGTAATTAAATGTGTGAAGACATTTTTTATAAAACGTAATTAAAGATCCATTATTTGATTAAAATTCTCGTACTGTCAACGACCCGCACATTCAATGATCGCTTGAGGTGCATCATTATAAAGGTGCACAATCTTCGCATTACATTGCAATTACATAATGACACGAAATTATCATTCGCGGCAGAAAATGAGATGTACGTACGCTCGAGGATCAGTGACGGCAAAATATCAAGGAAGTAGGGATCGCTTTCACTAAAATTATGTCTTATTGTGCCTTATTGTTTGATCAAAATTTAGGATTACGACGATAACGATGGAACTAGAAGACAATTAATTGCCCTTGTTATTAATTCTTACGTTATCTAATTCTTCTCGTATATTTTTTGTCAAAATAGTAAAATACAATGTTTTTCTAAATAAACATCGTATACGTAAATATAGATTAAACTTTATTGCTACCAAAAATACTTTTTATATCATGCGTTACAAAAATTTTATATAAATATTGATTGAGGCAATTAAAAGCGATTTTCAATACTTAGCTTCCTAAAATTTTAAACTTCTACCCAGATTTTCTATTCCACGAATAGGTACTCATAATGAAGAACGTGCTTGTCTCGATAAAAACGGTATCTTCAAAATTACAGCATACATAAGTAATTTTTATTTTACCATCTAAACCTGAAAATGAAACGATGATACTCAACATACTCGCGGAGGCTTTCGAAATGCGGAAGCAGTCAGAGAAACGGCTCTTTCCATTGATGCAACAAGGCACAATCTCGGATCGTTTATCGCATATATGGACGTTTTTCACGTGCGAATGATTTTTCAGGCCGTCCGATTGTTTTGCCTCTTCTTAAAGACCGGCGTATTATGAAATCCTTGCGTTCCCGCGTGACAAAATCTCTGTAGTGAACGTCTTTCTTATCTTTCTACACACACGCTAAATTGCGATCTTTTTTTACATCGGCGATTATGCAAAATATTATATCGCATATTATTATTCGCTAATGAGCAAAGTAGAGGAGGCAGAACAAAATATTATCCGATTCTTCTTCTTCGATTTTTTATACAATTGTATAATTTTATAATATTTTATATTTGACATTATATTTCGTCGATAACTTATTAAGCGAACGAGCGCTGCGTGCTTGTAAAATATCCAACAATTTCTCCGACTTTCTTTTTCTTCAAGGTGCGAATTTTTAATTTTTGAATCGTTCTCCGGTTCTCTATTCGTCGTTACTATATAGACACATCAAGAGAGCACTCGCGCGACGGCAATTATTACGGACAACGATTGTCCTAGCGGTCTTTAACTTTGCTTACGGTACGGGGCATCAATTTTGTCGTCTACGACCGTGACTTGTGTACACGCGTATACAGATGCTTAGGACGTCGCGCCCAGGATATAGAGGCATACCGTGACGTTCGTGAAGGGCTCTTAACGCCTTAAAAATCTGACAATTATCGGTCGTTATTTCATCTCGCCGTAGACGAGGAAACGACGCAATTATTTTTATCGCGTGTCTCGTCACGTGTCGAAACTGTTATTTTTTTAATGGCCTTTTGGCAATAAATTACATTCAATGCGTAAAATGTGCGTATAAGAGCGATCTCATAACGCTTCTGAGGTTGAAGGAAGTTGGGAAAAAGAATGCGTGTCTTCATGTTACTTAATTTAAAAAATAATTATTTAAAAGAGTTTTGAATAAGTGTAAGATTTAGTTATCAATTTTTAAAACGTATCGAGAGTTTCATAAATTGATTTACTCAGCGTTCGATTTCTTTAATTTTCCTCCAAATTCGTATTCGTTCGTTTGCGCGCGAACGTATGTTCCAGAAAATGCGAAACTACTGCTCGTAGACTACGGTCCAGATGCGCGATGATGAGGTCGTCGGAAGACGGTGGACTTTTGATAGTCGGCTGGCTTCTGGTACTCCGTTCCATCGGTGCCAGTGCTCAGTTAGATTCCGATTACGGATGTCCACCTCAGGAAAGGATACTGCCCTGCAGATGCTCGACGCGCGATATGGAGATTCAAATATGGCAAGTTAATGAGAGGATATTAATCCCGTTTGCAATGAACAAAATGCCATAATAGATTCGCGCGCAGGTGCAGCCACAGTGAGTTACCGAAGGTATTGGAAGGCCTGAAAGCGGTCAGTCACTACATGGACCAACCAGTGGACGAACTGATCTTGGAAAACAACAACTTACCTAGTTTGCCCGGCAAGGTATTCGCGACCTTGCGAGTTTTGCGCCTGATGCTGCGGAACAATCGACTAGAGAGGGTGTCGTCCGGCTGGCTAGAGGGTTTGCACGATTCTCTACTGGAGCTATTTATCGTCGAGCCCGATTTGCGGTCTTTACCTGTGGACAGTTTGGAGAATCTGCAGGGTCTCGAGGCGGTGACGCTGCAGAGTCGCGTGATGAAACGATTGCCCAAGTTCACTGGTTTGCCGAAGCTGAGGTACCTGCAGATCAACTCCCCAGCCTTATTGGAACTAGCCCCGAGAAACTTTCGCGATATTCCCAACCTGGAGCAGTTGCACGTGTTCGGTAGCCCGAGGCTGACGAGACTGGAGGCCGGCCTCCTTCGTGGTCTACCCCGACTGGAACTGATCAACGTCACCGATTCCGGAATCCATTGGATTCATCCGCGGGCCGTAATCGATTTGCCGGAACTCAGGGAGATATCGCTGGTCGGAAACGCGATAGTCGATGCCGGTATGGTCGGTCGGGCGTGTATGGATCTCCCGTCGTTGTCGCTGTTACATCTGGATCGGAATCGCATCAATCGCCTCGGCGAGGGCTCCTTCGTTGATCTCCCTGTCTTATCGCGTATTTATTTGTCGCGCAATCACATTACAGAGATATTCGCCGGGGCTTTTCAACGGGTGCCGGCTCTCAAGTCTATAGACCTAAATCACAATCTGATTCACCGCATCCATCCGGAATTCTTTCCGCATCGAATGGGAAATGCATTGGAAGAGATATGGCTGATTAACAATGACCTTAGTCATGTGGCTGAGATACGATCAGTGCTCGAAGCTCTGCCAAGGTTAAAATTTTTAGACGCCAGTCACAATCAATTAGAGGAAATACCCTTCGGTGCTCTAAGAGGCCATCCCACTTTGGAGAGGCTTCATCTCAATCATAACAGGCTGGCATTTTTGCAGAGAGAAACATTCACGGCGATGCCGGCGCTCAGAGAGCTCAGACTGAAGAATAATTCCTTGTCGAATCTCCTGGAAGCTCCTTTCTGGAACTTACCAGCGTTAAAAGTAAAAATTTTGTTGCATTCCCTAAACATTAGTAATAGAAGCAAAAGTTTGAATTTTTTATAAATAATTTGAAATAAAATTTTAATTCTTAGAAATCACACTCTTTTGATTGAAGTATCAATAATATTCCATCATTTTCAATTAATTACCTGCCTAATTTCAGGGTTTGGATCTTTCGGAGAACTATTTCCGTCATATAGAGCCGCGTTTGTTCGATAATCTACCGAATCTCAGACGACTGGATCTTAGCGGTAACGCTATTGGACTCATAGAACCCGAGTCCTTTCTCAACACCCCGACGATGGAACACATCAACGTTTCCAGAAACGCCTTATCCGTTCTTCATCCCTTGACCTTCCGACATCTGACAAATCTATACGAGTTAGACGTCGGCTGGAATCGTATGCTGGAATTGGTCCCTGGTTTACCAAAAGACATCGAGCACCTTCACATGCCCATGAACCGTATCGTCGCTCTGCCGATCGTGTCCTCTCAGGATCTAGTTTTACCTGCCCTACGATCGCTGGATCTAAGCGCGAATGGAATCGAGAGAATTCTGCCCGGCACGCTGGCCGATCTGTCAAACTTGAGAAAATTGAGTCTAGGCTATAATACTCTGAGAATTGTGGACGACGGCGTTTTCGATGGACTCTCGAGATTGGAACAGTTGGACTTGAAATACAATCGATTGGTCACGTTGCACGGACGAAGCTTTCGCCCTTTGAAATCGCTAATGGACGTGAATCTTCGGGGCAATCGAATGGAAGTTCTACGACCGGATATATTTCAGGAGAATACACGATTACAGAGGATTGATCTGAGCAGAAATAATCTCGCTCAAATTCCTCACGCTACCTTCGCCAACACTAGGTAAGAGTTTTAATGGTTTTCATTATTGAGAATTTACAGTAAAATATAAATTTGCAACTTATTTTTAAATACCTTAATAATTTGTTATTTATAACATTTTATATATTTGTTTTTCTTCAATACATACATATATATATATATACATACATATATATGGTAAATATATTGTATATTATATATCGTCATGTAAAAAAATATCGATTTGTATTTCAATTCTTAAAATTTAGTATATAATGATAGCAATTGTGTATTAACAATGAAGGCAATTCTCCCCTCCTTTGTTACCTCGTGTTTTAGTGAAAAAGCAGTTTCACTCGTGGTTACTTGATTGCATCACTCTTAAATTGGTACCTAGAAAGTTCTTCGTGCACACGCTAATATCTCTTTCTTGTCGTTGTGTAGCATCGGCCTGGCGTGTCGACTAATTTCGGAGTAACTTGGTTCGCTTTTATACATAATTTTATTTAAACTCGTTCATCAAGTTTAATTTTATTGCATCGAAATTTAATCGCATGTTCTTTCACAAAAGCGTACTCTAATATAATATACTTTAATCGAATTTAAATGTAGATGTAAAACATGTGGATAAGACAGAGATAGCTCTTTAATAACAATCTATTTATATTAAATTTTATTTACGATAAATTTACAATAAACCTTCTTTCGTCAAAGTTGGTTCAAATAACACCGTAAAGAAACATTAAAAAATCATCCTAATCTCTTACACATTTTGAAATGTCTTTTTGGAAAAGAGAATAGATCGTTTAATTTCCATTCCATACCCACAAAATGACAATAGCAATGTCAATTACAGAGACCTTCGTGAACTATACGCCTCGCACAACACTTTGACCGAGTTACCCGGATCGTTGCACGGTTTAAAGGTTCTTCGAGTTCTCGACTTGAGCTTCAACAAGCTGAACATTCTATCGCCGGAAACGTTAAGCAGCCTTTCGTCCTTGCTCGAGCTAAAACTTGTTAGAAATCGCATACGAGAATTGCGGGAGGGCGCGTTCGACGGGTTGCCGCGGCTGTCCCTGATCGATCTCGAGGATAACGATCTTAGAGTGATCGAGAGGAACGCGATCAGAGCCTTACCGGAACTACAGGCCGTCAGACTCGGCAGGAATCGATTACAGGTAATAAATTGTACTTGGTTTTTTTAGAGTCTCATTCAATAAAACTGAAATAATTTTTGTTTGATGAAGATAAAGAAAACTTTGGCCTTTGAATAATTTACTTTTACTTCGTTAGATGCGATTGAAAAATTTAAAAAGCTTTAAATGTGTGAGCCATGTAAATACAATGTATAATATTGTTGACTAATTTTTATATAAAAAATATTTTATATATAAATATTGAGCTAAAGAAGCGAGGATCTAACGCGTAATTTTCTAGTCTATCCCAAGCGGCGCTTTCACCGAGCTACCACTGCTGCAGAGTGCGGAATTACAGGAAAATCGAATCCAGGAAATCGCTAATAATGCCTTCATTAACGTGCCACACTTGCTATTCCTTAATCTAAGTCATAATAATCTGCCGGGATTGGAGTACGTCGGCTTGGAAAGTCTACACTCGCTGGAGGTTCTCGATCTCAGCTACAATCGTTTATCGAGAGTCTCAAGCGACAGTTTGGCAGCTATGGAGTGGCTAGTGGAATTAAAGGTATAGTAAAAAAATTTCACAATATAAATTTCAAGACATAAAATATATCACGTATCTCTCTTGCTTCGATATATAAAAAAAATTCGTACTTTCAAAATATTTATGGGTGTGTAAAGCAACTGCACAATTTGTGAAATATTCATTTTATGCGAGAACTAATCTGTAAAGAATTACAAATGAAATGGCTAGAGCACGAGAAGCGCTTCGCTAATAAAGGAGAATACTTTCTCGTCGAGAGTGAAACTCTTGCGTGAACCATGGTGCGAGACGAACCGTTCTGCTGGCGGAGCAATTATTCGTATACTTGCATCGTTAATTAGGGTAGATAGCCGAGGCCGCGTTTTACATAGGCCGTTTTCCTTTCTGCATGCAGATGGACAACAATCGGATTTGCGCCGTGCACGGTTCGCCTTTCGATGACATGCCGAGATTACGGGTATTGAGTCTGCGAAGCAATCGAATGACCGCAGTTTCCGAAAATGCTTTCAAAAGACTCAGATCGAACATTGCTGTTCTGGATATCGACGGTAATTCGACATTAATTAAATCAATAAAAATATAAAAAAAAATTAATCAAATTAATTATATTTAAAATAAAATATGTTGATTCACGACGGTTTCTCTCAATAAAAGCATCGCTCAATATTTGCATATTTTTCCATACGTCTTTATATTTACATCCTTCTCTTATTTCCGAGAAAGGAAATCCATTATCCTGTTCTTGCGGCATGCTTTGGCTACGAGGATGGCTGCAGCAGGCTTCCTCGGAAGGTCCTAGATGCGCTGACGGCTCTCTTTTTAGAGAACTCAGATTATCGCGTCAAGATTGCCAGCGTGAGAGATATGTCGAACAGGTCCATCCAGGATGCGAATCTGAAATGATTAATGTTGCAACGCCTTCGATTTCTTCATCTGGTAAGCCACTAATAGCCGAAATAAAAGAAATTAATCACAAAGTAAATTCAGAAAAATTAAATCTCATATTTATCTATTATTTAAAAATTATGTTATATTTTTTACATAATAGTATGTTTTGTGATTATACTTTAACTATTTTAAATATAATTAATTGATTAATTCTGATGTCATTGCATTTATAAATTTATAGCAAATAATTGCCATATCTTATTGCGATTTATTAAATTATATTGAAACTTGTCAGCGTTTGGAGTTACAGAGACGGTGCCGTTGTGGATGAACCTAAAAGACTCGTCAACCCAGAAGCCTTCCATTTCCCAGGATTCCGATTATCTATATGAATATGTGGACTATCAGGACAACGGAAGCGACACGAGCACATCCGCGTCGCCGTCCAGTGTGTCTACCATCAGTGTACCCACTCAAACCGTAAACATCATCCCTCCGTCATCGCAAACGCAGAAGCATCAGATCCAGAGGAACGAAACGTCACCGGTGAAAAAGAACCCTATGATGCCACCGTCACCCAGCAGCTCCGGTTTCACCTTCTTTGGTCTACCTCTACCGAGCATGAGTTTCGATTTGTGGGGAAATTCAAAGAGGAAAACCGAGAGGAAGGAGTCCTCGTTGACGCCGGATAGGCCCAGGCCAGGACGTTACAGATCATTCCCTCCCACGGAACCGGAAATTCACAGGGGTGGCTTTGTGCCGCTGCCGCGTGCCCAGAGCGGATTCGTGCCGATCGCCGATCCTAGATTGATGTACGAGAAACAGGAGGCGAAGCGCGACAACATTTCAAAGTCATTGAATGCGAGCAATAGTACGCGAATGCCGGAGGAACGTCCACGGAAAAGCGGAAACAGCACCATCACCAGGGTGGAAAAGATCATCTCCAGGGTCGGAAAACCTCGGACGAGTTTTCGGGAACGAGAGGAGTTAACCACTGCACCGACATTCGACCGATCGACCGATTCGAACAATTTCAATTCTCGTAAGATTTTGCCCGACGTCAATAAAATCAAGTGAGTAAAAATCGTTCAAATTATTTTTTCTTGCAATATTCTAAGTCTAACACATAATCCGGTAAAAAGGGATATTTTTTAGACACTTTGCTACAATTCTTTTAATTAATTTTCATTAATGGTTTATAATTTTAAAAAATACGCATGTACATGTATATCTTGACATTTAAAAAAATTGTTAAATTGTTTAAATTTGCTACTGTTATCGATATTCATTCCTGGCTAATTTTTTTTGTATTATTTTTTTTCATTTAGTTCTGACGTGTTCAACGCAACGAAAAGTAGTGCACCGATAATTGTGGAGGACTCGTCACAGGAAGCTCACGTAACGTCAGTGTCCACCGAGATTTACGAGGACGAGAGTCTAGAAGTAGACTCGAAAGAAGTTAAATTCATCGAGAAACCACAGGTGGAAATCGCCAGTAGAATAATTTGGACCACACCTAAAACGATAATAACGGAAACGGGAAAAGCTATAATTACCAAGGATATTGTGACGGCAGCGATGGAGGTGGCACCGTCACAAGAAAGCAACAACAAAGACTGGGACATTGAAATATCCGAATATGAAAGGAATTCAACTCAATTGAGCACTACGACTGACTCTTACGATGAATCTGGTATGCTAATTGATTTTAATAAATATTTTGAAATGTTTGACACATTTAATATCAGATACACTTCATCATTAGATCGTTTGGCTGATAAATCTGCAATCGTCAGCTAAAAAATAAAATGTTAAATTAGCAGACAAAAAAGACAATTTTGTTACTGATTTGTGAACCTTTGATCCTAATTAACAAAAAATCTAATGCCAAGAATCCATAGAATTTTATTTCAATAAAAAATCGGCTTTATATTCTTATAAAACTTCGTGACTGATAGATACATTACATCACGCAAATGCAATAGAAAGAAAAGAAAGAATTTTAATAAATAAAAATTTGTTATTATTACAGACAATCCGCAAGTGGCAAAAACAGATGTGCCGCACTTCTTTGTAACCACGACATCCTCCACATCAAATCCGCGCCCGAGAGAAACCACGACTGCGACTTCTCGAGGAACGGAGGCATCCGCTTTGTCCGCGCTTCTGATCCCGGGGGGACAACTACCGTCTGCGGGGCCCTTGGGAAATTTACGTCCACTCGGTAGATCCACAATAACCAAAGTCCCATCGCCGTACCTTAGTCAAAATGCCGAACAATTGCGGGAGAGACAGAAATCGGTCGCTGCTCAGAGAAGCGCCGAGATAGTCGATCACACGACGACTGAGATCCAGAACGAGGCGTTCGTCATTGACGAAGAGGCCAGGGTGCTAGACGACAGTCCTTTCAACTGGTACTTTCAACATTATAATGATACGAATTTGGAACCTTATGTAGGTATAGCTTATAGCGGTGCCGCGAAAATCGATGCGTATCGATGGTTACTTTTACTTGCTTTTAGAATCTTAATATAAAGAGAGATGTGGAATTCTCTCGTAGAAAGAAACCTATTAATGGTTTTTATAAATAGATAAATTTATATATTGCTAAAGAGATAAAGACGAAAGAGAATTCATAAAAGATAACATACATTGTAATATGAATGAATACCGCTATATATCCCTCAAATCACAAATCATACATGTATGTATAGGCATACTGTAAAGATAATCCCGTACGATGTATACAGTTGAATTACATATGTATATCTATATATATATTTTGTCCGAGAACTATTATATGTACAAAGATCATGCTCGTAAGTGTTTATATATATATATATATATATATATATATATATATATATATATATATATATATATATATTTTGGTAAGATATATATAAAGCATTTCTATGATAAATTAATAAAGAAAACTAAGCAAATAATCATTTACTAAAAACGTAATACTTTCTCTTTTTTAATGGGACGACTTGTGCATTTCCTAAGAAATATGTTATCTATGATATCTATCATAAATGCTGTTAAAATTTTAAATTGTTTCAAACATATCTGTGACAATTTAAAAACATACTTCTTTAACATCAATCAATCTAATGATTAGGAGAATTAATGAATGGATGAGATTGAAAACAGATATGGAAAATAGCCTCGTTTTTTATATAGTACTATTGTTTATATATATCAATGGATTGTTAATTAAAACATTGAAAATATAATGGTTAGAATGATATTCTGTAAAAATGTCTTAATCCTAAATTCTTCGGTATATTTACTACACCATTCATTACATTCAAAATATAGAAGTGTTAAGTTTTCTATTCTTCTTTGTGCCTAATATTTTAAAAATTCACAGAATTATGCCAGAATAATTCAAAAATCACACAATATGCCGTTGTAATACATATTTAAACTGTCATCATTATTTATAAATGGGATGTAATTCTGTACAAATTGTAAACAGACTTGCTTATTACACACAGAATCGATAATCGTCCTCAACTTTAACAGTTCCAATCTTGCAATTGAGCAATGCTCTAATCACTGACTTTTAGCTTTCGCCTTTTCCTCTCCTTTTTTCTCTTCTTCTTTTTTCTCTTCCTTCTTTGTATCTTTCTTTCCATCCGTTTCTTTTTTCTCAGCATCACGATTAGTCAGCTTGTTGTTGATCAAATTATGTAATGCCACTATAGACCTAACCAGAGCTGCTAGATATACAACTAGCATTTGATCATTTGTCTTTACATATAACGAATCAACGAAACTACTTTGAGTCATATCTGGTAATAAATTGAATATGTCCTGAAGCTGGTAAACAATTTGATGATTTATAGGTAATTTTCCACTGCCAACCTACAAAAACAATTTATTTTCGGATATAATCAGACAGTAATTAATAACTGACTGAATTATTTTCTTCCATAAATCAATATATACCTGAAGCAAATAATCTCTAATTTCTCGGATTTGTTCGTGAAGACCTTTCAAGCCAAGTAATTGATTTGTGATTCTTTGACTGAGTGTACCAACTGTGGTATCTTTGATATCTCGCAATAAATGCTCCACTCCTACCTCTTCGGCTTCTTCAGCTCCAATTTCACTTGGGATGTGTTCAAAAGTTTTAGAGGTAGGCGAACCATCCTGTGGACAGACTTTTTTATTATATATATATTTTTTTAACAGATAACTAGATAATGTATATATAAACATACATCGTGTACTTCTTCAACTGCTTGATATGCCTCTGTAGGAAGTCCGAGATCTTTTGGTTTGGCATCAATAATTACCAAGACTGAATTGGCGCAATATCTTCTTATTAATTCGTTAATGGCAACATCATTTTGATGTAGCTTGGGTCCAGTATGATACCAGCCTACAACTTTCTCACGAGCTAAAAATCAACAAATATGGAATTGTAATAAAAAAATCCTTTCGTATAAATTTTATAGAACTTGCACACATTATTCACAAGTCTTTACCATTGACTTTCTTGAACATTCCGTACATATTTTCCAGATAATCGTGATCAAGGAACCATACACTTTTATCCTTGTCATCCTCATCAAAGGGTACTAAAACACGTAAATTTATTTTTTAATACTTTACTAAACTTTAAAAACATTTACTATTCAATTTTTAATACATTTTTATACCAGAAAAATTATCTTATTGTATATACAAAACATTTCAAATAATATTGTAGATTATTTGTGAAAGTCCCAACCTGCAAAACTGTTTGATACGTCCAAGATTCCCTTAGCCCTCCAGCAGCCTAAAAGTACACCGACCACTCTCTTTTGGTTTCCGATTTTTCCCATACGATTAAAATGATCCACCACGCTCAATAATACCAGCGGGTGAACCACAACTTTCGTTGTCACAACCTCTTGACTCGGCATTTTTAGAAGCAACTCTGAAAACGATACACAGAACACAGACAGTGAAATCACCAGCCGCCACTAAACACGGTCATTCGAAGATGACAAGAGTGGCATGTAGCATATTGTACCAGGGAAAAGTTTGAGAGAGGCCATGCCGTTGTTTTTCGAAAGACGCTTTTTCTAGCTCCTACACTAGCGTCATCTAGATTCATTTTAGAGCCGGTGGAACTACATGGCCAGATTTACTTTTCGGTGCTACGATAAAACGATCGGTTGGTGCATGTCCGTGCTAAATACATAATTGTAGATAAAAAATGCAGTGAAATATTATGGATTTATTAATGTTTTATTAGTTGCGCGTCATATTTTGTCATTCTAGTATATACTATAACGATAATAAGTTATAATTGAAATATTTTTATGTATATGCGCATGTAAAATGAAATAAATTTTCTTAATAATTCTTTTCCTAATTTTTAAAGATAATGTGTAGAAGATATTTACGATAAATTGCTTTGACTTTTTTTTATTCTTAAAAGGAAAGTATTAAGCATTTTCAGCATTATTAAATCATGTTTGTAATTTACATGTAATTTATATGTTTGTAATTTTTTTATAATTATATTATTTAATTAATTTTTTAATTTATGGATTCATTTGGATGCATTTCTGCGCATCAATGCACGTTAAAAGCTATTATATAGACAAATTTATGTAAGCATAATTAATTTATATCTATATTTTCTTATAATTTTGATAGCGTTAATTAATTTTTTCACAATTGTATGATTGTCGGTGATACTATCAGCTGTCAGATTTTCGCAAAATGTTATAAATTATCAAAAAATTGTGATATCTTGTGCAATATTGTTTTTTTAGCATATAAAATGTTAAGTGTTTCTTCTATCTTGTGGAATTCCACTTAGAATTTTAATTAAAAAATCGGAAAAACAGGAATAATAATTTTCTCGGGAGTTTTAGGTATGTTTTTATACGATATTAATTTAAAAAACTACTAAAACTCTCTTTTCTCTATTATTGTCTCTGTCACTTTCATTTTATTTAAAAATATTAATATAAAAAATATAACTACGGTATCTCTCTTAGTCTGACTCTTCCCCTTCGATCTGTCCGGCATGGGTGACCCTACTGGTAACTAATAGCGTTTTTGAGTAAAGTCAATTTGATCGCTTTGAGAGCTATTAAACCAGATTTGTCATAAACACATGTTTGATCGAAAATGGGTTTTGTGTGAATTTGATTAATATAGATATAAGATACATCAATAATATTAATAATATAAAATACATCCCATTATTTTGGTTTCAAACCACAAGATTTTTTGCTTTAATTTTAATGCATTAATTTATTTTACGAATATTTGGTTCCAATACGGAAATTGTAAATACATTAATCTCTAATTAAAAGTAAATCATAAAATTCGTAGTAATTTACTCGTGATTCTGCAATATTGAAAGTGATCGTTAAATTTCGTGAATAAGAAGCTAATATTTAACCGTTAGTTTAATATCGAATCTTTACACTATTATTTGATATTTTTTATATTTCATATCAAAAAATTATATATATTTTTAAAACTTGTGAAGTTTAGAATATATATAATATATATAAAGTTTCTCGATTTTATCAACGACTCTTCGGTATGAAAACACACAGACATATTTATGTGTGAGAATATTTTTATAGTATATACTTTAAAAACATATATATATATATATATGTGTTAATTGAATTAATTTCTATATATCGTTATTATACGTGTTCTTTCGATCATTTTTCGTGTAATTTACAAAACAATACATATTTTATATAATTTGCATACAATTATAATAAATGCAATTTTATATACAATTATAATTACAATATTAGATTATAATTAAAATATAATTATATGCAATTACATATATTATTAGGCAATTTATAAATTGATGATGTGCTATCAGAATCAAATAAATATATTCAATTTATACAAATATTCTACAATAAAAATAATTTGATACTGAAAGCATTCACATACACACTTGGACTTATATATATTTACATTATAAGGTGCACTATATATAATATATATATATATATATATATATATATATATATATATATATATATATATATATATTGTAACATTTTTAACATAAAATATAAATTATAATGTTTTAATAATTATAATATAGTGTTATAATGTTTTATAATATTATTGTTTTTTTTTAATTTTCCTTAAAATAAAATTTAAGTTGGATATTATTGTTATATATTTGAATTTTATATTTAACTTTTTCTTTAATGACTTAATAGTTCCTATAATCCTAACAATCCTATTTGCTGGTTGAGCCAGCGGAGATTTAAAGAACGTATCCCTAATCGCGTGTCCTAACCGCGTGCCCTATTCGCGCGCCCTACTCACGGGCCCTGCTCGTGTGCCCTAATCGCGTGCCCTAATCGCGTGCCCTAACCGCGAACCCTATTAGTATCTTATATACTTTCTGCTACGCATTTCGGCCAATATTGGCCGCCTATTCTGCGTAGCCTGTATCCATTCTTCGGGCCAGTTGAACCTACCTTTCGTTGCTCCCGGCCATTTTTTGGATCGATCTCTAACTAGAGATCAAAAAAGAAAGGAGGATACGCACTCCTTTTATCGCCGGCTGTTTATTGTCGCCGGTGAATAAGCGCAAGATCTTTCTTGCGCTCGTAAGGAGATAAACTCCTTCTTTTGCCGAGTAATTATTGTTGCCAACAGATGAGCGTAAACATTTCACGCTCGTTGACGATCGTACGATTTTACGATCGTCTGTTAAATGTTAACTTTATTTTAACTGACAATAAGATAAAGCCAAGTTATCAATCAAAATTTTGATGAAAAACTTATGATAAATTATAATAAATATATAAATTTGATTAAAATTTATATATTAATATATAATTTATATGACAATATATATATATATATAATGTATATAATATTAATTTATATAATAATGTATAATAATATATAATTTATAATAAAATAAAATAAATTATATAATGACACTATGATGACACTATGACCAATTATAATATTTATGCCATTTATTATCGCATTACAGGTAATTTAATTGATTAATCATTTGGTTCCTCTTACATCAGTTAAAACAAAGTTTAAAAACAATGTCTACAAACAAATTCTACGATATGAATGAGTTGTAAGAAATTGGAATAAGATCGGCGCGCATTATAAGAATAAGTTACCGTCACACGTATATAAAATATTAAAATAAAATACTAGCTTTGATAAAAATGATTAGCGTTCTTTATTTGATAAATTAGATAAAATCTATGAATTGAAAAAAATGTTTTCTATAATCTTTCTTCTTTAATTTAAAATAATTTATTTTTCCAATAGATTTGCAATGCATATTAAAAGAATTTATTAAAAGTTATTCAACTTAATTTGTTTTCAGCTCATCCATTTAATAGTAACGGATTTATCTACAATCTACAATCTACATTTATAATCTCTACAAATCCGTTACTTTAAAATTAAATAAAACTTTGTCACTCACCGGCACTGATGCGCAACAGCGGAGTTGTTGGTCTTGAAGCTGCGTTGTCTGTAACATACAAATATAAAATCCAAATTATAGAAGCGCCCAAAATATAATTAATATTTCAAAAAATTATTATTTTAAAACCGATGCATACGATAATAAGCAACTACAAAAATACGAAACAATTTTATAAATTTTAAAGAGATTACTTTTTAATAATAGAAACATTTATCGAACTTATGTAAAAGTCTTTCTTTCTAATTTTCTGTTGTTTAATTTATTCAAATAATGAGACTGAATTTATCACGCGTACGCGAATTTTAACAATCAATATACAAATGATAAATATTCACCCTTGGGTTGCTCCGCTGATGCAGGATGCCTCTCCTAGGCCTCCTCCTCCTCTCAGGATATCAGGGAAGGGGGGGGGGGGGGGAAGATCGCTATGTTGATCTATAACATACAAATAGAAAATCCAAATTATAGCGGCGTCCAAAATAATTAATATTTAAAAAAATTTATTATACGCATTGAATTTTATATTCAATGCATATAATAATAAGCTTAATAAATTAATTTTATAAATTTTGAAAAAAATACTACTATTAATTCTAATAATTCCATATAAAAGCTACAATCTAAAAATAGAAATTTTTACAAGATTATAGTTTTCATATAAAAATCTTTTTCTCTAATTCTTTTTTATTTAAATCATATAAATAAAAAATTAAATTACGCGATTAATTGCTTAATTAAAATCACACGTGTGCGATTAATAAGTAATTAATATACAAATAATTTACTCACCACAGAGTTGCTCCACCAGTGCCTGATGCCTCTCCTAGGCCTCCTCCTCCTCTCAGGTTGATTCACACGCGCGATACTTTAAACGGCACCCCCGCACTTTTATTAAAAAAAATTACTTCCGCACTTATACGCGCGATACTTTGAACGCGACACTCCCGCACTTTCGAATTTCGGTACGATCGAATCCCGCTTCACGTGAGAATCATACTTCGAGTCGACAAGTCGGGAATTCACCGATTACTTCGAGCAAAGGTTAAGCGGAAGCGGAAGAAGACGAAATCGATCGATGGAATAATCGCGAATGGGGTTCGCTCGACTCTTGACCCGCGCCTGCTCCCATCGAGGGCCGACTAGAACATCGTTAGGAACGATTTCATACGAACCACCAAGTCTCTATCATACAGACTGAGCCGGGTTTATCGTAAGGCTGATAGACGGGTCGAGAATGAAGATACCCACCTTCTACGTGCTAACAATCTAGCATTTCGAAAGCGGGAGATCAACTTCTCTAGCGAGCGAAAATCGAACCTAATTAGAACAGCCGACTCCTCAGATGCCAAACATTTTAGTATTTCTACAATGTGCTGTTAGACGGTACAAGAGAAGGGACCCATTAACGATCATTCCAAAACAATCGACCGAACTCTAACCGATTCGGGCCGAACCGTTCGTCGGAGCAGAACGTGCCCTCAACAGCCGATTCTCGAACCGAAGTTCAAGATTAACCGCGCGAACATGCATCTATACTATGCACGAACATACGTTGCTACGCGGCCGGCATTCACCTCAGCCGCGATACTGAGGCGTTTTAACGTTGCGCCTACATTAATATATTAAATTTATTAATACATAAATATTTATATAATATATAATATTAATATAGTATTAATATTAACTGATATTGATATAAAATTAATTATATTAATAGGTATTAATATATTAAAGATTGCAACGCTGAGAGACATCCCATTTAGTCGGCAACAAAGTATGATCCTCGGTTACAATCGTGAAAACGAGATAAAAGTCCAACGCGAAGACGCGACGACGCGAAAACGCGATACCGCGACAACGCGACGCATCGTTGCTCGTACGGCACGATGACGGCAACGACGACGCACTAATGTGCGTTCGACGCACAAATGCGCGTGCCACATATGAGCCATTGTGCGACTCGTGGCAATGCTGTGTTGACACGCGACGCGAAAGACGCGAAAGCCGTCCGCGACACGATGACGGTACCGACGACGCGACAAGCCATCCGCGGCACGATGACAGCACCAACGATACGGCGAGCCGTCCGCGGCGCGATGACAGCAACGACGACGCTGGGTACTTGGTTTCCCCTTCGCAGTAAACCTTGAGGACCCTTAGGACCTTAAGGCATACCGTCCAGGTACTGAAGCCACTCCACCACGTCAAGGTGTACCCATGGAGGGTTATTTTATACAATATATAATTTTGTAATATAATATATAACTTAAGAGAGAGGAAAAATATATTTTATAATTGAGAGATTAACTATATCGCAGATATCCCTTTTTTTCCTCGATTAAAAGAGATGCGATGTAGATACGTTTTGAAAAAACAAGCAATATATGTATAATATTATACGATAATTTAGATTGGATCTCATACACTATTAAAGAAACAAGAAAAAGAACGAGCAATGTACAATTAAGTTTTGAGACTCGCTTCGTATTTCCGTTTGATTCGTTTGTGCTGTTATTTTAAACGGTTATTTACAACTCGATATTCAACACTTGGTGCAAGTTTTAAATTATTTGGTTCAATAATTAATGAGACACAGTTATGCAAAGTAGTGTTAAAAATTTGTTTAAAAATCGGTGTAATGGAAGAAACGCTTGACGATACATCAACATTAAATTCTGTGCTAAATTAGAGAAGTCTCTAACAGAAATGTTACAAATGATTCAACAACCCTACGAAGAGTCAGCTATGCATAAGAGTAACGTTTTGAAGATATAGATGACATAAAAAAAACGTAAATCACATTTTAAAAGGGCTTGCTTCAGAAAACTAGACTTGCCGAATCATTTGTAACGATTCTGTTAGAGACTTCATTAATTTAACGCAGAATTTAATGTTGGCGCGTTGTCAAGCGTTCTTTCCATTACACCGATTTTTAAACAAAATTATATTAACACAACTTTGCGTAATTGTATCTCATTAACTATTGATTTAAATAATTTAAAACTTACACCATACGCCGAGTATCGAGTTGTGAATAACCCCCTAAAATGGCAGCACGAATCAAACATTCGAAAATAGGAAGCGAATCTCGAAACTTAATTGTTCGGCCGTAATATATTTTGAAAATAATATAGATGGTAAATAAAAATATAAATTACTTATCGCACATATCGTTGCTCCATCCATCGTCGGATACTAATCAGAATTTCCTTTTCTTCTCTTGTTCATCCCTTGCTGTTTCCTCGTGACATTTGCACTCACTTGCGAAAACACAGTTAATTACGATTAGTCGAATATGCGACGATCGCGACATACATTGCACTGGCACTCCCGATTACGAAACAATCACACGAGACACACTTTATTATATCGTAAGAGAGAAAATATGAAAAATACGATTTGCTTGATTTTACACGACGCCAAAATCATGCGCCACTCGTTACAACAATACTGTCTCTATTATTGAATTATTTTGTTTTATTTCTTATTTTTAAAAGTTAATCAATTGTTAATTACAATAATCACATTAAATTATTTTTCGATACTTGTTGCGATCTCGTTTAGAAAAAGAATTGACGATTTCTCGCGCTCTTACTACCTTACTGTTCGAGTGTCGCCGTGCGATTGATAGGCCATAATAAGTTAATAATATCGTGCTAATGTTTACGCCGCCAAGGCCAAAAACCATGTTATTGATAATTTGTAACCGAATATTTTGCGTACTATGATGTATATCGCGGAATATTAAATCGTACAAGTATTTTAAATTATTTAATTAATAAACGATTAATAATATTACGGAGCTTATCGTTAATTACTCGGACGGATGCAATTCGACTATTTTATTGCGCGTTCTCGATCCGAATTTAAATCGTCGAAAAGTCAAACGATAAAGTATCGGACAAAATATTATTAAATTTGAAATATTTTTAAAGAGTTAATTATTATTTGTAAAAGAAGAAAAAGATCACGACAAAACAATAAATTACAATTTTGATTTCTGTCACTTCGACTCTTGGTTAAATGTATATCACGCGAAATACGCGCCTCGAAATTTATCGTTGCGATATAATTATGTATTATTTAAGATATATAAGATAAAAGATAATTAATATTATTAATCGTATTAAATTATTTCCCGATACTTGTCGCGATTTCGTTTAGGAAAGGAATTTGATAATGTCTCGCGCTCTACTACCTTACTGTTCGAGTGTCGCCGTGCGATTGATAGGCCATAATAAGTTAATAATATCGTGCTAATGTTTACGCCGCCAAGGCCAAAAACCATGTTATTGATAATTTGTAACCGAATATTTTGCGTACTATGACGTATATCGCGGAATATTAAATTGTACAAGTATTTTAAATTATTCACTTAATAAACGATTAATAATATTACGGAGCTTATCGTTAATTACTCGGACGGATGCAATTCGACTATTTTATTGCGCGTTCTCGATCCGAATCGTATTTAAATCGTCGAAAAGTCAAATGATAAAGTATCGGACAAAATATTATTAAATTTTAAATCTTTTTAAAGAGACAATTATTACTTATAAAGGAAGAAAAAGATCACGACAAAACAATAAATTACAATTTTGATTCCTGTCACTTCAATTCTTGGTTAAATGTATATCACGCGAAATACGCGACTCGAAATTTATCGTTGCGATATAATTATGTATTATTTAAGATATATAAGATAAAAGATAATTAATATTATTTATCGTATTAAATTATTTCCCGATACTTGTCGCGATTGCGTTTAGAAAAGAAATTTGACGGAGCGTCTCGATTATATTATATCACTGTTCAAGTATCGTCGTGCAAATGATAAGAAATAAAAAGTAGGAGTGGGAAAGGAATTTGCACAAAGCGTCTTCCCCTCTACTACAATACTATTCAAGTCTCACCATGCAAATAATAACAAGGCCGTAACACATAAACAATAGCGCGTTATTGTTTACACTGCCAAAACCGCATACCATATATCTTATTGATAATTCGCAGCCGGGAATATTTTGCGTACTATATATATGACGTATATACAAGCGGAATATTAAATTATACAAGTATTTTAGATCAATTATTTAATAAACGATTAATATATTACAGAGCTTATATATTCGGATAATTTTTACTTAAATAAGGAAAAAATTTTTTATCTGATTTTTAAATTTGTATTGAAATTTTTCGAATAAAATGTGTCAATCGAATAATGTAATATAGATTTTTTTCCTATTTTATATTAATTAGCTTTACAAGGATCAAAATCGTATTCTTCTTTTTTCAGAGGGAAAGAGAGAGAGTGATGTCATTTTATTTGCAAAAATCTTAATAGGAGTCAAGTAAAATTAAGTTCAAAAATATAAAAAATATAAAAATTTTATAAAAGTTTTTATATGTACCATTTAATAAATGCACTCCGTTAGACACTATTTTCAATCCGAAGCGTTTGGGGGACAAATAGAAGGAATAAAATAATTTTGTTCTTTAAGCGAAAATAGTTTTAAGTGTAGCTATTTATTGTCATGTATTTATTTTCAAAAGACTTGTAGTATTAATTATCTTATTGTTTTAATTACTTACGTTTATATAAATTTGTATATAATAGCTTTTATTGTATATCAATGCGCACTAGTGCATCCAACTAATTTTATAAATTAAGATATTAATTTTAAATAATATAATTAATAATAAAAAGCTTTATAAAAGAATAATTTGATATTGCTTAAAATGCTTGATATTTTTATTCTAAGAGTAAGAAAAAAGTAAAAGCAGTTTATTATAAATATCTTCGACACGTTATATATTTAAAAATTAGGGAAAAATTTATTAAGAAAATAATTTAAGAAAATTTATTTTGTCACATGCGCATATACATAAAAATACTTCAATAATAACTTTATTATCATTGTCACAAACATTAATAAATCCATAATATTTATCCGTAATTTTAATCCACGATTATGTACAATATTTATCACGGATTTTTACCGTGGCACCTAGAAGTGAATCTGGCCATGTAGTTCCGCCGCCTCCAAAATGGATCTAGGTGACGCTATTGTACCGGCTAGAGAGAAAAGGGGTCTTATTAAAAACGGCGGCGTGACCCCTTTCAAGCTTCTCTCTAATTGTACTGTCAAGTTTCTCGAAAAGCGCCATTATATAATATATACTGAATATTATACTAAAGAAAAAGATACATACGAGCATCTATATGTATATTTTTTTTTTAAAGAAAAATGATACAAGACAATTTCTTATATGTAAAACGATATATTTTATATAATTTTATATATAATTGGTTTCTTATTAATTTATCAATTCAATCTTTCATTAGTGTGAGCGGAGACTTGTCTTTTATCTAAATAACGTTGGTAAGCGTGAATGAGAAAACAACACGTTGTCAGCATTGCCGACAGGTTAGAAGTGACAACAAGTTTTAGCGAAAAACATCTCAATTAATGAGATAATATATTTTTGTCACGTGTCGAAATATACATCTAGTAAGTAATTAATTATTTGAAACATGCATTTATATATTCTTTTAAAATTAATTCATATCAATAGAAAGATTTAACAAGTCAGATCCTACAATGTAAGTTGTCATTAGACGAAGCTTAGCGCAAATGATACCAACCTCTGAAGAATGTAAAAAGGGCGCGAATTTCGAAAGATTTATAAACAGTAAAAATAAGATGTATAAACTGCAAAAAAATTATGTAATACGAGTATAAAGTATATGTATATAAAAATGTTATTATAACGTAATTATACATAATCTGTCAAAAATATTTAATAGATTGGAAATATATTTAATAAAAGTCAATATATAATATAATATAGATTTTTTTCTTATTTTATATTAATTAGCTTTACAAGGATCATAATTATATGTTTTATTAATTTTTATATAAAAGTAATGTGTTATAATTATGTCAGCAAATCGAAGGTCAATCCTATAGTAGACTTTTCCAACGACGTAACATTGACCAAAGAATTTTTAATTGAGATAATACACTGTACTTAACATTCATGTTGTTGCAGAATGTCGAAACCCATAGTGTTCGTGACGGGCAACGCGAAGAAGCTGGAGGAATTCACCGCCATTTTAGGAAAGAACTTTCCCCGACAGATAACGAGCAAGAAGATCGATCTGCCGGAATATCAGGGCGAGATAGACGACATATGTCGAAGCAAATGTCGGGCCGCGGCGAATCTGGTCAAGAGTCCGGTGATCATCGAGGATACGTGTCTCTGCTTTAATGCGTTGAAGGGTCTTCCGGGGCCTTACATTAAATGGTTCCTCGAAAAACTCGGCCCCGAGGGTCTCCACAAAATGCTCGATGGATGGGAGGACAAATCGGCAGAGGCGGTTTGCACATTCGCTTATTGTTCCGGCGAAACTGACGCCGAGGTCCTTCTATTTCAAGGTCGAACTCAGGGCACCATCGTGAGTCCACGAGGTCCCCGAGATTTCGGCTGGGATCCTTGCTTTCAGCCGCAGGGCTATGATATGACCTATGCGGAATTACCGAAGGACAGCAAAAATAAAATTTCTCATCGCCGCAAGGCGCTAGAAGTATTGAGAGATCATTTTATAAACAATAGGATTTAATTTATATTGTTTCTGTGTATTAAAATTACTGTCTCTCTCACATTACTGTGATTCTTATCGTTTCCGTTTTCAAATTTTTTTTCTTTCGAAAATATATCTAATGTCGTGCTTATCATAATTTTTTAAGAGAATGGCAATTTTTCTGAGTTTGTTACAACTTTGCAATAATTATATAATTAATTACAGAGGCATATTTTTTTACATCTTACAAGATTTATTTACCACATTATAATCAAGATGACTGACCTCTCTTTTGATTCAACGGCGTTTATTATAACTTTTAATCCTGAGCGGAATACGAGTTGTTTTGTTTTTACTTTATAACTTGTGCTCTGACCTATAATGTTAACGATATCCGTTTAATTTATCAAAAATGATTTTCTTCCGAAAATAACGTACGGATTTCGATGTCTCATTACGAAGATAGTTGTCGAGTCGCATCATAAACATATGGAACAACTTATTGGTAAACTTGAAACTACTATGGTATCATGCGACTGCAAATCTGATAATTTTAATTTCTTCAAATCACGCGATGCATTTAATCGACGACTTCCATCTTGCAAATCTTACGATGCAACAAATTGAAATATAACGTTATAAATATATTTATTGTAATCGCTCAGTGGAAGATACTGTTAATCATATGAACCGATACCTTCGTACACAAATACTCATAATTAAAACTGTAAATCGCATGTACACGAATAATCACCTCGAATCATTGTCGCTGTTTAATTGCTTTATTTAAACAACACGATTACCATTACCATTTACACTTGAAAACTCGATATGATTCAAAGAAACTAAGAATATATTTAAATTCCACAGAGAAGATTATAGATTTAGTCAACATAATGGTTACATAACGAGAAATAGAAATAATTTTATTTTCCAATATAATTATTGTCTAATAAAACGAACAGCACGATGCTTGCGAGTGCGAAACCAAACGTAAAATAATAATGATAAGCATAATGTATATATTATACACATAATACAACGAAACGCGACAGATAAATGTACTTTGACATGTTGTTACGTGAAAGCACTGGTAAACACACAATCGTAGTTCGTTTTCTTTTTATATATCGAACTGCCAGATAATTACTTAATTTATTCGATATTGGAAAAATTATTTATTCATTTAATTTGCCGACCGTACTCATTATCATTTAATGCAGAGATACATTGCAAGGAGAGAACAGTTCTCTCGAAGTTGTTGAATTATTTCGTTGCAGTATGCAGTAAAAGTAAAACATACATTGAAAAAATAACAGAGAATATGACGATATGATAATTAAAACAAGAAAACGTGTAAATTGCTCTACACTAAACTTAATCCTCTCTGTCTTCTCTGTTTTTTTCTTTTATTTTAACAGGAGGTGATAATACCGCGTATCTTACGTAAAATCACGACGGTGTTCTTTTAATAGCGAGTCGAGCTTTGAAATCAACAAATGCAAGGAAAAAAATACAAATCTTTCTACCGAGCAACTGCAATCTCTCGTGTACTTTCATCTCGGCTATTCATATCTCAAATCGTTATTTTCGCGAAGTTGATCTCTTTTAACGACATCGTTTTTTGCAATATCGCATACACTTTGCATATTTGCATCTTATTCGATTATCTTATGATCGTCGAAATATTCCGACAGTTCGGATTAGAGCAGAAGAAGAAGAAGAAGAAGTTCCGATCGAAGAAGAAGTATGCGACGATCGTTTCTTGTCGCTGCATATGAATCACAGATGATGCGATTATGTGCGGTGTACAAACAAAGATAAGATCGCTAAATAATTATTTCGAGAGAAAACAAAAAGAACTAACAATAAGATTCGTCTATACAAAGAATAAGACGAGTGAAGAAGCGCAAAGACAGGATCAATCGCGATTGAACGGAGATGATCACGTCCGATATGCGAATTATCCTTGACATAAAACATAAACGCGCGTATATTTTTATTAATATATACAAGCGCGACAACTGTAGAGCTCGATGGCCGAAAGGGTTATCTCTTTGATTATACCGTGATCGTATGATCGTTTTTTTCTCTTTTTTCTCTCCATAACGCGCGCGTAACACCCTCCCGTTGCCGGGTTATCGGCTGCGCTTTTGCATTTTAGGGGCAATTGCAAAACTTCCCGCTCTATAAAAGCGAGAGAAACGCATGTACGCTACCAGTTTCGCGACAGGGGCCACGCTACGATGAGTGCCCTTACCGGTAAGTCACTCACTGCAAAGAATGCGAAAAGTGTCCTCGCGTTTATTGTATCGGTCCCGCGAGATGCGAAATTCCAACGGAATTTGTCCTCTCTCCTTTCTCGCACAATTTTGACAATATTCTTTACATGAAAAATATACGCGTCTTCTTGTGATTATACATTTTTAGAAACGCTCGATAATAAAAGAAAAAAAGAAAGAGATGTCCATTTTGTGATTTTTTTCGATTTTTATTTATTTATTATTATTTTTGCGAATTTTTGCAAAAAAAACAACTAAAAAAATCAACTAGATTTTTATACAGCTTATTCGAACACATAATATAATTTTACCGGCGATTGCAATGAAAATGTCATCACGTCAATATAAATTTTATACTTTTTTACAATTTACGAGAATATTATATATATATGTTATATATGTTTTTCTAGTGTATAGTACATTATATAAATGTTTATAGTATTGGTGCTGTGTCTAGCGGCCGCATGTGCGGTGCCCGGTAAGTTAAATTTTATATTTTAATTTTATGAAACATTGGAGAAACAAGATACTTACAAATAAATGAATTTTATATTCAATAGTCAATAATATTATATTATTTTATTTCTTAAAAAATATACCCGATTTCTATATATAAAATAATTTGCGAATTAAAAAGAATCAATGTTTAATTAAATAAAGATTATTAATATGTTGCACAAAAATTTTTCTCTAGCAAGATTTATGTTTCGGCAACATTATCCGAAAAAAAAAATGATCTTATTGTCATGCATTGCGGTATATTTTTTCTTCTAATGAAATTTAATTATATCAAATATCCTACCTGGAAATATTTCTTCAGGAAAGCTTAACCGTTTCCACATATTAATTCACTGCTTCGTAGATTGTAGTCTATAATGTAATTATTGTATATATAATACAATAATAATAATTATTTAATATGTGCTTTAAATTGACTTATTAAATGCAATGAATTGAAATATTTCTTAATATCGCAGATATTATAAAGTATTTAATAATAATCAATAAAGTGTAATTTGCTTTAATTATATATGTATAATTAACTATTATAAACCGGAATATTATACCGGAATATATATGTTAGAATGTACAATATAAATGTAGAATTACGATACGCTAAAGATTATAAGATCTCATTACATTTCAGTGCACTTTCCTGCTGAGAAAACGGTAATTTACAATTACTATGCCGATGTAAAAGCCGGGATTATCCAGCCAGCGCAATACGCCTCTCAGTTCGCTCTCGTTGGACAACTTCATATAAAGAAGGACATCAGTGATCCAACTTTAAACAATGCCTACTTTGTTAAATTGAATAATATAAAGTATGGCATGTATAATGGTAGACTCGTAGATCATGAGCCGGTCGAGGTAGTTCACGAGCTCGGAGAAGCCACGCAGCAAATTCAAGAGCCATTCGTTATAGTCTACGATGATCATGGCAAAGTAAATATCCATATTCTTAAGGCAATAGTCTAATGAAGAAAAATATTTTGGTCGGTTGTGCAGAAATAATCAAACGGTTTCATATCCTGATTTTAGTTTCAAGGCATCAAAATGCTAGAAAGCGAGAGCGTTTGGTCGAAGAATATGAAGCAGGGTATCGCCTCGATGTTGCAACTAGACTTAGAGCGCATTCAATTACAAACCCCAATAAAGCCGCATAGTTTCATCACGCATGAGGTAGGTAACGACTGATGGGAACATCCAGCGAAACGGTTTAATGTTCTCTTTGGTTGTTACCACTAGAATACTATTCACGGTACCTGTCAAGTCGCCTACGACGTTCAATCGGCGAAACCGACAAATCCGGAAACTACCAACTTTGTGATCACGAAACTGCATGATCTTAGAAATTGCAGCCACTTTGTTCAGCGTGTCTTTGATCACGTCGAATGCGAAAAATGTCACGTGGAATCTATGGTAATTTCCTTATCTTTTGAGAATTCTGTTTATTCATTGAATGTTTACTTAAATTCTGGCTAATTGTAATTAATATCTTTTCTTTTCAGGAGGATATGACCACCGATGCCAGAAGAGTTTTTCAGATCGAACAGCAAGACAATGATATTCTCATCAAACACATGGTTGCTCATTCAGTTATCAATTATTTTCCTTTCAATGCTCAATCCGAAGCTCACTATCTCTTAACCAAGTAATTATATACGATAATTATCGCACGCGCTATACTAATCGCAAAGGTATGCTATACTTATCCTATTTGTTACTTCAGCATTACTCTAGATCTGCATTCTGTGATGCCATCGATGGAAACACCTGTATCGAGCATAAATTTCCAAAATGTGCCTATAATTCGCGATATCACTTTCAACAAACCTATGGGAAATTACGCTCTCCATGCCGCTGAAGATCTCACTCATGGTCGACATATTGTCAAATTAGATACGCTCATTCCCAAGCTTAAGAAAATGTTGGTCGAAGCAGCTGATTATCTTGAAGAGAATCATTTGGAAGCCAAAGAACCCGAATGGAAGCATGGACAAACTATAAACAGGCTACAGCATACCATGAGTTACATGGATCTGGGTTCATTGGAACAAGTTTACAACGCCATTCAAGATGCGAAGACACCGAAAGAAGTCACGATGAAGTGAGTAAGATACGCTCATCCCTTCATGTCATAATGAAATCAATCAAAATTAGAGATGCTGAAAATAATATAAAGGAATTTATTATTTATAATTTTTTATATAACAATAAAATGTAATTTTATATAATATATAATAAAAATAAATATATAATTTTATATAATATACAATAAAAAAAAATATATAATTTTATATAAGGAAAAATTGTATAATTAATATTGTAATTTTAAAGGAACATCTTCCTGCGAATGGTTCCAACTGTGGGCACGACTGCTGCCTGCCACTTTACGCGAAATGTCATCCGCAAGCACAAAGTGACCGATGCGACCGCCCTCGCAATGTTGATAAAATTACCAATGCATATCAAAATATCATCCGAGAGATTGCTTTTGGAAATGGAAGAACTATTGAAATTGGACAACACCGTGTCATCCGATGTCAGGGAAGCCAGCATTCTCTGCTTCTCGATTTTGATTCGCAAAACATTCATGCATCAGCAAGGCGAAATCGTCAATCCTCTTCTTGAAAGGTACCTTCATCGTTTCCTCGATCATATTAAGAGTAAGTATTATATTAGCTTTGATCAAATGCTGAAAAAAAAAATTATAATGTAGAAATAGATTTTAAGTTATAAGATTTGCATTATATACACATACAATACACATTATTTAGAATAAATTTTATAAATATAAATTTAATAAGCACGTGGCTCTCCTTTTGCAAATGTTTCAGATGACCAATCATATAACATGAAAATGATGTATCTGGTGGCGATGAAAAACGTTCAAGTAGGCAACATCGAGAAACTTCTGGAGCCGATTATTCGCGGTGAAGTTATGGTATCCGAAAACCCGTATAATATTCGCGTTGAAGCAATCTGGGCGATCAAGAAAGCGGTCGCCAATAAAGTCGAGTATACTCACAATCTGCTCTGGCCTATTCTTGCTGATGTTAGTCAACCGTTACTCATCAGAATCGTCGCTTATGATGTATTGATAAGTCAGCTGCCGAACATGCAACGACTCATGAACATCTATTGGCTCATGGTCAACGAACAGAATGATCATATGTACAATTATCATTATACTACTCTAAAAGGCCTCGCCAATTCCGTGGATCCTTGCCTTACGCCAGTTCGCGAAATGGTCAGAAAAATCTTGCGCTATACAAAAATCAGACCGGTCATCACTGAACTTTCGTCTAAACATTTCGTCGACTATACAGATCCTATGTACGAACATGGTGAATCTTTCAACACCGTTTGGGTTCTCGATGAATTGACTGGCCTGCCATATGCTGGATACATCGAACATCGCGTATCGATCGCTCGTAGACCCGTTGACAAAATCAGCGTAAGTAATATGATAATTTAGCATAAATTTATGAAACGTTAATTTTGCCTTCTAAATCTCAAAGATGAAAGAAAAACGTTTTGAGTTTTTATATAAGTTTTATATACGTATGATTAAAAATATTTCTGTAGAATTTGAAGGTAGGATGAGCGCACGAACAGTTCGCATTATATTTCTATAAATTCTCTGTCTTAGATCTACTGGGTTGCCTATGGTCTGGACGACATCATGAAGATAGTCAAGAAAACATTAATGGGCACCACGGTGGAAAATCTCACCAATAAAAATGTGCAGAACATCTTGATTCGCGCCGCTCAAGATATGCCGGTGAAGAAACCGATTCAAATCGACATCTGTATCACGCTGAACAATCACGCAATCGTCGCTAAACACTACGATCAGAATACCTTCAAGAACTTGTTTGACGATATATTCCAGATGAAGCAGACAATGGTCAGTAATTTCCAGGAGATCATATACGACACCCTCTACGAAATGCAGGTGCCTATCGACATGGGTTTACAAGGAGTTTTCACCACCAAGATGCCTCAGTTGATGTCACTCAAGTTTAACAATATTCATACCGAAGTCAAGAAACCGTCCGTCAACATGAAGGCCGAGATCGACGCTCGCATCTGGAGGCACGGCGAATACATCATGTCGATCTATAATCCCATTGCTGACGTTTGGCATTCGGTTCGCCGTGCAACCGTTCAGGACATTGCCGTACCCATAGTAATGAACTTCGATTATAATCACGAGACCAAGAATCTCAAGGTCACTATGCCGAGATTACCGATTACCAAATTATCGTACACTGGTATACGATATCACGCGAAGAATCTGGTGACTATTACTGAAGATGAGCAGGACATTCTCAAGACCTGCTGCGCTACCTGTCATCACTATACGGTTGTAAGCACCGGTGAAAAAATAAACTATCACGTCGCTGTGGATTCCAAGGACATGGGCCTCAAGTACAGCATGTCGATCTTTGATTGCGAGAACAAGGTCACTCCGACGACCAACATCGAGGAATGGCATCGTGCAATGTCTCCAGAACACAAGAATACTTGGTAAATATATCGTGCTAAAATATTATATTCTGATTGTATCAAGTTATCGAGTTTTTCTTTTGTTTATATTATAAAGAGAATAATAAGAGCTAAACCGAATTAAAATATAATTTTATAATAATTATCGAGACAACTTCTCAATGAAAAAAAGTTATCGTATAATTTATTTATGTTAGGAACTCAAAGATCGTTCAATACTTTATGGGCATCCGTCAAAAATTGTTCAACGATTACATCTCACCGGCAATGGGTAGTTGCGGAATGATCATCAAGATGGAACCGAGTATCGTTTATCCTACGTCGCATGTGAGTAGTCAAGAATATTGTTTTACGAAGAAAAAAAAAATGATTTTGGCGTTCTCATTTTCTCAATTTGTTCTCCAGGTCGATCTGAATCTAAGAGTCAACGTAGACGATGTTGATTACCTTCATGATAAGATACATACTTTCAACAGCAAAAAGATCAACGTACGCGGTACTCTCGACGCCAAGGCAGCTTCTACGAGCGAATCTGTTCGTACGTGGGACGTGAACATGAACATTGATATGTCACAAGGACATACGGTCAACAACGTCAAGATTCAAGTGACGAGAGAGACGCCAGGAGAAAAGAAATTGAAGGTTAGCTAATTAAACTCCAAATAATAAATAAAAGATCTAACAAGTTTAAATAATATCATTAATTATATAAATCATATAATTACTTTCTATTTTTAGATCTGCGTGGATGTTCAGAAAAACTACCCTGTTATCGAAACAGATCCCTTAAAACTCGACACCACAAAGGAAGAGACCAACACGAAGATGGCCATCACCGCGGGATTCACGGACGACGACAAATGCGTCCGTAATGAAATGTTGATCATGATGACTGTCAAGGGTGAAATGACGGAGGAGCAGAAGAAGCAGATGACACACGACAGTGTGCACGGCTCCTGCATCAAGGACATTCAAAATCCGCAACTCCAGACCCAACAAGGCCACATTCCCAAAACTATGAACTGCATCCGCGAGACCGTACAATACACAACCATGAGGAAATACACCATCAACACGTTATACAAGAAGGTAAGAGAAATATATATATATATATATATGTAACACGCATACATAACATACATACATTCCTTTTAATAACTTGAAATTATTGCAAAATTTAATAATATATAGAGAGCATAAATATTTTAAAACCGTTCAAGTATTTCACTATTTTTTAAAAGTTTCTTAGACATCTAAAGACATTGTCTAATTTAACTTCTTTAGGAAGGATGGTAAACATAATTTTTTAAATATTTATAAACAAAAGTAGTGAGTATGGGATTCAGATATTAATATCACGGATAGAAAGAAAATGAATCTCTCTTTTCTAAATAAGAAATTAAATGTAACTTCAGGTACCTGTATCTATACTCTCGCATCTCGCCCTGATCGAAGACTCCATCCGCGCGTCACATTTGTCGCACGTGAAATACATCACGGATCGTGCTGAGAACGGCAACGCGAAGATCGTAATCGAGTTCCCCTCCGATCTGAACCATGTCGATGCAACCATCGTCACTCCGATCAGCGGATACGAATACGTCCAAGTTCCTTTGCGCCAACAACTTTTTGAGGGCATGACTGCAAACAAGCCGGAGGTAGGATGGCACTTTGTCATGGACAACACTCGTTTCTCCGTAGCATCATTGTACAAAATGATGCAAGGCCAATCCAGTAAGTCATCATCGAACTCCGCTCTGCGCGATTAACGTTTTTACTACTTATATTTAAACATCATTGTATATCACTCAAATTCTCTCACAGAGATCTGCACCGTCTATCCTCAAACCTTGGTTATCTTGGATGAGGGCGTGATTCCATTCGTGTCTAATACATGGACTCTTGTATCCGGCGACTACGTCGACCAGACATATGCCGTTTTCGTGAAATCTGCGCAAAGTAACACGCTAGCCATCAAGATGTATGTTGCCGATCACGAGGTGATGATCATGCCAGACAATTATCGTGCCGTTGTTACCGTTGACGGCAACGTGGTCAAACAACACGAGAAAGGTGTCATGGTGCCGAAAGACGAACCGAATTCGTACGCGATCAGGTAAGTATACGATGAATGATCGATTGATTGATCGATCACCGTGTTCGCGAAAACGATCGCAATAAAATATGTTCTCTCGTAGACTCACCGAGAACAACGAGTATCTCGTGGTCCAATCTCAACGGGTGCCGATAATGGTGATGTGGACCCCCAACAGCGTCACCCTGATCCTGGATACCGTTCTTCAAGGTCGCGTAACCGGCGTATGCGGACACATGGACACTATGCATGAAGAGAAACTTCCTAAGACTTACACTGTCGCGACTCTTTAATTCGTAATATAACGTTTGTATATATATGTAATTCTTTTGTTATCAAAAATTAAATCCAGTCACATACTATTTTGATATAACGACGTATAGATCTAGAACACAATTTCTGCTTAATAAAGAGATGTGGTAATATGATAGTACAATAGAAGTACACACACACACACACACACACACACACATACACATAGAGAGAGAGAGAGAGAAAGAGAAATAATAAAGACCTTTATTTTTCATTTATCTGAGTTAATATTTAATTCTTTCTTCGACCTAGCAAAATATTTAAGGACGCCAAAAAAGGAACATCTTTTCATCATTTTCTCATTTTTTAAAAATTCTTGTATAAATGATTTTTTGAAACATTATCAATTTCTCATCTTCCCCCTTTCCTCAATACTACATCTCTATCCTTAAGTATTTATATTTATTAATCATATAGAAAATTCTATTTATATTTTTCCACGTTGGAAAATACTATGACATTTATTATCAAATCTTAAAATAAATTATCACTGTCAATAACTAATAATTAATTGAAAACCAATAATTTTTTTCACGTTTCGCTTATGTAATATACAATAGCACGATGAAATAAGTCGCCTCCGTGGCGCAATCGGCTAGCGCGTTCGGCTGTTAACCGAAAGGTTGGTGGTTCGAGCCCACCCGGGGGCGTTTTTTTTACTACATTTTACGATTCTTACATACCGATAATATTTTATCTCTCTGTATTTTTGCATAACCTTATACACGCACATAAAACTCAAGTAATACTAAACAATTCTATAATCTCAGTAATATATAGTTATAATTAATATTAAAATATATAGTTATAATTAGTATTAAAATGATGTTAATCAAAATCATGCAAAATGTTAATGTTCTACAAGATTTTTGTGACTTGATTTTATAACTTACAACACAATAATCAGAATCGTCAAAGATTAGGAGATATGTGTATTATCGAAATATATAATGCAATTGTACATATATTTATAATTTTTTCGCGTTTATAGGTATAATAATGATTTAAAATTGTCGCGCGAACTTCCGATATAGGCTGTGGTCGAGAAGATGCTAGAGATGCTTCGAAGCATTGCATTAACCAATCAGAATAAAGAAATCTTTATTATTTTTGTTCTGATTGGTCAATCAAACGCTTCGAAGCATTTCTAGCGTCTCCCTGACCGCAGCCATAGTACATTCATCTCACATCTCAGCAGACCGTGGCGCTTATATCGTATCCACTGGCCATTTTCTTATCAACGCATGAACGCCACGCGAGAAGAAAACCGATTATTCCAATCCTAAAGTCACGATTTATTACGTAAGAATACTTTGTTCTATATTATAAGCGATTATTATCGAATTTAATTCGATTTTATACTAATGGCATGAGAGGGGTAGACGTTAAAATATTAAATCGGCGAGACGTGTTCAGTCTAGCCGGTCGACGCGCTACTCCATTTAGGAAATTGCGATGATATATAATTCTCCGAGTATGTGTGTGTGTGTGTGTGTGTGTAGATATATATAATTAAGATATAAAATATATTTATTATTTTATTATCTTTTTTTTACTTTTATGTGTGCGATTAAATTCAATTATTCCAAATATATTTTTCTCAAAATTTTAGGTTATAACAGTGTATAACTGCTTGGAATTAGCTAAATTAATATATCAAATTTTATTATATTATACGACACGTATTGTTTAACGTTTTACAGATAGCATATACTTAAACATGGCAGTACAATTTTTCAATCGAATGGGTCAGCTTGGTTTGGGCGTAGCTCTTGCAGGTGGTGTCGTTAACTCTGCATTATACAATGGTATATTTAATATTTTTTATTTCATGTGATGTGGTCAGTAAAATTATTCTTTTTTAAATTGGCATTAATCTTTTTTTTTCAGTTGATGGTGGTCATCGAGCAGTTATATTTGATAGATTTGTTGGTATAAAAAATGCCGTGATAGGGGAAGGAACACACTTTCTTATTCCTTGGGTACAAAAGCCAATTATTTTTGACATCCGTTCACGACCGAGGAATGTTCCAGTAATTACTGGAAGCAAGGATCTGCAGAATGTAAATATCACTCTTCGTATTCTCTTCAGACCAATACCCGACTCTTTGCCTAAAATATATACAATCCTTGGTGCGGATTATGATGAAAGAGTACTGCCATCTATTACCACAGAAGTATTGAAAGCTGTTGTCGCACAATTTGATGCTGGTGAATTAATCACACAAAGAGAAATTGTGTCTCAAAAGGTCAGCGACAGTTTAACAGACAGAGCTGGACAATTTGGCCTTATCCTGGATGATATTTCCATTGTAAGTACATTTACTCTTATCAATTATATATGTGTTGACATTATTACAAAAAGATATACTTTTTTTGCATTTAATGTATAAATTTTTATTGTTTGCCTTGAAATTTTTTCAGACGCATTTAACATTTGGCAAAGAGTTTACCCAGGCAGTAGAATTGAAGCAAGTGGCACAACAGGATGCAGAGAAGGCTCGTTTTTTGGTGGAAAAGGCTGAACAACAGAAGAAGGCGGCTATTATTAGTGCTGAGGGTGACTCGCAAGCCGCGAGTTTACTAGCGAAATCGCTGGCCGAGGCGGGAGATGGTCTGGTCGAGCTTAGAAGAATCGAAGCAGCGGAAGATATTGCATTCAATATGTCTAAGTCTCGTCAAGTAGCATATTTGCCATCAGGTCTAAATGTGCTGCTCAATTTACAGCAGTAAAATAAATACATATTATGTTTACATGAATTGTGCATTTACATCGTGAGAGGTTTGATGCTGTAATAGAGTGTAAAAAGGAAAATAGTATATATACAATATATAATTGCATATATAACAGTATATATTATAATGAGAATTTCCCTGAAGGTGTTACATAGCAGGAATATATATTGTTTCATAACATTTATGCTTTGATTTATGATAGTGCAGATTTGTAGATTTATATATCCTTATTCTTTTTATATATAGTCATGGGAACCCCAATGTTAAATAGCTATGCCTTTGTGTTACAACAATTGATATCTGTTTCTCTAATTTTTACATTATAAAGAATATCCAAAAAATTTGGACATCTAGGATATCGTATATTTAAGAGAGAAATAGTCTTCCATAAAATATTATTCTTAATAGTATTTTTTTTTACACATTTATTTCTACAATTAATAATAGCACATATAATATACAATGCAACGCGAACAATACAAAAATGCTTTTATTATATATAAAAAAAATGTCTTGTAAGATTATTTCTCACCCAGATTAATTTAATAAATTAAGAAGTAGAAATACATGACACTCACATGTGTCAAGATGTAATGTAAACTTATCCCAATCGTACAGATCGTTCTTCTGTATGTAACAAAGTATCTGTTACTCATTTAAACATTGGTTTCTTTTTTAGAATACGGAACATGTGAGTAAATCTCTCACTTGATCTGTATCTAAGACGGAATTTAAAAAATGCGGATTTAATTTCTTGGTTGCAAATTGAAAAGATGTCGATATATGCTTTTTAAATTTGTAACGAAAATCTTCAGACGGGAAGAATGATGCGTTCGTTTGTTCCGGACGATCCGTTCAAATGAACGTCATGATAAATCAGGAAGTCGAAATTGGTGGAAGATTATCTCGGTTGGGGTGCTTATGTCTCGCCTCTGTCGGCACAAACTGTTAATAGAGAAAACAATTCATCATAATTTGGCGGCCGCCGCGGGACGCCTTTACCCATGGTGGTCTACTGTAAGAACGTAAAGTTTACACGACGATGTCGGTTATACTTACATGTGTTTCGGTTACCGGTATTAATGCCCCGACAGATTTATTGCATGCCTATCTACCTACCTATCTACGAGAGCAAATAATTGGCGAGCCAATTCATTTTTTAAAGCATCTTGTATTCTCAATATTTTTCAATCCCTTTTTTGAGAAGAGATACTTTTTACTAATGTTATTGATCGATTGTAAGAGAATATACAATATAAATTTGCGTTTGAGTTAAAATTATGGGGAAAAAGAAATCTGATATCTTTAATCAAAATTTCACACATAACACATTAATCAAGAAATATTCCACCCGATTATATTAAATATGTATCGTCGCAAAGTACGTGACGTTTGCTTCATAGTTGTGTGCATCGCGCATGATAATAATATAATATAATTTCCGCAAAGTATATTATAGAGAAAGAAAGAGACAGATATAGAGAGGAAGCACCAAGGAGGGTTCGCGGTGGCAGCAGCACCGGGCGAAAGCAGATTAGCGTGAATAATGAAGACACGACCCCGTGAAAGCCTAAGCGGGCCTCCTTAAGTCTGTTCCTTCGAGTAGAAGCCGAAGCCGGAAAGAGAGGATCCTGAGGAAGGGAGGTGGAGCGGACAGAAAGGACGTAGAAGCAGTTAATTACTCCTCCCATCCACGGGATAACGACTTCCCCTTATTTGTCGAGAGGCGCAAACAGCCAACCCTCTGCGAAATCCCTCGCCAAGACGTTTTCTCCAGTTCGTATACACATATACATTTGACTTCGTACCTACGTGTATATATGCACGCTACATATTTATAGATATCTAATATATATGTATGTTCGTATAGGTAGACGCAATCAAGAACCATCCGGTCTATCTTATACCGTTTCGCATCGATCTGTACCTTTATCGATCAGCCAGTCTTTCGCGACGAAGAACTTGACGTCACCTAGTTACAAAGATGCAACCCCTTAATTCAAGATAGATCGAATTCAGGACGCTGGTAAGACGATCGGAATGCAACATGTTTCGAGAGACAGATATTGCAGCCAAATCTAGAAGAGATCTGGATGATTTAAGTAACTGTTGTGAAAATGATAAAAAAAAGGTGATTAGATAGATAATAACAATTAGATAAAGTAATTATGTATGATACTAATTAGAAAACTGATTAACGCTTGATTCTTTTTCTAATTTTTAGAATCGAATGCCGAGTGGGAATTAAATCCACTTTTCGCATAAATTTGTCTGTACGATATGTTCTCGTCTCAACGGGATCATTTCGAGGTACAAGACGCAAAGTCATCGTCAACCGTCGCTCGCTAAATCGAAGAGCCCATTGACAGCTACAAGACGAGGCGGTAGCACATGTTACGCCGAGACCGTGCACGGAACATGCCATGCAACGAAACAAATGTTAGGTACGCCCGAAAACACGATGCGAAAAGAGTGTGAGAGAAAGAGAGAGAGAGAGACAGACTAATTACGAAAGAAATCATAATAGGCACACATGCACCGCGGGCGATGTCGGGCTAACGATCGGGCTTCCTCCGCCGCATCTGCACCTGTTACTCGGATCCTATAGTCGCGTCGATGCACGCGAGCCGCATATGCCGATGGCCTTCTTCAGAAACAAACCGCCTAAGGCTCCACTCCTCCCTCCAACTTCCATAGATCCTGGAGCCAGAAAGGTAGGGTTTTATCCTACATAGCATTTTACGTCCTAACAATTCGTAAAAAGAAAAAGAAATAGACGCGGATTAAAAGAAACCAATTAATTTCGTGAAATTAAATCCCCGATCATTGAAATCAATTAAATCTAAAAATGCATTTGGATTTCATCAATAAAAGAAATTAATTATCCCATTATAGAGATGTGTATAAACGCAAAATATAATCATCCGCGACGCTCGAGCCTCGCGAGGGAGCTCGGATTATTGCGTAAATTATCGGCGCGATTAGTTTTATTAGAGAAAAGAAGAGAGGAAGAGAGAGAGAGAGAGAGAGAGAGAGAGCCACATCATCGATATTAATGACGGGATCTATAAAATTTTCCATCGATTAGGTTCGCCGTGACGGCGCAACCTTCTCTCTATCTCCATAAGAGAGTTCCTAATCGTAATTAACATCTCTCTCTTTCTCTCAATCGTTCCGTTTTATCGCGTTACTCCGCTTAGAGAAAAGTCGCCGACAAGTCGCTCACGCACGACGAGTCAGCGTAATAACGGCCGCTTTGAACTGACCACGAGCGCGAGATAAATGGACGGGGCTCGTTACAGAAAATCTCGTTAATTAAGGCGGAAAATATATATATATACGCGAACGAGAACCGCCCTACGCCACGCGCGTTGCGCCTAAGGCACGAGCAGTCTTTTTGTCCTTATTCGATTCGCGGAGCATCATGTGCGGAGCTCATGCCGCTCTTTGCTATATTATTGCCCGTCGACGACAAAATTGGATAAATCGCAATTTTAAATACGCGCACTGACCATCATCACCCGTCTGTTTCGGGACTCTCTTCGTTCCGCCGACGAAGTCGTGCGTATGATTACTACTCCGTTCGTCATTCTCGAGTAATCAACGTCCGCAGATATTTAATAATTACGTCCGCGAATTTCGACGGACAAGTAATTATTCCACGATGAAAGATAAGTTCAGGGAAAATAACGTTATCGTTAATAATGAGTAGACTCGAATAGAGAACTAAAATTAAATAAGCGTTGAAAACATATATTTTCGATAAAGTGATATTTTTTTTGCTCTTCAAACTGTAGTTTTTTAACTAAAATTTTTCCGACGATTCTGCGTTCACAACGATTTTCTCGAATGATTAAAGTTGGTTAATCTCGAAGATTAGCCTGCTTCTCTATGTTGAAAACTTTACACAACAGTTTAATGTTTTCTCTATAAGTTTTTTAAGTTTGTCAATGACTTTCAACTATCGTTGCGAAAGTAATATATCTCTGCGTCTGTTGTTAGTGGTCTAGTTGCAGGCGAGTAATTTAGAATTAGAAAGAGAGAAAAAAGGGAGAAAGAGAGAGAGAGAGAGACAGACAGAAAGAACGTACGCCTTTTCTAGATACTCTTTCGTAAAAATTCCCCGGGGCCGAAAATTTCTTTCGCCACGACCCGAGGCGAGGCCCCCCCGTTGTAGCAATCTTCGTCATGAACACCGGATGGCCGGATAGTGTAAAGATATTACCCTCTAAAGTATTTTAACCCGTCAAGGCAAATGTGCGGGCCGTTCGCCTCCTGTCCAGTTGTAATTTTGAGAAGGCTACCTAGCCAAGTTTTTCCTTTTTCTTCCCCTTCCTCGCTCTTCCCTGTCTTCATTCGAAACTTCGCACGCGAGGAATAATTTTCAATAAGTGCATCTCGCCGCGTTGCATCTCTTGTCTTTGGCAAACAGCCTTCTAGATATATAAGAATGGACTGGCTTTAAAAACTTATAAACCCCCGAAGAGTTACTAAGCTGATCTGTGATCTTGAATATCGCGAAAAATCACGAAAATAAGTTTCGAGCCCCAATCTTTTCCCTTCATTTATGAAATACATATGATCGAGTGAAAATCCTCTAAATTTTTCACTCTCATTGTCAGTGCAAATATCGAATCTTTCTTCTAGACAATATATCCCCCATTTCAGCTGACAGATTTTTCTTCGTTCCCGTGTCTAATTTCTTTTCGAAATCATCTACTCGGTGTACTTTGTTGACATACGACACTAAAACGATCATTGTGTGAACGAGACAAGAAGAGAGATACATACAGGTGAGAATCGGAAAGGACGGCGTCTCTCTCAGCTCGGCGCACTTAACTCGCGATTGATTTAGATCGAGGTAAGTCTCGAGCAGGCCCTGTAATCTCGCTGGCACGCCGATACGCACGCGAACGTAACCCCTGGGGATGTATCCGAAATCCAAGGGGAAGGAAGGGATGTCCGAGCCCTTTATACTAATGCGCGCGCACTGAATTAATGTCCCTCAAATTTACGAGACTCTCGTAGATCGGTGAATGAGCGACGATTCTCAGTAGAACAAATTAAACGGAAATGCGTCTATCGTGCTAGATGGTCCGACGTATCCTAAGATAGGGTGTAAGAAGATCTAAGAAAGCAACTGATATAATTTTATAATATATATACATAGAGAGAGAGAGAGGGGGAAAATTCTAATTTTTTTATCTCTGATAATATAAAACTTGTGAAATACTTTTTATACGTATCCTATTTCGCGGTTATATAAATTGTACGTCGTTAGATGGAAATTTGTGGCCAGAAAGTAGGATGGTGCTCCCGTTAGGAAGCTCCCTCCTCGCGAGAATCCTCAGGAAGTACCGAGGTCATCGCGTGCGGACCTGTATGAGAGACGATCGCGAATTTCCATTGTCGACGGCGTATAAAGACGAGAGGTTCACGGCTACAGCATATGCAGGGTCAGGTGATGACACTGGATGTCACCGTTAGTTGGCGATCATCTCGCAACGTCGCGAGTCCGAGTGTGTATTTGAACGAAACTAGAACAGTAATCCGTTCAGGATTATTATTCTGCTGCTAAATTTAGAACTGTTCAGGAACTTGGGAAAAATCATTCAATTAAAAATACCAAGAAATTTTCTAACAAGTCAACTTTATGACTGGTCCCTTATGTATATATGTGATTTTAATATATAATTTAATCGATATATGAAAAAAAGATTAAGTAAATTATCATATATGTATAAAATATTATAAAATATAGTATAATCATAATATATTTGTATTATTTCTTTTCACGGGATTTTAATTTAATTTAAATCGAGAGACCTCGAGAAATTTTTTTTTTTTTTTTTTTTTTAATTGATTTTTTAATAAAACTCCAGGGAAATTCCGATATGGTTGCAAAAAATATATGCTGTCTTTCTGCTTCTGTCTTATTTTCGTAATTTTAAATTAATTTTCTAAGAAAGTAATATTTGTGAAAAATAAAGAAAATGTAAGGTGAAACTTGCGGATTACATGCGTAGCATGCGTAATATGTCCGCTCGCGATGCGTACAATACGCATAATGTACGGTACTCGCGTGACAGGAACGATCGACACATTTTATTCTATGTTCGGCTAACGGTCGGGTTTCTTACTGGCGTTTCATGAAACATGCGCGACATTTTATCTTCCGTGTGATAACCCTGTTCGCCTGAATGCCATTTTTTTTTGTCTTTTTCTCCCTCGTATGAAGCGGGCTCGTTTCTTTCGCGCCTTCGAACCATCTTTTCGACATGTCATGCGACTCTGCTCAGACAGGAAATGATTTTGCATTCGAGATCAATTAATTCCTCGAGGTTAGTCATCGCGAATCTGCGGAACTTGCTTCCCTTACCTCCATCTTCTTTCACAATTTTTTTAAGCGTAAAAAGGGGTTTGAATAAAAATTAGCTAAATATTCTAAATGGGAATTGAATGCGAGGGACATAAGCACTACATAATTTTGTCTTATATTCACATTCTCGGAGAGACGAGAACGATCGCCTCCTATTGCTTATTAAGATACGTTGATTGAATTTTATTATTGCTGATATTTGGTACCGCGGTTTCCACGGTGGTCTCGGCAATCATCTCTGTGACGACCTCTTGACGAACGCGACGACAGGTAAATGGCGTTCGCCGTGACCCCGGTGATCAACCAGCGGCTTCCAAGATCGGAGAACGAGTTGGGGTAGCTCGGTTCCCACAGGAGCCGCTCTTCCGTGCTACCTTCGTACGGACGTTAATTCGTGAGAGGGAGAGGTCGCGCGGGCCGGAGGGACACATCGCCTGTCGGAGGATCATCGCCGATGTGGAAGGAGACCGGTAGAGGCAACATATGTGTAACGCGAGGGGCGTTTCGTGGCTGCGGTCCCGTCCGTCCGTCTGCGGCAAGGAGCCCGGCGAACGTAATTGCTACATCCTTAGATGCTGCCGTCTTGTGTATGCGCGGGTTGCGCGTTGCGTTGCGGCCGTCATCAGCACCACCATCCGTTGCCAAAAATCGTCTCATTGCCGCGGCCTCGCATCCGATATAGCGATCTACTCAGGGACGGCGAATTAACCGTTATCTGTGAAAAAATCAAAAAATTTTATTGTTAGTAAAAATATCAATACCGATAGCAATGCGTATGAAGTTATTTTTCTCGTCTATTTTATGTTGACCTTTAAATCTGGTTAACAATCATAATCGCCCAAAGGGAGAAACGTAATGTATATAATATATATATCTTATATACTATATATAGGAAAGGATGTATCTCGAAAAATATTTTGTGTCGCTTTTAAAATTTCACTGTTGAAAAAAAAAAATCGCACGTATGATTCAAATCTTTTCTCCGTTACACTATTATTATCCTTTCGAATCATACAATTTTAATCTGTCAGCGACAAATTTCCGTTTAGATATATCTCATATAATATAAGATATAATAATATATCACTTGAGAGAATGTATTTTATTTCTCGCAAAATAAATTTGCCTGATTTATACACTGGGCGTGCAAAGACACGTGTTAAAAGTTGCTGCCAAATTCTCTAGCCGTTACCTAGCGTTGTAACTTCCAATGTTGTTTTTATGAAACAGGGGGGTCCGATCTCCGCCATCCCTGCCATTTGTTCTATCGTGGCCTGTGCACATACGTGCACGCAAGATGCAAAATACGCGTGTGCGTGTTCGCGCGGCGCTTCCGTCACGCGACCACGCATCGCGCTTCCTTTCTTTTTCTCTCGACAAGCTTTTTTTTTTTCCTATTCTTTTCTCTCCCGGGACTCCGTAAGGCTATCTGTCGTGGATTTTGACGTTCGGCGACTCTCGCACGAGAGAACGAATTCCCGCGGATGCGGGATCCGCAGGAAAGACGAATGCGCGGGGAAAAAATTACTGTTTGAAGTGGAATTAATTTTCGCGTCTTCCCTCTTTCTTCGTTTTTTTTTCGCGATATTAAAAACATAGGTGTAAACATCGCGGTAACAATTTATTAATTTCAATTAAAATTAATCATGAAATTATAGCGTTTCTCAGCTAACGTTATTGTATATAATAGTGATAAGATATTATTAGCTATTATGATGATCGATCATTCATTGATGATTCATATCGGATCTTCAAGCAATCAGTGAACGTTACATTCTGTCGGTTTAATGTCGGACAGCCATCGGCGATAAAGGAAAACGATTATCGCGTTATCTCGGTGTCTTCGCTTTGCACGATGGTTGTTAAATTTCTCGCGATGGGTGAGACGAGACGCCCGGCTACTTCGATCTGAGAACTTAAACGAAGAACAATCCGCCGCGCCGACTCTCTCCCTTCCTTAACAATGTTTTTGTCCGTAGCGTAATCCACGATTTTGCCGTAGCTCACTTTTTACCGCCGCGTAACGATACTGGCAAGATTAACCGGTAACGTCAAATAAAAGCGCCGGAGAAGAGATAACGTAATAAATCTTCATTAGAAAGGAAAAAGCGCCGGGCACATATACACGCAGATAATACGACGATAAATGACCGCGCGACTCCCGGGCGTTTCCTCTTCTTTCCCTGGGAAATCGCAGGCAAAGGTATAAAGATATCCGACGCGAAGAACGAGTAATTTGCAAAATTATCCGTTAATCTCATAAAATTGCATCAATCGCGAAAATAATCGCTGACAATGAAAATATTTTAAAATAGTATACTTTAACTAAGTGAAACTTTTGTAAGGTTTATATCTTTTTACTTGCGCGAAAAATATTGTACATTAATAAAAGAAAACTGCAATATCTTGTAAAGCTTTTATGAGAAATCACGCATAAAGAGAAAACAATATTATTTTTTGGGGGAGAAGCAAGGGAGGATATTCTTCAGGATACTTCGAAATCAAAGGTATCTTTTCGCGCGTATATGTATGGTATGTGTATGTGTGTGTGTGTGTTAAGTAGCAGGTCAACTTGGAATTAATACCTCCCTCGCGGGTCCTCGGAATTCTAATTTAATCATGTCCACCATCACTCGTACACCCACGAGAAACGAAGAATCGACCCCAATTTAAGTCACGCGTTTCACTTGTCAATCATTATAGTTTAATGCTTGAGAACCAGGTTCCAATCGTTTCCGCTACCGGCGGAAGTTGAACCTGTAATTTTCCACATAATTTGAACGAAACTTTCGCCAAAATCCCTGACGCAAGGGAGTCACCCTTTAATGACGTGCCTCTTCCGTGTATTTTTCCAAGAAATATACTTTGCGATTGCTCTGATATTATTAAAAGATATTATTATTTATAAATATAGTCATAATTATATATAAAATAATAATAATTAAAGAAGAGATGCAAGAGATATTAATTTGTTGTTATACGTGATTTATAATTTATATACATGACTAGATGTCTCTTTTTCATATGATTTAATGATATAAAATTAATCTTAATTCATCTTCAATTTATTTTGACAAACTTAATCGGATCGCGAAAATCAATAATAATTAAATAATTTTCATTTCATTATATTAATAATTCACAATTATAAAATTTGTTTAATTGTGTCTCGACTTTACGGAAAATGTAAGAAAAAATTCGTAAATTAGAAATTTTCCATCCGCAACACAGATACATATATTTTACTCATTGTCAGATAAATCTCGTGTCGATTGTCGCGCTTGAAAGACGCAACCCCTCGACACGCGTGAAGGTAGCATGCGCCCCCGCTCACGCATCTCACGGCCGGCGGCGTAAAAGTAAGGACGGGATTTACAGTGGCGCTTGTAGGCAATAAGTCATGTCTGAGGAACATGTCGCCTATCGCGGAGCTTTTCTCGCGTGGCCCGTGGCCGCATACATAAAGATGATGCCATGGATGAAACGCGATACGGCCACTCCTCGACGATAATATCGCGCCGCTGCATCTTCGGGACTCGCGTTCGTAACGCGAAACGTTGTTGCTACCGTTGCTGTAAACCTCCGTTTAATCTACGAAGGACGCGTCGTTCGTTTCTCACACCGTAAAAATAATGACGCTAATCAATCGGATCGACGCTTAATCGCGCGATTAGCCAACGTCGGAAGAAGATGTGGAATTTCGAAGCGAGACTCGATTCTATGATATTTCTCTTGATATTCTCGAGGAAGAATCTTGAATCGTATAAAGAGATTTACTTTCGAGATATTTAGTTTTGCCTTCTTTGAAATTAAAATTTATTCCAAGCTATATGTCACTATTATCAGTACACACGGCCGATTCTCACTTCGGCTGTATCGGTATTCATCGACCGTGACGCAGCACATATTCGTAGACCCCTTACGATTCCCATGTTTTAACGAAACGACTCGAGAATTTTACACGCCTCTCTCTCTCTGTTCCTTGCTTTTTTTTCTCTTCTCATAGCGATGTTCCGTCTCTCCCGCTCGCAAGCGTCGCATCCCGCTGACGATATTGAGTAGAAGATTGCGCCGGTGCCTCTCGGGGTATGTAATGATGATTGTCCGGAATAATTTCGGTGGCTCGCCGCTTTTTGAGTGTCACGCTATTCGGGACAGCGAGCCTGCGACCGCATCGAGAGGGAGGTGAGAGAGGACGAGGGGAAACCTCGGCCAAATCTTTCCATGTAAATTTTCGCCCGGTACCTCTTCCCGCTCCCTTCGTCCTCGTCGCTGCCGACGATAAAATTGACTGGCGTGTAATCTTTCGGTAATTCGTACGTCGCGCCAGCGTTCGATTTTGCATCCGCCCGGGATTCTTTTTGCTCCGATTCGAGAAGCTCTCGTCTCCCTCTCGCGTGCGAAATTTCGTAGCTGTCGAGGTTTAACCGTTCGTCTTGCGGATAGGCGGATAGAGAGGAGGATCCGTCCCGAATCTGATACAAGTTTGCCGAAATCGCCAAATAACCATAAAAGTAGCGCAGAAATATAGTATGCCATGAAACTTGATTAATTGAGATTAAATTATGAAATTGGAGGAAGAGAAAAATTATTATACAGTAGTAAAATCGTAACTAGGATAAAGCAATAATAATATTAGTAATCCTATATGATTGAGCGTAGAAGATAAAATGTTCAAATCTCGAGGTCTAAATGATGATCCTAAACGCAAAATTCATCCCTTTTGACGAGCCATGAAAGAAAGCATCATCTCGCTCATCCGAGATCCTTCTTCGCCGCCTCCCTCTCCCTTCCCGCATGGGAGAGCTCCGATATCAATGTGTCTATCTTCTTCAGCTTCCAGATCAGTCGGATACTCGATATCCCGATATCTTATCGCCCATATGATTTCTGGCCCGCTTGTCTAGGTATAATATATATATATATATATATATATATATATATATTGTAATATATATATTCGAAAGTCCGGACGTGTATCCGTGCCCGGCTAACCCGGCCTCCTTCTCTTCTCCCACCTCCCCCATCCTCTCGCTAGTCCTCTCTCGCTCGCTCGCTCGCTCGCTGCCCATCCGTGGCTCTCGCTCTCCTCTCGCTTACCATCTCAATAACGCGAATGACTGAATGGTCGAGTCTTGAAATCCCGAGATAACCTTTATTGTAATTACAATGAAGCATTATATACGCGGCCGGTATCCACGGAGGTCGGAGGTCATCCCACGGCTGAGGTCTTCACTCGGCTTTGCTCGCCGCGTCTTACCATCTCTCCCGCTTCTCTAACGCGTCCGTTTTCATCTTCTACGTTCGTTGCGCGCTATCCCGCTTCACATCCACGAGATGATACGCGAACGGTATTTTTACGGATAATAGTATGAGCGGGAGAGATCAGAGAATAGCGTTCAAAAATGAAAAATTTCCGTCTTGCTATTCGATCACTTTTCCATTTTCTTTCGTCTATATATAAGAGACATCGTGCGATAAGCGCTTAATAAACATTATCTCTTCAAATACATTATATATAGATATATGTAATCTGTTTAAATTAAATATTTTTTTTATTTTAAACTATCTAAGAGAGAGAGAGAGAGAGAGACATGCTTTTTATAATTATTATTATATCTATCACTATTATATGCAATTACGTAATAATTTCGCAACAAGACTTGTATAGAGTTAATTCTCATTCGTTAAGTAATACCGTGTCCATGTCTCATTATCTTTGCATTCTCCGAACGGAGGACGAAGATAAGGGAAGAGAGGCAGGACTTGCCCTTTCGATTAATTTGTTTGCGCGTAAACGCCTCTTCCCGCCGATGATTTACGGATTTTCGTTCGATGACTCTCACGCGTCTGGTGCGTGAATCGCGTGTCCCTTAGGCGTGAATCTCGCAAACGAGATACCGATACGATGTACTTTGCGTAATATTATCTCGATTATCGAATTAAGGCTACCGTACCATTATGGTTTATCGTAATGCCCCGTGCTTATTGTAAATTCTATGGCATGCATTATTCCGATAACAATAAGGTGAAGGAATGGGAGGAATTAGACATGGAATGAGTTTAATATATTTCTCACGAGAAAATATAATTTCCAGTTTGCGAACGAGATTTTTCACCATCCGATTTCTCGACACATAGATCGTAATTTGGATACGAAAGCTAAAAAATGTGCAATTAAACTTTAACATCGCAGAAAAGGCGACTGATGTCATGTTCGCTGCAACTCGCGAAGAAATACTCCTTAGAGAATTTTAGCCGGACTCCTGCTTGGAATCCGCTTTCCGGACGATCGTTGAGGGGTACGGTATATAATTATACCAATATTAATAATTCAATCGCGTATATGATTATTAGGCGCCGCGATCGGCGAATCTCTCATTCTCCTTTTTGCCTTTCCTTTTCTCCACCTGTACGGGGGTTGGTACTCGATGAAGGCGGTGCCGACGACCACACAGAGTGCAGATGAGAAGCATGTCTCTGAGGACTCTGAAATTACTTTATACGGGGTGTTCGAGGGTATATACGTGCGGTTGTTCGTTTCCTTCAATTGTACTCGGATACGAAAATGCATAAACGAAGAAACATATCAGAAGTTTCCTTTTGTTTCTCTTTTCCGTTAATTTGCCTTTTCCTTTTGTTCGTTTGTCATATTTGTTAGAATATAGCTTGGTATGACATAATACACTATTCAATTTATTATGTCAGAATCATTTATAAAAATACAATATGTATATATAATCGATGCGAAAGCTTTGTTTTAATTTCATCAACGTCTTAATCGATCCGAACAAATTCGTCTTTCACGATTAAATGTAACTGGTATTTTGAGCGGACAATTAAAGCGATCCCATGTCACGCGAGACGCTCGAATCGAAGGAACGGAAACGAAAATGCGCCACATCGTCCGTTCTTTCGCATACGAGTTACACCACCCGTTAGAGAGGCTGTTACCGCGCCGGGTGTGATTTACGCGTCCCCTGATTTACACTGATTACGGGGCCCCGCCACGTCGCAAAAGCAAATACGGCCTCCCCTCGCTCTGTTCCCCCCGTCCCTCCTTCGCCCCCTGCCAGCCTCCGGGCCGACCAACCGGCCGGTTGCAGGTCGTCGTCGGGCACCCACTTGCTCAGGCCAACATCAATTCCCGCTGATTGATTTTACTCAGGTATTAAATTAATCCCCCGGAGACCTCGATCCGTACCGTTAAACGCTTTGCCGTTCGCCGCAAAGGGGCACCCGCGAGTGCGCTTTATTCGCGCATTACCGCCTTATTATCGACGGCCCTTCGAGCCCTCGATTATTTTAATACCGTATTACACGCAACCTGTTCTTCGTACTTGCAATACGCTTTTCTGCGCGCGATAAAATACTCTATATTAAAGAGTAAAAAAAAATAATTGAATAATCGAAAATAGCAATAAAATTACAAAATAATATATATATTGTATATATATATTTTTTTTTAGTGAAAAGATTACAGGAATATTACAAGATTATGAAAAGCTTTCATCTATTTTTTTTTTTTTTTTTTTTTTTTTTCGTAATGTGTGCTACCTCGTTACTGCAATTAATTTTTCAAAATAGCCGAATATCATGATATTTAATCCTATCAATCGGTTTCTTATGAATAATTAATGAAATCGGTACAAAACTGATCAAACGAATAAATGCGCGGGATTATATGGATCGTATTACACAAGTTTATCAGGACGAAAAAACAAAACGATGAGCAATTCGACCGATCGAAAATATTCGAAATTGTAATCGATTTCACTCATACATGAGATTTCCGATCTCGTTCTTTTCTATTTCCCCGTTCTTCGAACGCGGCGGCGATACTCGTTAAGGACCCCCGATCCTCTCGTCCCTTCAACGTATCAACGTGCGCTCGTACAAGCCGGCGTTTATATCCGAATCCATCTGGTATTTATCACCTCGTAGACACGCCGTAGCAAATTGGTTCGCGAGGCATTTAAGAGCCTCCGTATATACGAGTTTCTCTCTCACTCTCTCTTTTTCTCTTTTTCTTTTTCTCGATCTCTTCCTTTTATTATTTTCCATTATCCACTCTGTTCACTTCATTTTGTAATTCATATCGTTTGCATATATTCTTATATTGATCTCAAATTAATAATCACTACTTATATGATATAAGATAATATTAGATTATATGATATGAAAATAATGATTTATTTATAGGAAAAATATAATCTTTTTAAAAAAATTGTTTTCACTCTCTCATAAAAAAAAAACAGCATTGATCGCGATCGATAAATTATAAATTTATTATCAACAGCTTTAAAATGTATTTTCGCATTTATCGTGTCACACGTATCGATCTTAAAGGACGATACTAAGACGAGATAGACGAGCGGTCTACCTCGAATTCGCCTAATATTTATCGCCCTGTGGACACGCCGTGGCAAATTGGTTCGCGAAGCGTTTAAAAGCCTTCTTGTACAGGACACATCCCTTTACGCTGCTTTACCTTTTTTTTTTTTTTCCATCGCTCCACCTCGCTTTCTCTCGTTCCTGTTTCGGTCTACGTCGCGCGTTCCGTCGCTCTTTTTGCTCTTCCGGACCGTCTTCGAGGAGAAGCCCTCCGGCAAACGTGACCGGACGGGCCCCAATCATAAATTCCGCCGGGTAATGTAACGTCCAACGCGATTATTTACTGATACTTACCCGACGGCCAGGAACCCACCGGCGCTACCTACCTACCTACCTACCCATCCGAGACTTTTCCTGGACCAAGCGCGCGACATGCCGGGATGACAACGTATATACTGAGGAACCACTTGCGCGACATATATGTAATATATGTACCGAGGTTCATTTAAAATTTAAACAAAACAATATCACGATATTTTTTTCCAAATTCTACTTCAAATGACAATGTATTAAGTTTGGAGAATGGAAAATTAATAACTGATACGAATAAAAAGAGAGTTTTAATATATCTTTAATCGCGTGTACGTGTACCATAAAATGATATATATTCGAGACGCGACTCTCTTGATAAAATTCACCCTCGCATTTTGTAAAGTTCTTATAAATTAAATTCTGTATAGCTTTTAATAATTCGCGAAAGAACGCGGACCGACGTATGATATACGTCCCAACTTTGGCTTTTGTGTCCTCCCAAGAAGCGACGCTCTTGTATTTAGGGGAACGATAATGAACGGTCGTCTAGACTAAACATTCGCAACAATATGATTAGGGTGGATTGGAGAGTTCTCCTTTTTCTCATATTTCGAATATATTTTTGAATTTTAAATTTCTACGTAGAAAGAAAAAAAAATCCAAAAAGATCGCTCGATATATCCTAAATAATCTCCGATATATATTCGTCGAGATCTCACGTGACTTCCTTGCGTGCGTAGCGTCCAAAGATGAGAGAGACACAATTAGGACGAGTGCGCGTACTTCCTACCTGGAGCAAGTTTTGCTAGAAATTGGAATCGCTTTTCGGCGAACGTGACGCTGACGGTGCTTGGATAGAAGCCGAAGATACTATACGAGAAATGAGACTCGTCTCTCTCCTTTAGAGTTCGCCACGCGCGCTCCTCTTCCTTTTTCGCCCTTCCCATTCTCCCTTCCCTTTTGCCCTTCTCTCTCTCTATTTTCTTCCTCCGTTTCGCGGGCAAACAGACGCGCAATTCGCAGTATGTATTTCGCGATAGGGAGAAGGACAAAATATTTCGCGAAGAAAGGCCGGAGAGTCTCTTCCTTCCCCTTCGTAAACTCCCCTCTGCACCACCGCATCCCCCCCGTCATCGTTGCAGCCCCCGTGCCCACTCGCCGCGCAAATGAGGTGGAAAAGATAAAGGCCGCGGCGGGCGATCATTAACATGCACGCTATGCTTTCGAGGAGTCGCTGAAGGATCGGTTGGCTGGGTAGATTTGGAACCGCGGCATAATTTCGCGCATATATACTTTATATATGTGTGTGCGCGCATATATACATATAGATACCGCGAGAAACGGAAAGAAGCAGGGCGTATGAGGGATGGATAGAGCGGAAAGAGGATCGAGAGGGCAGCCGCGGGTAGAGATGCCAACCTAATGGCGGCAGCAATTAACAACAAACACGCTCATTAATCGAGAGAGAGAATCTTCGCTTTCTCCGTCGTTCTTTAACGCTTGTATTCTTTCTCTCTCTCTCTCTCTCTCTCTTTTTCCCTTCCTGCTACGAGCCAGCCACCCACCCTTTGTCGCGTTTTTCTTGCAAGCATCGTTTACCCCTTTCATCGTCCTATCTCCCTTCCGTGCGCACGACGTAAAGTTTCCTATTAAAAAAGAGGGGGAAGGGGGTTGGAGTACAATAACACCGTAGTCTTTTCATAAAAACGATCGATGTATGAAACCGCGTACCGTGCAACAGCGGGCGTGTTATGTTTACAAGGTTCCGCGGTTCATTTATCCGCGAGAACTGCTTAATTCGGCGAGGAAGACTGAAAGGGCTGCGAGCAACGCGTCTCGTTATGCGTCGACGAATGTCATCGCGAATGGCACGCTCGATCCGATAATCTCGACGAAATTCAAACGATGCGCATAATAAACAGTCATATACGTAAACGAGGAGTGGAGATACAAAGCTCGTGCAAAGTTCGATATGTACTTTTAACACTCGTTGTTTAATATGAATCAAATATTTTTCCTGCAGAAAAAGCAGGAAAAAAGAGATAAAATATGTGTGCATCGATCTGGAATATTCTCGATTCTCTTAGAAACTAGCATGGAAACAGCATCGTGTCATTCTTGTAAATTAAATCAAATTATTCCGGCGGTAAACGCTATTAAAGGACCCGAGCGAGATAATAATCGGCGAGAATTGTTGCGACACGAAGGTATACCTCGCGTGTGGCAGAAAGCCCCCGTCTTTCGTCTCTGACTTATTCGCATTCTTATGATACTTATCGAGGAAGGCTACATATTAACACTTTGATAAAGTGTGGAATATAAAAAAGCATTAATAAATCAGAAACATGTATCTTGATACGAAAACAAGATTAGCATATTATAGTTAACAATAAAATAGAAAGCAGAGATATGAGATGAGACAAATTCTAGACATCGGAGATCGCGACACGCATTTTAACCCAGAAAGATACAAAAATTATACATTCCTCATTAAATTTGGCACCGCCCAATTGACTTGAGAAGGTGACGCAGACGAGACGAAGACGCCTCGGGCATTAAGGTGGACCCGACGCTTCACACATGACGGCGCGTCCTCGTGCACGTTTTTGCGTAAAATATTCGTGGGGGACGCGACGTTTTCGCACCACGAGGTGTGAGAGGATGAGGCAAGGGGAGGGAAAATCGCGCGACGAAGCGGAGAAGAAATCGTGCTACCGGACGAGAGAGGCGCGAAAAAGGAACGGGGGGGAGAGACACCAAACTGCGACAGGACATGCGAGCCCAAAGATGAATCCCGATCACGCACGGATTCTCTCTCCTTCTTCCTCCCCCTCCGTAGATCCTCCTTTCCGTCGGTGCCGCCGCGATTCTCGGTCGTTCGTACCTCCGATAATTGGAAATCGGTCTGAATATAAATAACCCTCCTCGCACACGCGGACGAAAGCCCCGTATCCCTCCCTTCTCTCATCATCAACTTTTAACCCCCTTGCGCACGAGACGTCGATTTCGCGCCTATACGAAGGAGACTCTCCTCCTCGATCAGCTGCATTCTCATTTGCATAATGACTGTTCGCGGGAAAAGAGGACGGCGAGAGTGACCGCAGGTCGGGGCCAACCAGATTGCAGGAAAACAAACTACTGTGACAAAATCACAGTAAATACAAGAACGACCGATAGATCGCAATTACATAGAATCACAGACAAGGAATGCAAGTAATATTCAACGTATTTAATAATTGTTGGCATATATATATATATATATATATATATATATATATATATATATATATATATATATACTCTATCATTAATAATAAAATAAAATATACAATGTATAATTGTAGAGGAAAAAATATCTTTTTAAAACATGGCGGTTTTCAAAGGTGGTGAAGCCATCATTTTTTCATTCCGCCACGTTATTCTCCAAGAGACCAAGTGGGCGGACGCCAGACTTGAGCGTCGGTGCATCCGGTGACAAATTATGCGGAAAAATGCGCGAGAAGGATCCCGACTCGAAGACGACGGCGCGGCCGCTGACTGCCGCTATTCAGGAGGACGTTTCAATGCGCATACACGACGAATAGAGAGAAAAAGAGAGAGAGAGACAGACAGACAGACAGACAGACAGACACAGATAAAGAGAGAGAGAGAGGGAGGAGGACTTGTTTAATGAGTTTCGCGCAGACGAGAAGCGAATGTAATTTGCGAGGATCGTGCCACTTCACGAATCCGATGAAGTGTCGCGGCTAGAGAATTTATGAAACGGTGTCACACAGAAACGTCAAGAAACGGCGCATTTTCGACGCGGTACGCTGCGTCAAAAACGCGAATTCAATTTCCGCGAGGTAACTTCGCCGTTCTTCGGCCGCGCGACTTGGATCGTTCATTTCGGTACAGAAGTACAGGAACGTTTACTGTCAAACTGTAACCAGAGCGCGAAGCGAAGCTCGCTTTTACATCGGATGGAGTCCCGATCGAACGAGGCCTTCGAAGAAATTTGTTTAGCTAAAGAGTCATTTTACGAACGAGTAGAATTTACAGATGACAATAAAGAGAAATAATATAATATTTTTATTTCTGAATTAAAAGATATTTCTCTTCGATTTTTATACCACTATATTAATAATATTTCTATCTAAATATATCAAAGATCCTGTACTATATTTACTTTTTTGATTTAATGTCAATTAAAACATACAGAGATTTTATCTCTTTTACCCGCTTCAAAACATGGATACACAGGGGGTATCTCCGGGGGACTTACCGCCACTCGGATGATTTTTCACGCGGATACAGACGTGTTTCCCCCTTTGCACGCAACTTTACGCGCAATCCCATCCCACAGAGGCGGATAGGAGGCGGCGGTGGCACGGATTTCCAGCAGCTGGTCCAGGGGGTTTGCCCGGGATGTAACGTTGTAATTTCAGATAAGCGTCTCCCAGGAGACACGCATTGTGCGCCGTTAGCCGCCTCCACCCTTCGGCTTCCTTCGGCGAGGAGAAGCGCGTGTCGCCCGATGTTCACGCACACGCACGTAACCAACCGCGCGCGTCACGTCCCCCTTGTTACCGTTCATTACGTGGCGAATCGCGATATCTCGCTAGGACACCACCACCCTCCCGACATCAAGACTTCGAGTGTCAGGGCGCAACTTGCCGACTACACACAATTGTGAATTAATCATTATTCGGGATGATAAAAAATCGTTTTACTTCTTATTTGAATTCAATATTTTCTTAGGCGATGGAGACGCGAGATAGTAAATCTGTTTTGTTTCTCATTCAATTTCCAAATAGACTTGCCCAAAATTTTAATTCTTTTAATTCTAGAAGAAATAATTTTTTGATATATACATACAGAATATTGAAATTGAATAAATAAAACTTTATACATATAACATTTCTATTAACATCACAATTACGGTTAATCGTACAATTTTGCGCCGCTTTGTGAGTCGTTCGATCAATTTAAACACCATCTCGTGTTTCTCATCATCGCCGGTTTATGGGAGCCGACTAGTTTAAGTGACTCCGTGTCCTCGCCCTAAACGAGTCGATGCGATAAAGATGGGATAGAAAGGGGGGACAGTGACAGAGAAAATGACGAGCCGATGATCTTCCCCGGGGACGATGGAGCTCCACGGAGCGTGCGGACGCCCACGCGTGAGGACAAGACAGAATGGGATTCTTAATTAATCTTTGCATTTCCATTAGGATTTACGATATTGCTCTCGCCCAGCAAATCAATTCCAAATAATCGCCCGAAAGAGATAAAACGCTCTTCGTGCACTCATTCCGTCGACGTTTCATCTCGATCCGCACGATCCCATGTTTCCTTTGTCGTTAGGATTAATAAACAAATCAGAATTAACAATCATATAAATAATAATGTAATATTATTGAACGAATATAGTAAATAAAAACTTATCAGTATTTTCTTGTTAATTGAATATAAAAAAATAGATTTATATTTTATTTTACATTTATATTGCATTGAAATTTCTTGATTTTTATTAATTCAGCGATTCTCAGATAGCGATCTAAGAATTACGGAAGTATTTACATGGAAGTATGAAATCTAGTGTCAGTGTCATTCCGTCGTAACGTAGCGTCAGGGCACGAACTACTCGAAAATACAACATACTATTTGCTGCTTTGAAGGAAGACTATAAGTGCCCTTCGGTATCCGGTACCAATTGACGGACCACTTAACGCCGCGGTTTAACACCCGTAACGTTAGAAAACGATGTTTGACTTCTCAATGTGTTTAGGTGGGCGGCGCGTGGGCGAGGGATCCACAAGCTTCTTACTTATGCATTCTGGTTAGCGCGCGGGGAGAAAATTAATGCCCACCATACGCCACTCGGCCTCTATGGGATATACCGAAAGCACCATGAACCCGCCGCACTTGCCGATGCGATCGAGACTTTGCATTTGATTCCTTATGTGAGATTAATCTCCGAGAGGAGCTCTACACATTATAGGATAGATTTACATTTACTTAAGCAAATAAAGATACGAGTAAAACCACAATACAGTACCGTATAAAATCTCAATATTAACTATATCGCAAATATTGTATTTTTATATATGTTACATAATTGTCATAATTCTAAAAATAACATTCTAAGATTAACATTTTGCTACGTGTAATGTGTTTTCTTTAGAAACTAAATTAATATTTTACCTTCTAATTACTCGTACGAAAATAATTAAATTCAAAGCGCACGGAGAAGAGAGAGATATATTTTTAGCTGAAAGTGTGCTCGAGGTGTTGCAAACGCAAATTCGTTGAACTTTGGGTTAATCGCAGACCGAAAGACTTTAAGACGGACTAATTTGCGAAATGTTTTAAACGAATTGCTGCAACCGATTCGTTTGACTTTGGATATTTTACGCTTTGGATCGTAACCGACCGGTCATTTAAACAGGAAAATAATTAAGAGGCTCCGTCGTTCTTCTTCGTTTCATTCGAGCCTACGACGCTATACGCGGCGTGAATTATCCTATGATACTGCCCGATAAATTTCACCTCACTTTACGCGATTACGCGAAAGGCCTCGAAACCGAGTGGACAAACCTTGCGAAGAAAGAAGAAACTTGTTTACAGTTGTTGGCGAGAAATTTAACTTTATATTTACTTGGTTAATATTAACCAAAGTATCTTTTTTTGTTCGCAGAAAGGATGTGAAAAATTTTCAGATTCTAGCGCATTTTTTAATTCTTCTAGTATAATTGCACATTTCTCGTCTTACTTTCCGCAAGACTAAAAGCATTTTACCCATCAGCAAATATAGGTATACATATATTACACTTTTATTTGATTACATTTTTATTTTATTTTCTTTTGCATATATTCGTTGTGTATTTAATTCGCGAACGTTTATACGCAGTTGAAGATTTCCCTTTCAAGAGTGAAAAAAGTAACGTTTCCGAGAACTAAAGTATACATTATTTCATTATACTTAAAAGTACTCGATTCTCCTCGCGATATGTTACGGGCCGTGGTTCGACGGGCACCTGCACGCGAGTGTGCGAAGTCGTAGGCGATCTCTTCGTAAAGTATGAAGCCACGGGGCCACCTATGAGGACCCTCCCTTCCCCTATATATATATATATATATATATACGCCATCTCATATTTTTCTTTACGCAACTCGCGCCAGCGGGCCTTGCGGAATGCGGTCGAAGGGGGTTTTATTTTCTATTTTACCGCGACGTTTATCGATACTTATTTAAGCGAGACGGTCGCGTTTATTCGAGATAAAGTTTCGCTGCGGCGTTTTATATCTCCGCGCATTTTGCAAATAGTAGGCGTAATAGTCGCTAATGACTCGCGGATACGCGCGTGCACGCACGCGCGTAACTTTGCCTCGATCCTCGCCGTTGACATTTAACGAAGCGGTTTAATAAGTATCCCCGTGGAATTTTTTCTCCGGATCAATATCCTGTATCTCTTTTTACCAAGCGTACGGATATCTCGTTAAAGAAATGTCGCGCTTGCAGGTTTTCGGAATCGCCGAATAAAATGCGCGCGTACGAAAAAGCGCGCGCAAGTCCCTCGAACGCAGTGGTCGTTTTATCCTCGCTAATATTATTCGCGTAAGTTAAATCGCGCCGTTAAAGCTCCCGCATAATTCGATCTCATCCCGAGGTCACACTTGAAGTGGACCAGATCGAAAGCAGCTGCACGGGAGGAAAGAGCCCGCTCCCCCCACCCCGCCCCTCCTCTCCACCACGTAAACAGGGGTGTTTTAGAATCCGACGACGGGTAAGAGCGGGTAGCTAGGAGGTATATACCGCGTGATGCTGGCGTCGGAGGGTAGCAAACAACCACCGAACGTGCCACCCTCCTTGCAATACGACCACTCCGGTGGCTCCCCGCGTTTCATCCTCGAGAGGAATTTGGCTTCAAATTAAAAGATCTCGGCCCGAACCCCGAATGAAATCTCATCGCGCGCGAGGGGGTAGAGTAGATACGTTCGCGAACTACGATCCACTATAATCTGTGCATAGGGTGTCCGAAATTTTCGCCCGCAAGCGACGTGAAAAATTTGGAAAAAAGAACGACAACGACGATCGAAAAAGATCGAGAGGAATGAAAAATGTATAAAACATACATATTTTATCTATATTCTATCAGATTTAACATAGAAAAATATAATTCTCTTTGACTTGTTTTTCCTATATTATATCGCACAGATAAATCGCGAAGATAAGACAGCTGATATAATACATTGCTTGATATTATTACGCGATCAACGAGGGATTAATATTTGAGAGGAGAAGTAGAAAAAATTATTTGACACACCCTGTACGTGAACTGTACAACGACGGAAAATACCATCCGTCCTCGTGGGCTTAACGCTACCAATATCCCAAAATTAAAACGCGCCACCGGCTTCGCAAATCATTCGTGCGACAGTATACCGCGAATAAAAGTAACAATGGCCTCGACGAGAAAGAAGACGGAAGAAAGGAAAGGAAGACAGCACACGTACATACATACATTGCTCAGTGTTGCGCGTAGGTTGTCCAATGCATCGACCTCCGACCGTCTCTCTCTCTCTCTCTCTCTCTCTCTCTCTCTCTCTCTCTCTCTCTCAATGTCTGCTCTTCTCCAGCACTACGTCATCATATATTTTGTGTGAATCAGTTACTCGAAGCCGAAGAAATGTTTTCTGCTACGTGCCGGCGTTATAAATCGGATCTTTCGTACATCAACATATAATTTTTTATATCTCCCCGTATATTATTACTAAGGTCTGATTTCTTTAAATATAGATTAATCATGACCGGGGATCATTTGTCTCCTTCTAGCGAAAGGGATGGAATTTGCAAGAAGAAAGACAAAAAATTATTCGCGAATCCTAGAATGATAAATAATCTCAGGCAGTGTGATAACGAAATTTCGATTCGACGATCTCTCGACCCGACCCTCGATTCGGCCGTCGAGGAGCTTAAGAATTTCAATCTGCGGTCAGGAGGGTGGCGTCGACGAAGGGTGGATAGAGAGACGACGACTCCCCCGGCAGTACACCGTGCCCCTTTAGGGTGCGACGTGATTTCATTGCCGCCCCTTTGCCGCAGAGATCAAGTTAAAAAATGATCCTTGCGGTAGGAGCCGCGCCAATTGTTTTCTCCATCCGGCGAAGGAGCTAATGGAGAGATCGATTCCGTACGGTCGACTGACGATGAAAACGATTCGCACGCGAATGAATATATATTTTTACTCTTAGTAATCGTGCATAATTATATATAAAATTCAACGATCTCTCGAAATAATCTAAGACAGGAAATATATGAGATAAAATGGCAATTTGAAATACTGCATGTATGATTTTTATAATTTGCGTTAATACGGAATATAAATGAAAAAAATAAAATAAAATAAAATACTTAACTTTATGAATTAAAAAGCAACAGTGTATATCTCTTATATTTTTACTTTCTCATTTGATATTTAGGTGTGCTGTTAACTCATTAATCGGCGTTGTTTAGCGCGCGCGTACAATACGTCATGGGAATCCCGGAAAAGTAAGGATTCAAGAGGAAAGAGTGGACCCGACTGGTCGCGACGATAGCAACTATCGGAGATGACCGACCGGCCTGTTGCTCGCTGACAAGCCGAATTTGCATTTCCTCTCTTTCGCGTATATTCCGAATTTCGTACTTATTCGTAAAAATAATTATAGAGAAGATGTTAACGCTTCTTGTTAACGATAATTGAATTTTCATGATCAAGTTTTGTGTGTTTTTTTTTTTCTGATCTTTGTTTCCATTTTTATATCAATTTATACGTATTTCCGATTATTCTGATTAGAGCGATAAAATTTCCACATCGAATTACAGGAAATGAAATATATATTTCTTTGAAACTTTCTTCAAATTTCAATCTTCGTTCGAATGCTTTCGATTTATTTTACCGAACGCCAGAATACGATGAGCCGCGCGAACGGTCCGTCTTCGACATGCGAAGGTGTACAGATTTTATTTCGCAGTCAATTTGCGCCAAACTTGTACGAGTCGGGATCCGCCGTAGCTTTGAAAATTTCAAACGAAACCCGCGATTTCCTAAGCAATTCCAATTGGATAGCCACGGGCTGTAAATCGCGTGACCATCTAACCGCCGAATTGTCCGGCGCGGCGGCGCGAAAGCAATGACCGGAGCGGAGACGCTCGCGTGTCGCGGGAACGCTTCTGTTTAACCATCCTTTCACACGTGAGCAAACAAATAGGCGAATAAAGAGCGAGCGAGCGGTGTGCGTACGCGAATCGTCGAGTGTTTAATGAGATACGAAAGAGACGGGAGAAAGTCTTATATATTATTACTGAAACGTATTGTGCATAATGCGTACCGCGCGCGTTTCTTTTTTTATTCTTATATTATACTACGAAATCCATTAATCGTCCTCTCGCCGTTCGTGCACGCCGTTCGAACGCACATGCATCGATTGGCATGGGAGCAAAATATTTTCTTTTACAATTTTTTATTTCTAGGAATTATCATAGTTGTCGTATCATTTATTTTCGGTCGGGAAAGATATCGCAGAATTTGAGAAATGTTTTAATTTATCTTGTACAGTATATTAAATTCAATAGCAGCTATCAAAGATTACTACGCGCGATTCTTTAGTGCGAACAGTACGAGACTATTATGATTGCTGTGCGATAAATAAATTAGTTGTCAATCGGGATCAATCGCAATGGAATTTCTCGACTCGAGCGCAGATCGCTACCGCCTTGTATCCGTCGAAGAGGAAGAAACGCAGAGCGGCTAAATGCCGAGAGCAAATCGAGAGTGCCATTGCTAGTGCTCGCAACGCGCCGTGTTCCACCTCCCTCCTCCTCCCTCTTCTTTCTTCTTACGAGGCGATCCACCTTAATTAATGAGTTTATCGGAAACTCTCTCGCGAGTCGATGTTGGTCTTGGCGGAGCCGCGTAACCACCCTCCCCTCGAGGGCAGAAAAAGCAAGGAAATGAGAGTATATACATAAGCGACGGATGCTGCTGCTGCTGCTGCTGCTGCTGATGTTCCGGGCCCGGAGGAGGAGAGTTCTAGACGAGGCCACCGCTCTCGCCGCCGACTCGCTCCGTCACTCCCCGCCATTTTAATTTCGCGAAGAAACTTTCTAATTACGAACTTTTCTGATTAATCACAGTAATTAATTAGTAGCCCTCGCGGAAAGAGGGAAAATACGAACCTCCGGGGTGTAGATGCGCTCCCTCTACCTTTCCACCTCCGCCCCCTTCCTGCAGCTCGCGCTCTCCCAACTACTCTCCGTCCATTCTCTCTGTCTATCTTCCGTATTTTATCTCTCTTCCTCTCTCGCTTTGGCAATCCCGATTCTCCCGCATCGCCATTTTGTTTTCTCACATCACTCCGCGTCTCTTTCTCTCGGCTGATTTCTTCATAATCGAATCCCGAAGGAATCGCGAGCGATTGGCTCGCGCGCGGAGAATGCTTACGCGCCTCTTGCCGTTGCCGTTTCCGCGACATGCGATTGTACCTAATTTGCGTGCCGCGTTTTATCGAACCGTTGACTTTGATGGATTTATCCGGACACTTTATTCACAGGCGCTTTATTCGCGGGATCTTAAATCGTTAATTATAAGAGCGACGTGCGGAGGACCAGCTCGCTAAGAGAGAGAATTATGAAAAGAGAGACTGTGAGGGGGACGAACTGAGGGGAAGGGAGGGGAGGGGGAAGACAGGGGGAAGCAGAGAGACGACGATTAATGTCCGCCAAAGCGTACGTCGGGCCGGTGATTAATTTATGGAAACGCGCGTCTTATCTCGAAAGTTGCGCGACACCGTCGCTCTTTATTTTTAGCAAATTTCGCCGATTAACGGATCTCAGCGCTTTTCGTTATCGCTCGCGAGAACTTGCGCGAAAAGCGGGACCTTCCGCGGCATCTGCCCTTAAGGGATGAGAGAGGCTGAACTTCTAACATCGATTTACTTCCGCGAGTAACTCCCGATTACTTTTCTAATAAAAACGCAGCGCCAGGGAAATCCAGTGATGGACGGCCGTTAATGCCGGAAGAAAGAGCAGATTGCCCGAGAAGCATAAATTAAGATGATCCCAAAGAATTTCTCTCTCTCTCTCTCTCTCTCTCTCTCCATATCATTTTTACGGGATAAATACGCGGCTTTCGTGCAAATAGATTTCGCGTAATAAACAAGAATTTAAAGAATTAGCGTTTAAAGATACGGAGATATATATTATATAACGAGAATAAAAATCCTTCCTTTATTTCCATATATATTTTCTTGTGAAATTTCTCTGATGATATTTGCGCAGTAATCGAAATAATAAATATTAAAGATACGAAAGGAGAGAGAAATATGTAGCGTTCTCCATTTAATCTTCATTAGACAAGTATCGATTTTTCGAAATTGGTCAAACTATATATTCACAAATAAAAAGGGGATGAATTCACAGTGAACTCGAAGTGTCTGATTAAAAGCTGAACGAAGAGTATCTCTCCGCTTTTCGTCTTGCCAATTAGCCCGTTTAATGAAACGTTTCGTTTGGTTAGTCGTAGAGTTTCGCGCCTCGTGATCGTAAAGTTCTTCGCACCAGGTAGCCGATGACTCGACGGTATAACCAAATACAGTATCCTTCGTAGATGGTTCAGCGGAAATCAGCGGAAAACGAACAATTATTTTAATTAATAAATCGTTATAACGTAGATCTTCTCATATTCTTCTGATACGAGAAGAATTTATAGGGAGACATTTATTTATAATTATTTACATTTAGCCACGTAACGCAAGAGATTACGTTATTAAATACCGTCTGGGGATATTTGGACGTTTATTAACGGGAACTGTACGTATCTCTGACATGGGCCGAACCGTTCGAAGAAAGCCTCAACTGTAACTGTATCGTGACTGGTTCTAATTCGGAAATTGCTGGTTCCTTAACGGTCAGGATAGCGCGATCAGATCTATCTCGATTTTATCTGGTAGTCTGGTATACGTGTTGAACGAGTGTAAAGCTATTTATATCTAACACAAATACATACCGCTACCTACAATTTTAAATTAAATGACCAACAAAATAACTGTATTTTTATAAATAATTTTTAAAGAAATGTATGTGTAAAATTTTTTACGACCAATAAAAAGAAATTGCAGTTCTCGAGACTATTTTATTATCTCGAATTAAATTTCTCAGCTTATCTTTGCCGAATCTTCAAATTCTCGAATCTCACTTATTGAAACTTACTCTCGCAAACAAGAAAAGGCAGTATTTCTTTGAGGTTTTAGAGAACGAGTATCGCGGAATCCTATGTCCAAATGTATTTTATATCCACTTCTACATTTCTCTTCCCTCTCTCTCGATCCCCACGGTGTCATCCCCCGTCACCGCCCTTCCGTTCTCCCCGGGTGTTGTACGATTGCCGAGTCATCGTGTAATGACGTGCCGGCTGTCAGATCCCGTGAGAGGCGAGACGGCACACGATTTGAGCCACGAAACGATCGGCATCGCCGGCCCGAAGAAGACGAAGAAAAGGACAGCGCGAGCGAGATCCGGCAGAAGGCGGACGGGAGTGAGATGGCACGATCGAAGGAGAGGCCGAACCTCCTAAGGACTCTAATATCTCGGACATCATCTCCGAGGCAAACCGAACGCAGCGGACGTAGCTTCTCGGAATTTTCGCGATTCCGGGCTGCATGGAGATCGATACAGGCGAAAGAAGATGATCCTCTCTATTTCGCCTCTCTTCATTTCATTGTATTTAATTAGCTCTATTCTCCATTTTTATTTTTAACTCTGTTTATATTTCTCTCCTTCTCTCTCTTTTATTTCTCGCGCGCGTCCATTTATTATTTGTGATATTATATATTATTTAAAGTCTTTATACAACTTCAAGGATCTCTTTAGGATAATTTTGTCAGTTTTCTTGTTAGAGTTGGACCATAACTTTCTGACACCTTGTACGCATGATCTACTCTATAAATCTACTCTCTTTATATCCTTGGCTCGTGCGATGCACGTTATATAAGGCAATAAGATATTCTTTTGATTCCTTATACTCGACCGCCGATGTCCTCAACCGACGTTCATCAGAGCGTCTAAACACCTTATAAACCGTTTTTTTTTTTTTTTTTTGCCAGGCGGAGCGTTCCTAATTTAATCGGAGGCGTGTCCAAAGATCGGATCGTGGTATTTATGTCTACGAACATATTGTCCGCACGTCATCGCTATTACGGGTAATCGTTTTCAGTGGTCTCCAAAAGTATATATATAGATTTAGACTGTCAGCTGTATCTATAAGATTAGAATATAGAATTATATGCGCTTCCAAGATTGCTATAAGCAGTGGGTGAACGAAAAAGCTAATTATTTATTTCCCCCCCCCCTCCTCTCTCCTCTTTCTCTGTCTCTCTCTTTATGATCTCTTCTTTTTTATTTTTATTTAATCTATATCGTATAGTATGCATCCTGGGAAAAAGTGAACTTGTTCGACTGCTTTTCTCATTAAAAACATACATTGCTGAAATTCGATCGTTAAAACGTTATTTAAATACCGGTTAGGAGGAAGAACATACTTAAACATAATTGAACGGCCTCTTCTAATTTAAATGCTTATATCGGAATTATAATTCTAATGATGTACAATGTCGGAGCTTGTGTAAGATATACAATCCGGCACAAAGTGAGTCGCTCGATCCGAGCGCGCATACTTTTCTCTCGCGTTGATCGCTCGCGAGAGGGTGTCGTACGAACTCTCGAAAGCGAGACTCGAGATAGGAAGAAAGAGAGAAGGAGAGAAACACACAGAGAGATAGAGACGAGCGGGTCGCGTCCGAGGAGTCACGATAATTCGTGTGATCAAAGCGACCGACTCGGTGGTGTCTCGCGCGCTGGCATCTCTTCTCACCTTTAATAAAGCTATCTCGCATCTCTAATATCTCCTCGCGCCAACGTGCGAGAGGTAGACAAAGACGGATGGGAGGAATGGTCGGGGTGACGGAGGAGAAGAGGCATTCGGGAAGGAAGGAGAGTGACGGAGAGGGGACGGGGAAAGGAGCGGATCTCTCTCGAGGCTCTTTGCTCGCGCTGCCCCGACACCTTTCTACAACGAGGCCTTGTTCGCCAGGAGAAAAGACACGTCAGCCGACACCACGTACACACCTCGTCTCTTCGGGGCCATCGATACGAGACGAGGTTCCTTCATCTCTTTCTTTGTACCATCATCTCTCTCTCTCTCTCTCTCTCCTTCGTACGCTTTTACATCGTAGTCCACCTCCGGTATCTCCTCGTCTCTTCTCTCGTCCTCTCCATCGCGGCTGTCTCATCGGAGATACCAACATACAGCTAGCCAAGAGACTCGCGAAGATATTACACTTACCATCTCGCAGCCACGCGGCGATGCTTATCGGCGACCGCCGTCAATTAAGCAATTATCGCCACCTCCGCCGAGCGAAACACGCGAAAGATGCGCGCGTGCATGCTGGGTCATGCTCGTTTCTCGGGGATACGCTTACACGCGACGTGTAAATGTTAATGAACGACTCGGTGTTAATAGGAACGTTGTTTTCCTGTCGTATACACATCGTTTAATCAAAGCGCGTGCCATTACACGGCGTTAACGCGCGGAATCTATCCTTCGTAGGGGTGGTCGTCGCATTCCGAAAGCGCTGGAGAGTTTTGAATCAATCGACGGGAACGATGATAACGGAACGTCATTTTTACCATAGTAATGAACGCTGAATTATTGATGAACCCTAATGACGGCAAAGTATTCGCTATCCTCTCGCAGACTACGAAGATTCTTATCAATGTTCAATTGAGCGATTAGACGATTATCCACTGAATGCTGAGAGTCATAGAAAGGATCTTTGATCATCTTTAATGCGCGCTCGAGAATTTATAAAAAGCTCTCGATGTTGCACAGTTTGTCAACTGTATATACGAATATTCAAAATTATAAAGTATTTCATATCTAACTGTGTAAAAAATATATCGAATGAAAAAAGCATGAAAAAAAAATATCTGTAATTAAAACCTGACCTGTACAATTACGATTGCGTATTAATATTTCATTATTAAATTATGGCAAAAAAATTTTGAAAATTATTGCTTTCATTGGCAATAATATGTATTATATTTAATTATTCGAGAAGTGGAATGGAATAATTGAGAATCAAATTTTATAAAGTAATTATATATAGAATATTTTGACAGTAAATCGCGTTATTCTTCAATGTTCGCGCAGCGATAATATAGAATGACGAAGGATATTATATTATTCTGTACCATTTTATGTTTACGATTCCCTTCCTCGTGGCATTTCAATTTCTGATAACACCGCCTCCTCGACCACGAGGAAAATCGTTTCATATCATCGCGAGATGGCTTCGCCTCGTACCACTTTGCATTCTCTCTCTCTCTCTCTCTCTCTCTCTCTCTCTCTCTCTCTCTCTCTCTCTCTCTCTCTCTCTCTCGTTTCTCTTTTTCTTCTCCCCCTTTCTCTCTGCCTTACCTGCCGTTGCAGGCGGCCCGACACACCAGATCCATATATATATATATATATATATATATATATACATGTAAACGAATTCCAGACATAAATTTACCGACTTCCGTTCCGCATTCAGCAGCGAAGAACGCGTCTCGGGGTTATCGATATATTGGGACGATACTTCCGGCAATTCTCGAAACTCCTTTCTATATCACGCCTGTATGATAAATATCATTTCGCGGTCTCCTCCCGCTGCTTATCGCTATATCGAATTTAAATATCCAAGTTACCACCCGCGCGATTCGATTTAAACACCGCGATATTTCCATAATAATCCGTACTTTTTTAATCGTAGCCTTATATAAACTGTTCGAAATTAATATTACGAAGAGAATTGTTCCCCTTTTTCCCAATTTCGGAATGTATCGCTAATTTATTTCTGTTAAGTAGCGTATAAGGCGTTTGAGATAAAATCTTTTCTCTACAACTCCCAGTGTTCTAAAAACAAATCTCGAGAAAATGCAATGACAAATCGCCAGCGACGAGATAGGGGATCAAACGTTGAAGTTTCACGGAGGCATTCACGATAATTAATCGACAATAGAGCACTCTGGATTTCGGAGGCTCCTCCTGGGGTGCGCGAGCAACCCTACCGTCTTCTTCTGTTATTTATGTTCCAGGATCCGAGGAGACGGTGAGGTCTCAGAACACGCCCCGTCTTTTCAGGGAAGATCATAATTTTGAGACCGCTATCGATTAATTAAATAATTATTCAGAGGTATCTCTCTCGCCATTTTTATATTATTATCTGTTTTTTTTTTTTGTCAATGATTAAGGTAATTAACAGATAAATAATTAAAATAATTATGTAAAGGCCTATTGCGACAATTAAATTCCTGTTTCAATATTTCATAAACATCCATTTTCCCGAAATTTCATTCGTGTTTTATAATTATGTTATATAATTGCTTACTTTTAATAAAGAATATTCGCAAATCATAATTTATATATGCGACGCACATGTGATTTATAGAAGAAGACGCAGTCGAATTTAAATTCTCGTATTTCTAGAAACTTTCTCTCATTTATGCATACTGATTTGCGAAGAGAACAGCGCACTTAAATGCTTTCAAGCGAGCGACATGAATTATTTAAATGCCTACGCACTTGCTGCAGATGCGATAATGATAATTGACGATACCGAGTAACGATAATCGCATGCAATCTTATACATGAGCCGCGATAATAACGATTATCATCTTCAGATTTCACAAAAAGAAACATAACATATTCTAATTTTCATTCAATAATATTCTTTATGAGATATCGAAAAATTTCTCGACACATCACGTACTTGATCCAGCCGCTGATACCTACAACAAAAATATTTCAGTAGATCCATCAAACCTTTAGGTTAATTACATTTGAAAGAATAACAAACATAGAAAGTTTAGAAAACATTCTTGCAGATCGCAATAAAAAAGAAAAAAAGCTTGAAAATGGCAGAGAAAATATATAGAGAAAAAGGATCTCTATAAAAATAATATTAAGACAAGTAACATATAATTCAGAAAAATAATTTTACGATGTAAATTCGCATGGTTCGATTCCTCTCTCGCTTGGACCAATATTCTTCAGCGTTAGCGTAAACGACGCGCTACCGGAAGAGCGCGGGCCGAGATAAACGTACCTGATCTGCATCGCAAGCGCGAAAACCCGCAGAGCCGCAGCTGTACAATCGAGTTCAGTAATGGTGCATCCGGTGCATCCGCGTGCACGAGGACACTTCACGATATCGGGAACCGTCGATTTCTTTGCACAAGAAGCGTTAGATTGTACAGTCGACAATATGAACGAAAACGCGAGGGTACGCTTTTTCAATATTATAGCGAAATTTGATCTTCGAATCTAAGAATACCTTGTAACGCACCCGACTGTACACTACTGTGGATAGGTTTGTATCCACTCCATGGCATTTCCTCTCTCTCTCTCTCTCTCTCTCTTTCTCTGTCTCTGTACGACCGCCACTGTACGGCGGCGGTATAACAGGGTGGACGTTTAACATATGAGTGGCTACCAGTGTTATTAATGCGACGGTAGCGTCGTGCCCGGTTTCTTCCACGGCGAGAGTCCACGTACCGGGCCTTAGATCCCTCGACAGCGTACAGCGGGACTAGGGGCCACCCGCGGGTCTTACGGACCCGCGCGAGCGCGCGCGCGGGGGGAGAGAAAGGGGCCCGGGTAACACGACACTCGGAAATCGCGGCACGACCAACGTCGTGCAACGGCCTCGAACCATCCCCGAAGGAGTTATGCCTTCCTGCCCGGCACGCCGCCTAATTAATATGTGCTTAGCCCCGGAATGCCGCTCGTGTCTTTGGGGAGCTACGCACGTCCGGGCTTTCCGGGAGAAAGGAGATGGGATTGCGTTCCTCGGACGTCGATCTAGATGCGGTATAATATTTTGTAGACATCGGATTTATATAAGTGAATAAAGAGTATTTCATCATATCAGATTAGTTATTAAATAAGATCTAGAAAAGACAATGTCTGTATATAAACTTTTGGTGTGATTAAAATCAAACAAACGCATTAATATATACGCTTGTTTATGGAAAATAATGTTTTTATTCTTTTAATCGATAAAGTAACTTGAAACAATCCTTTCAATCTTGAGAAAAGTACTACGGAATAAAATCTAAGATTTCACGTCACGCTAAAATATTATATAATTAAACGTTATAATGTTAAAAATAACTCACATAACATTGGCTGAAAATACCGTTTTACCCAACGATTTATGTCGGAACGCGACTCACACCAGACAGGCGCACGTGAGAAAAATTCGTCGTGGGTGGGTGTGTGCCCACCTGTTTCAGAGAGAGGAGAAGAACAGGCGGACAGGAGACGCGGTTGCCTCTCCCTCCGGTATATCCGCCGCGATAGCGGGCATATAGGCAAATATCTCTCGCTCGGTCGAGGGACATTAGGAGTCCCCCGGCGTCCGGAGGATTATAAATCCTTAATACAGATCGGCACGCGATGCCCGGCTCGTTAGGATGATGCATGGCCGACTCTGGTGTCCCGGGGTGTACGGTAGCCGGTACCAATACGCGCGCGTACACGCACGTACACCCGTTTCCTGCGAGAACTACACCCGCGCGCACATCGGCAGACGCCAAGTAATAATGAGAGATCGGAGATACGACCCGATATTAATTGTGCGCATCGAGTATGGCTATGGCTGCTGCTGCTACTGCTGCTGCTGCATCCGCACCGGAGAGGGAACACAGGCCGCGCTACCCGGCTTACACCGATCCTTCGAAGCGATATGTACGATATACGATACGCGGGAATACGTGCGTGTGGTGGATCTGACCTCGACAGTCCCCTCTCAATCTTCGTCGCCGCAGCGGTCGCGAATAAAACTCGCGAAAACATTTTTCAGAGGAATCACTCGTACAGCGTTACGACGTGATGTTATACTCGAGAGAGACACAATCGAGAATGTTAGATTATTCCGGTAGGCTACACTGCCTGGAAAGGTGCCTCGTCTTGAAGTTACGGGATCTCAAAAATGAAGCACCGAGAAGCACGTTTCTTTTGCAAACTAAATATTTTTATCATTTTTATTGATTATGAAATATCTGTTTGTCACGCTCGCGTTTTAGGATAAAAAGGGAGAAATCGAGATATCGAGGTAGACAAGGGGATAGCCGCCAATCCGGGTCATTTCGCCGGTGATTACGAGGAGTGGACAGATTGAAACGGTCTTAGGGCTCCTCCCTTTCGTCCTTCTCTGCCAGCGATCTCTATGCGAGTTTCTCTCCCGGGTGTCCACGACCCACGCCCAGGACATCCTATTCCTCGTTGTGTGCACCGGAGAGAGAGAGAGAGAGAGAGAGAGAGAGAGAATATTCCCTCTCTTTCTCCCTTGTCGAGACCCACTTTGAAGATACGATCTCGAAACAAATTACGAGTGCCGGCTCCTCGCCCTATCTGGCTGAATTAAAATAATCGTCGACCGTTAGCGGTCGGGCGTGTTTTTTAAATCGGTCTACACGAATCGATTCCCTTCGTAGACTTTGTCAGAGGCCGCGATGCAGTCGTCCATCTATGCGTTCGCCATTAAAGTTGCACGTAAAACCGCGACAATAACAATATTTCGAATTAATAAGGATAACCGAGGAAGAATGACACTCTATTCCCTTTTATATAAATTTTCTTAATCGTATCTCTTGTATTTTACACATTTCTTTATTATTCTTATTCGTTTTAGCGAGAAATGCCAAAGTATTAGAGCTCAATATTTTGAAGCCCGAAATGACGTTAATTTTACGTGAATGTAAGATTTTAAGATAATATAAAATTTAATGGATTTACAACAAAATACAACGATTGTTTTTCTAAAATTGAAATCGAGTCGGGTATCCAAGACGAAAGAGAGAAAGAGAGAGAGAGAGAGGGAGAATCTACGCTGCAAGGACCAAGGTAGATTACATGTACATACATATATATATTGCTATAGTTGGAAGATGCGCTCGGACGCTGCTCTCGTCTAAATCCGGATTACGGTAACACCTGACCATCCGCAATTTTATCATCCTCCGTTCCGGAAGGATTCCAATTTTCTTCTCCCGTCGCGTAGCTTTCTTTCTATCTCCTCCCTCTCCCTCCTCCACCTCTCGCTCTTCGTGCGCTTTTTTCCACCGTCCATGGACTCAATCTGTGTCTCATCGCGGATTATTGGGATTTCGCGAGGATGAGGAAGAAGAGAGAAGACCGAGGCTCGCTCGACCGTCTGAGCTCCCCGAGATCGACTCGAGAGCTGAGAGCTCCTGAAAAAGGACTGCCGACAAGGACGAGTCTTTAATTCTTTCCGTCGTCAGTCGCTCTTCTTTTCCCAGATTAGACGAATTCTAGACCGATTACTTCGCGGATATGGAATAGATAAATGCGCGAAAACGACGAGTATATTAAACCTTCGCCAAACTCAACGGGTAAATAAAAAGAGACAAATGCGATGACGGAGATAACGATACGGCACGAAAAAACTCTTCACGACCTACTTACTACATCGATGACGGAAAAGATGATTGGACGATGATAATCTATTCCCGATTGAAATGTCCTATCCCCATGAGGTTACCATAATCGGTAACCAACTGGGGTGAAATATAGAGATGCGCTCGATAAATACGTCAATTCTCTCGTGAAGATTAATAAAAAATCGAAACGAAAGTAAAAGAGCGCAACTATATTAACATTCGATAATTGATTTAAATGTGAAAAAAGATAAAAGGATTTACACCCTATTTGACAATACGCGCGTATCTCTTGTACTCGTATTCATATTTTTGTATAAGCGCATCACGTATACGTCTCGATGCATCCAGGATCACGAGCGTCACCCAAATCCTCTTACGCGGGGAAGGAAGACAAATCCGCGGTAGGAAATATAAACAATCGTCGATGGAACACGACGAAAATAATGATCCTCGCGAATGTGAGATAATTGGTGCAAGAAATTTGCGCGTCACACGGAGGCAGGGACACGGAGGGAGAGATGCCCCGCGAGATCAAAAGGACCTTCACTTTCATCCCGGCGCTCGTCCCGATATCTCGGAATGAGGGAAGGAGGCTCCTTTTTATCGTTTCTTTCGCCAAGAGGAGTTGCAAGCGACGCCGACGCACGAAATCGATCCACGATGATTAATTTTCAATCGCAGCTTAATTACGCCGGGCGGCTAAGCCCGATTGAAGAGGCGTCCCCGGATGGTGAAAGGACGGTCTGTGTAGTGCAAAAAAAAAAAGGAAAAAAAAGGAGATCACGTGAAGATAGATAGAGAAAGAGAGAGAGAGAGAGAGAGGAAAAGAGAGAAAGCGAGAGAGATCGCGTCCTGGTCGCCCCTACGGCCATCGAATAAAAGGCTCTTCGTTCTCCCTAGAAGAGAATTGTGTCCAAGGATGAGGATACGCGGACGGGGGGATGAAAGGGGTGACGGCTCGAGGAGCAGGGGCAGTGAGGATCGACGAGCGGGACACGATTGCCAGGAACACGTGATTAGATGGCCCTCCTTCCACGCGATTCTCCAGATTGGACACCCCCGTTGTTGGGAGACGTAAAAAAATGCAATCGGCTCTTACCGTAATGAAAAAGTCCCGACCCCGGGTAATACGGTACTGGAGAATGAGTGTGTGTATGCATGCGTGTATATACGTGTGCGAGTGCGCCTGCACGAATGTGCCCGCACACGTATTCGGCATCGTCACAATCGCTGCAATCGCATCTGTCGCGTTGAGAAGGATGGTGCATTTAAAAAATGTCCCGCGATTCTAATTTTTAGAAATAAAAAAATTCTAAAATTTTTCAATTCGTTACTATTGTTATCGAATGAAAAGATCGACACAAACTATATATCACTGGAGTTACATATTTTTACGCCTAATTACTTTAATGCGTATTTATTTTCGTTTTATACAAAAAAAATCTAATATAATAGATTAAGACGTTTCATCTTATTTTGCTTTATTTAAGAATAAGACCTGTTAAATAATTACGGAGAGAGAAACGAAGGATGCGGAGCATACTTATTGACCGAGAAGATAAGAGGCAGGAACGAGCGTATTAGTTTTTAGAGGTGGAACGAAATCGTCGAGTTTAAGAGGCCGTAGGACAAGATACAACATCATCGAGAGAGCAAGGACCCCGTTACTCCCGTGATTCATCGGTCTTTTTACGCTGGGTGGCCAGAATAATTCACCCTAATGCCCTATCTAACTGCCTCCGACCCCCGTTGCCCGATTGTTTATTGCCAAAAAGCATCTCTTTAATATATATCATCCTACCTCTAAAGAGGATCGTCTCCTTCGGTGAAAAAAAAGGGGGGAAGAACGAGAAAAGAGGGAAAAAAAAAATATAGATTCTGGCACGGATCCGGCGAGATATTTACCTTCGCGAAACCTCAATTTCTTCCCCGGCGAGCTTTCGCGAGTGAAAAGCGGGACAAATAAAGAGAGATAGCAAGCGAAAACTTACGAGTATTATTTTCTCATCGCTGTAAATTTACATGTACATGAAAATTTGTCGAAAATTTTTTTAAAACTATATCTTTTATCATGCGTTAAGAGATACAAAGATCACCGCGCATGTTGCGACCTCCGTATGTTTACTTTGGTACCTCAGAAAGCATAGGAGGGATCGAAAAAAAAAAATGATTAGCTCCAGGGACCCGAGAAGTTATCGTCTGTGTAATGTGTATCTTTTCGCCGCTAATTTTCTTATCGCGTTTTTTTTCTAATTAACAGTTTAACGAAACCATCTCCGTTAAATATGTCCGCGAATATCGATTCGCGTCCTGCTCGCTGGCATCGAGACATACCTCTGAAAAATATAGCCTCCTCTCTTTCATCGACGATCGTCGTATATCAGGGCGGATCGGGAGTTAGGGAGGAGAAAGGGTGGCGAAGGGAAGAGAGGGAGGAGGCGGTACTGTCGAATTGACGTACGATACGAGGTATATTAATTAGCGGCGGGAGAAAATTGCGACTGAGCATAGCCTACGGGGTTGAAATCGTTATCGAGGGGGTTTACCTCGCGATTTTGATTTAGCTCCGGCCTTCCATGTCAATTCTAATTGCGTTTGACAGTAATTTGGCAAGGGAGAGAGGGCTGATTGACGGACGAACCGCGGCGGGGCTACGTTCGCCTCGTTTCGTTCCTCTTACGTTTTCTCTCATCCCTTTTTTTTTTTTACCGATCTAATAACAATACGCGTATATGTGTTTGCACGAGCGTTACATAAGTTTACAAGAACCGTTTCGAAACATATCCGATATAACCGCAGCCAATTAAATTAACGCCGATGTTAATTAAATCGCACGCCTATCATATTGTATGACATGTACACGAAATATGCCATCGCCCTGATTATGGAAATGCGAACATTCGTCGGGGGGAATCGCGTAATCGTAATCCGGATCAACATCTGAGAAAAATAATCTTTGACGTTACTCGCTGATATTAACGGCTAATACGATTCGCGAGGAAACTAAAAATATTAACGATCACAAAATGTAAGTGACACCCGCTGATAGTATCTATCAAATTTATCACACTTTATCTGGATATTTTACCGGAAAATCAGGGATGTATAAAGTGAACGACAAGTGGCATCTCGAAGAAGATACGCGCGATTTAAAATGGAGCAACAGAAACTGGCGAGATGCTTGTCCGATCTCCGGCACGACGGTATTAGTACGTGGCGAATTAATTAAGCCATTAGCCGGTACTGATGCACGCCTGTTAATCGTCAGTCACTAATTATGCTAAGCAGCCGGGATGCAGCGGGGACGTACGGTATGCAGGTGAACGCAGTGTATTACAAGGCCGTAGCACGTGCTGCATCATCGATCCGCGAGCGAGTATGCAAACGCGATGCCGTAAGGTCGACGCGCGCGATTTTGCACGCATGCTCGTCTCTTTTAGCCACAGATATTCAGACATTATGATATTTTTTTCCGATGAACGTAAAGATCTCCGTTTCTTTGAACATCTCTTTTATATAGATTATAAAGACAATTAAATATTACTTTATTATTTATTAATCTTTACTATGAAAAGATGCCGCATCAAAATTCATGCAATAATCGAATTTTCTGATTATTTTCTACCTCTATAAAACAGATCGAAATCTCATGAGCGTTCAATGACCCGGACTTTAAGTTGGATACCCTCGATACCCGCCAAGGGTGGTGGCTAAAACAAAGGGCTGGTCTCGGGTTGGTCGATAGTCCACGGCCGCCAATCAGGCGAGACCTCGCCGGCAACCCTCGTCCTTGCGATCCTCCGCGGCGGCAAGGGAGGGTTAGATTCCGGAGAGGGTTCGCGCTCTCTCGTCCATGTAGGAGACAGACTCTCCCGAGATCGAGAATCCAGGAGAATACCCACGTCATCCGCGTCTCCACGGTGACGACTGGATGGAAAAGACGGGCCAATATCTTCCCTTCTTGTACCGAGCGTTCGTCTTTGTCGGGTAGATCGCGAGTAGCCCACTCGAGGCTATCGAGAAAACAAGCGAAACGCGTGTCGCCAAATTAAATGTATATTGCATTTTTCGTGATAACGCGCCTTAAGATCTTCAAAAATATTTCCAAGTAATAAAATCTAAGATAAACTCTGTCTTAGAAATATAATATAAAATAATATATTATTCCTTTTGTCAAGAAAAGTTTGATAAAAAAGATCTATCGATATATCACGTTCCATTTGAATTGATACTTTAATAAGACAAAAATTTCATTATAAAAAATGGCTCGGATTAAAAATGTATAAAATTTATCTCGCAATCTATATTTCATATATATATATATTATTGGAAAAAATATTCCTTCGGATCTCAAAGCTACACGCGAGCATCAAGTTTCCGATGGAGGAGCAGCCATACTCTCATCTCCACGGTGACGATGCTGGCAGAGAAGACGAGCCAAGATCCGCCTTCCTTCGTACATCGACCCTCTTCGTTTGCATCAGAAAATTAAACACGGTCGGCCATTCGTCTTTATCCGAAACATGGCGCATCTATCGAAGAGCTATAATCTCTTCGAGAAGGTACGCATCCCGATTCACCGCGGATTCATTTCCGCGTCCGAAAACCCGAAGATGCCAATTCTCTCCGATTCGATAATCGCGCAGAGAGAGAGAGAGAGAGAGAGAGAGAGAAATTGTAACGCTATTCCTACCGATTGCAGTTAGAGAAGTTAAGGAAGGAACTTGGTTATTCGGCTACCTAATCGAAGCATCGTTCTTGATATTCCCCGCTCGAAATTCTCAATCACAGCATGTTCCGCTGTACGTCTAGCTTTATTTTCCATTATCACGAGTATTCCGAATATTTTGAGTATCAAGATTCAAATCGGCAATGAGAAAGTCCAAGGGTTCAATACGTACCATTCTCGCTGCAACGAAATTACTGGCGGGTGTCTCAATGCATCTCGTTTATTTAACACTTATTTTTATTATACATCCTTACGCGTAAGATCTACATAAAAACTTATTAAAACGAGCTTAATCATATGTTCATAACTGGTTCTGGGCTGGGGTAGTTTCGCGCGGCAGCGTCTCGATGTACAGCGACCCGGTTCTAGAAAAAAACAAATGGAATGTCAGACAAGATCTGTCGATTTATTATTCTCTTAAGATTATTATAACATAGTGACGCGTTGAATAATCAGGATTAAAAAATAAATTGAATTAAAATGACTTATATATGTGGTCCAGAAAACAAAGTAGTGTAGTTACACTTTAACGATTACAATAATAAACAATTCAAATAAAATCTAAAAATTAAAAATATTTTTAATTTAAAATTTAATTCTATTTTCAATCCTACGTATTTGTTATTATAACACATATATCGATAGACATAAATGTCGTTTAATACATTATCGCAATATGACGAGGTAATTCAATTTATATATCAATATGTAAGTATTAATTAAACAATCAGAGTAATCCCTTTTGTGGGTGTGAAATACAGAAAAAAAAGATCCATATTGAAACGTGAAATGTTTATTTGGAACGTACAGCGCACGTCCTTTTATATTTCAACAACTGTCGTAAAATGACACGAGTTGCTCCAGTTATGAGATACTGATATATATTTACCGAGCCGATAAAATTCAATGGCACGTTGTACTTGTTACGCCGAGAGTTGTTTAAAGTTGGGGAAAAAAAGGGTAACGATCCGCTTTTGTGTAAATGGCGAACAAAAACCGAATGTAAATGGCTGTTGACGAGCTGCCGCGTTGATGAAGAGGGTGGCATCGTCGACGAAGTGGTAATATAAACTTACTGATTGCAATTGCTACCGGTCTTTTGGGGATTTATATTTAAAAAAAAAAAAAGCGAATCATTGTTTCCGCAGATCGATGATTGTTTGTCATGGCGTGTCGAAGCGGAACGATTGCGAGCCTTTTATTAACCCCTCCCCGCGTGTATCCCGCGAGCTTTCAACATCTTTCTCGCGCGCGTTCACGGGCGTGTACGTGTCACGTGTATTACCCTGTTGATAATTACGATTAATTCTCTGACGCATCATCTCGCGATATCCGATATACTCGGGAGCTTTACGAGAAATGCCTTTCTCGTTAGCGAGCACGATTGATCTCGAGCGAAGCGGAATTTTTAATACATTCCGGATCGAATGTAATATTCGATAAAATTAATATTCTAAATAATAATATGATGATTTATATGATTATTTGTATGTATGATATAATATTAAATATATTTTAATTACTCGAATAAATGATATCGATTTTGTTTTGAGTTTTAAGCTCTGGAATAAATTTGCATTTTAAGAATACAAGGCGGAAAATACGCAGTAAGCGTCTCGCGTTATGACTCGACGCAGAGAAGCGCGCGTGGGCAGATAAATTTTTATCGTGTCGAGCTTATTAAGCCGTCCGTCCGTCCGTCCGTTCGTTCATCCATCCGTTCCTCACAATGGCCGTCGAATGGATGGAAAGCGAAGATCCACAATCTGTACCAGTCTTCTCTTTCAGTGTAATTATTTTTACGCGAGTCGAGAGCTCCTGTCAATGACAGCCACGACTGCTGGAGGAGACGGAGAGATGGAGACGAGACGAGACGAGATGAGACGCGACGCGACGGCGACGATCGGTTCGGCGAAGAGGCGACATTGGTTTCACCGAGGAGAGACGAGACGGTAGCAGCAGGTGGAACCCGGATCGGTCCAGGCTGCCGTACAATTCGCTCGTGCGAGCTGCAGCAGCGGAGAACAGTAGCGGGAAAACGCGACGAATGGGAAAAGGTAGGAGGCGAGCTGGCGCGTGACGGATGCGGGTGGGACAAAGATCGGTGTCATTGGCAGCATCTCCGCGGGCTGGAAACTGACAGGCGGGACATGAACACCTGGCGAGCCGATGGAAAATGTGCTGGCGGGGTATGAAGCCCGATATAACGTTGCCCGGCTCTCGACTGACCTCGAGTCTTTTTAGACAACGAGAGTTGAAACACGGAAATCTTGTCCTCTAAAGATTTTTCACGTTTAAAAATAATACACATTTGTATAGTACCTCTCTAATAATATCTATTTGTAGTATCACGAATGCGACGCTTGTCTTTTGCATAGAAAATATAGTTGCTCTGAAAACGATATTTCGCAAAGTGTGAGTAAGTAAAACTCGTTGAAATTAGAATACAAGTATAGTATGAATAGAAGCAAGTCGTTTGACGAATTGTTAATTTAAAATTCGAATCATTTCCCGCGAAATTCACATTTTCGCGCATCATTGTCATACAATTATATCTCGAAAGAAAAAAGAAAAATGAGCGAAACTATCATTTATAAGAAAAAGAAAGAAATATATCAAGCTCAATAATAAAAAAATATTATAAGAAATATCGATGCGATCCGTGATCTCTAATCTTCCTCGTGAGAAAAATCGACCGTGCCATCAATTCTCAATTTCAGTTACGTTACAAGACGATTCTAAACATTATACTGATATAATAAGCAAATATTCCGAATAATGGCGAGGGACGGGTTCAGTCGCGCGAGCAATCTTACGACAGCGTAATCTTTCGCTTTGCGTACAGCTTAATCCGATCCTGAACGTGGAGAACTAGCGTAAATGATTTCAGGGGGGGGGGGGAAGGGAGAGTGACGAGGGAAAGAAAGGGAAGGGAAAGAGAGGCGAGGTGGCGATGAGGAGGTAGCGGAGGATGACTTTGCGAGAACGGACGCGCGGTCAGCCAGAGCGTTCTCTGCCCGCTCTCTGGTTCAATTTCTGGCGTCAATTAAAAAGTGATGCGGACCGAGGAAAATCAGAAATTAACGAAGCGGGCCGTCCCTGCCGCGCCGATGTTTCGCCGACGCCCGTTCCCGTTCTCGCAACGAATCGTCCTTAATCGGCTGTCATTGAGAGATCTCGCGAAGAGCCGCGGAAGGAACGCCGATCTAATTTCTGGCGAAACGTTCCTTGGGAAGAGAGCGCGTGTCTCTCCTCTGAAATATTACCGCGCCGAAAGAGAGAGAGAGAGAGAGAGAGAGAGAGAGAGAGAGAGAGAGAGAGAGCATCGTCTCCCTCGTTGCATTTTCAAGACGTTCGTGAAAACGAAAAAGAGCCACAGCGCGGAAGGATCTCTTGTTAACCTTTAATGATTTCCTATCATATTTATACAGGATTATTTTCGGGCGTCTTTCGGTATAAATGAATTTTCTTCCGTTTAACAAAGAAGATAAAGGAAGACAATTAAACGAATGATAAAAGCCGCCTTTTCTTTAATCGCAGCGTGTGGTTAACGATTGTGGACTTCTCCAGGGTTAACCATACGCGGACCAACCGCGCTGACGTTTCTTTCCAGCAAAACTGACCCTTGATCTTTCCCTCAAGGTAACGATCTTCTTCTTACTGCGTCGCGTTTTGCGGCTAGCCGTGATTCGGATTCCACTCGAGAAAGGAGGCTTGGGTGCTCGTCTCGAACTAGCACCCGGCTGAGGTTCGTTATATAGCGTGACTCGGCAAAGCCGATTTCTCGGACGATCTACCTTGGCCTCGCGCCTTCGACGGATACTCTCATTCGCGCGCGAGCGCGCGCGAACCTTCCTTCTTCAGGTATGAAGAAAGCTGTCGCGAGCTACTCATTATTAGCGGCCATAATTGCCGAATTCGCGGTCGCGCGATCGCATTTAATCGCTCGATCATGCGATTATTAATTCGATCGAGAGAGAATCTGCACCGCGATATTCGCTGCTTCTTTTATTTACGTCGAAAATCGATTGTAAGAGCCATCTTTGAATCTAATTCAAGTCTTTGCTAGAGGAATCAGTCGAATTACGATAATTATCGTTAATGTATAGAGATATTAATACTTAAGACGCGAAGCATTCTGTTGCAAGTTCTATTTCTGATTGAAAACTGACTCGAACTGTATTTTCCTTCCCTCGAATCCCGGCGTCTTCGATTTCAATTGCAAAACGTGAAGCAATTGTGTTAGGTGCAACTGGATCCAAGGTGGATAGTCACGAATTCTGTCGCGTCTCTGCTGCAGCAGAGAGAATTTGCCATTATCCACCAGGCATTCTGCCAATGTTGACTATGAAACTCCCGTAACAGCGTGTCGCAACCGTGAAAGGCACAGAGCATCGCCATGACTGTTGCAATTTACCCTCTAGTCCCCGGCCTTCGCCTACTACTATGTTCCCGTGAATTATAAGCACGACGAGCCGTTCAACGCGAAAGTGAGTCGTCGAGAGCACATCGGGGGCTGACTAATTAAAGAAAGTGTCCACCTAGCATCCTACGAGGGGGGTGGGGGAAATGGCGATTAATCCCGCGTGCGTACGGGAGAGACGCGAGGAAATCGGGCGTGGAAAGAGAGAGAGAGAGAGAGAACTCTTCACACGCAAGGAACAACGACCCCGGCGCGGCTAATTACCTAAAATAACCCATTAGTCCTGTATCCACCGGGTATTACGAGGCAAATGCTGAGACAGAGAGGGCGCGTCGTCTTTGACGTGTTAATCTCACCCGAAGAGAACCCGCGCGTACCTTCCAGAACGCTGCGCCTTTCCCTTCTCTCGTGCCCCGCTCCGCCATTTCCGTGAATCAGCACTATCGCGCGTACCTGAGAAAAATCGCCGGTGCGAAACGAGCCGCGATGCAGAGCCGCCGGAATCGATTATCGACTTAATAAGCCGTGCCATTTGGGCGATTCGCAAAAACTATCAACACGCGACGAAACACCGTTCGCAATATTTATCGCAAACTATGATAAATCGGGATCGTTATGCAGTCAAAAGTCGCCAGTTAGATCGTAAAAAAAATTAATTAAGCGATAGCATTTTCTAAGCATATAATTCTGTAAAGAGAACAAAGGCCGAATAATTGTATTTTTTTTTTTTTTTTTTTTTATGACTTTTGTATTATTGCAACATCGTTATATATTGTAATATCAATTTATATAACAACGTAATTTTGTACTTCAAAAATTTCTATTAAGATCTTCTCGGATCGCAAGACTTTTGTTGTAAATATTTTTCGACAGAAAGAAAAATTCCGGAGGGAAGAACTGATCGACAGTACCTTCGGATAACTACTTGGTGGAGCCTGGAAGATTGGGGGCTACAAAGTGAGAGGAGCAATCACGAACGATTTCATAGCCGTCACCCTCGATGGAGAACTTTGGGGGTTCCATTCCGAGGTTCCCGGTACGGGAAGATCCGTGGAATGACGGGGCGCATTCCCGTCTTCACCTTCGAAGAGGAAGCTTTCCCTCTCGAAAAAATTCGGGATACGCGAGACGTCGGAGCAACGCGTATCTCGCGCGAGCTCATCGACCGACCACCTGACGTTTCAATTTTTAATCGATCGCATTGCGTCCTGATACGTAACAACAATGAGAGAGAGAGAGAGAGAGAGAGAGAGAGAATAAATCGTATATAAATAAAATTATTTCGAATATAAATATTTTATTCGAGAATCGCGATTGACATTTCTAGTCGTCTCAATCGTTCCTTGACACAAAAGGCGATTATTCCTAAGCATTATATATTTCTTTCATTATTAAATTCACTTTTTTCTTCGAGCCATTATCGCAAAAGTAAGAAGCGATTAAAAATTCGAAACGGCTTTCCCCTTCGCGTGTTACCTTCAATCAGTCAACGCACGACATCGTATAGATGTCGTTCATTATGAGGGATCGTCAAGGATCAGTTCGGAATCGGTTGGTTCCACATGCTTTCCCGACTTTCGCGCCCCGCCTATCCAATTTGCTCGTTGCTCAAAGAACGACTCATTCCTTCCGTACGAGCGATGTATCGGAATTGGAGCGAGGTCCGGTATGTTTTCTCGAGAGGGAGCGTAGAAGCGCGAGTTTACTCGTTCGAGCGCGACGAAAGGGCCCGTTCTTGCCGAGACTGACGGCGGAGAATTTTTTCGCCCTTTTTTCTCCCGTCGTCGACTTATTTTTATAATTAAAACGACTGCCACGGCGACGACTGGAACGATCGGTGACAAGGCGCGCCGATCGCGAGGACGATCGATTTTGGCGATACGGAGAGCGAATCGATCGATCCAACGAGCGATCGGCAGACCATCGTAGCCGCCAATCGCCTAGTTTGCCTCAGCGGAACGAACTCGCCGTGCAAATCGGCCTGTCAAGTGAAACTGGGGCAAAACATCTACGTTCCGGATTTAATCCGGCGGTCGGCCGCGAAGGAATCGAACCAGGATCGGTCACGGCGTGAGAGAGCTCTCTCGCTCGACTCGTTGTAAGAATCGATAGGATGGATCGATTTAAACGAACGAGATAGAGATCGCGTTCGCCGAGGTAGACATCGCGAGTCAGTCGCGCGCGAGCGCGCGCGCACGAGTAGATGCGCGAAAAAACGATTCTCCACGTGTTTTGCGATACTTTCATGGACGGATCGAATAGTTCGAATCCGAGTTTCAGAGCCCGTTCGCGTGGGTACTCGCGCGAAAATCGGCTTTCTACGGACGGACGAAAAAATTGACGCCGTCACGCCCTAGATCGTCGTTTAACTGGCCCCGATCTTAACTACACCGAGTCCATTAAAATTCTAGCATCTCGCAGCCCGACGCGCCCGTCGACAAATATTAAATGAAGATGAAAATCGCGAGAAAATATATATATTCTTTCGATTTATTACATACATCGCTCGATTCCTGAAAACCGTCCGCTAAGAACGGCAACGGTGACGCTCGCGTTTTTACTCTCTCGCGTTATGGTTTTCAGTCGAAGAAAATTTAAATCGTCACTTGTTGTATTCCTTTCCGAATCTGTAGCGTAGAAAGAAAATCGAGTCGCGAATATTTACATTTAAACGTAAAGAACGCATTTCCTCACGTTCCTTACATTTCAAATCTGGACCTCCGCGGAACACCCGGTAGAGAGGCCCCGCGCGCCCATCAGAAGCAATCAATCTCGAGTGTCTAGTAAGTTTCACGCCTTGCTCGATTCTCTTTCGCTGGATCTAATCTTCTCAGGATAAAAGAAGACTCACCGTAGCGCGCGAAACAATCAAGGAGCCTGATCCTTGGGTGCTGGAATGGTTCGACATTGTCGCGGCGAGAGTCGTTCACGTCGGCCAGGATTCCTGCACGCGTACGTTGCCCGTCGCGTTCCAATCCCTGCAACACACACCAGAACGTGCGTCTGAGAGCGAGATCGGTCGGCTTCATTCTCGGCCGTTTCAGTTCTGGCGAATTAGCCCGCCGTTTCGCATCGCGGGAAACATGCCAAATTGATATCAGCCAACTACGCTTAACAACTACGGTTGAAAGAGGTCTCTATCTGACAGAATCGCTATTGATAAGAAGAGAAAGGAGAGTGGAACAATGTCACGGCCGCACACGTTTATAGCGATCTTATAAAAAATCTAAACTAAAACATATCTCACCTTAGAGAAAAATTGTGTATAGAGTGTCGGAAAATTATGTCAAAGCGATTACATCGCTAAGAAATATTCTTGTTAGCGATTCTCTTTTCAAAAGAATTTCGAGGTGCGAGCGGAGCAGGTCACGAAGGAATGCCGCATGATATATAACGAGTTCACGCGTGAGTCACGCGAGGGGACGGTTGATGTTAAGATAAGACGACGATACATTATATAGAGACGTCTTTCCCAATTGTTATCTATTTCTACCATATATATTCTCATATATAATGCGTCTCTATTTTAAATTCGAAACCAAAAATTTCTTGTCCTCTTGATAAAATAAATATTACAATCATAGAAATTTATATATTATATCGATTGATTAATTTATACTTATTAATAGCATAAACACGTTCTACTTTATTATTTCAAACCGATCGTAATTCTTTGAAGAATCGCATGCACGGGGATGTGCCCACACTTCGCGAGTTAATTTTATGCAGCGCGACATACGACAAGTCGACGCGACGCAAGGCTTGCTTATCGCCGCGCAACCGTCTGCGACGCACAATTGCCGCGTTTCCTCTCCTCGAAAGCGTCTCGCGTTCCTATCACTCCGAGGTGTGAAAATGACGGATGGCCGTAATGGGGTGGGGCGAGATGGAGGTAACGGCATTATACGCCTCGACGAGCGCGTTTCACGCGTCTATTACGACGCACGCATCATTAACCAAGTAATTAGATAATTATGAATAATTGTGTTTTTAATCGGAGTGTCTACTCGGATCTTGTGAAAGAATTCTCTCAAAATTCCCTGATCCTCCAGATATTTATGTTCAAAGTTCTAGGTGAAGAGAATATCTCGGAAGATCTTTTTGGTGCAATTTTTTAAAATAGGTTTTCTCATTGTCACGCGTTTTCTAATTTTTCACTCATACAAAGGAAAAACACACAAAGCCTCTAAAAATTTCAAGAAAAAACCTTCAACTTCAACTCCCGAAACTTCAAATTTACTAGATTTACAATATACTGGAAGAAAAAAAAAAGAAAAAAACTGAATAGCTTTAGGATAAAAATTTTTCACTTGCCTAACACATTTTCATTTCTTATCACTAAAAATTAAAATAAAGAATATGCGCTGTATATTAAATATTTCGTTAAGACATTAAATATATAAATGATAAATATTTATTTATAATATACGTTAAACATACAATTCACAATTTCGCTTATTGGTGGATCGGATCTACTGTTTACAGTATAAGAACAATTATCGACGAGAAAATTTTCAAAAAAAAAATTCCCTCGGTCTCAATAAAATTCTATGAGAATTTTCTGATTTCCTCAGGTACATAAAAATTTCCTGAGAATTCCAAATCTTCCCTGTTTTTTCCAGGGAGTAGACACCCTGTTAACGCGCGATTCTCATCGGTGTCGTCTGTTTCACACTGTATTAGTCTTATATTCAATCTTACGTAATTCTCAAGTTATTGACTTTTCGAATTTAAATCGTGTTTTATAATCTGCTTCTAGTTTCTCGTCTCAGATTATATGATCGATGAGAATGTATGTTTTTTTTTTTCAATGCCTTATTATTGTGCGCGAGGCTTTTAATTTCGATGACGCAATCGCGAATAGTAACGCAATATCGTACAAGGTGTGTACAGAGCTTATCGTTCTCGCGGAGGTGTGAAAATGACGAATGGCCGTAACGAGACGATTCGAGGAGTATAGCCGCCCCGGACGATTCCTCTTCTCGTTTCCCTTCATTTACGACGAGTGACACGTGACGACGAGTAATGAGCTTGGTTCGTTACCTGCCGCCGCGCGAGGCATTCCACGCCCACGCGTGCAAGAATGCGACGGACGAGGATTGATTTAAGAACTATCGTTAACGCGAGATAGCGTAAAAAAAATACATATGCAATAAGATTCAATATATATAGTACACTTCAAACTAGCGCGAATGAATTTCTCAATATTTCACAAAATCTACGATGTCTGAAATATTATAAAAAAGGCAAAATTTTGATATTTTTTGCAAAATAAAAAATAGCAACGATAGATCGATTCTTATATTTATCGAAAGAGAGAGGAAATCTGCTGGGATATAAATTAAAGACTGCGGTATGCGTGCGCGTAAGTAGGTACATGGAAAAAGAAATGTGAAAAAGAGAGGAAGAAAGAGATAAAAAATTGACAACAAGAGACAAAATATGTAATTGAATAGCAAGGAAAAATTGCCGATAGAAACACAACGAGAGAACTATTGTAGAAGGGGATGAAGCTCCCATCAACCAACCCAGGGTCCAACTAGACCAAGTCCCAGCCAATCAGAGTCATGATTCAACTCAATTGTTACGCATAAACGTAACAATTTGACGCGATTAGCATCGATTATGAAAATTAACGAGCAAAGCTGCGCGCGAAGGGAGCAGTAACAATTTAAAATAAATTTAAAAAATTTATATTTTCGCAAATAACATTTTTGCTTTATAATTATCGCATGCTTAAGAGAGAAAAATCTATATTAACTCCTACGTTCACAATACGGATTTTTACAGTTAATTCTGCGATCCCATTCGCCAGTCGTACTGGTAGATAAATCTTTCGCCTGGCAAGATCGCGATAAATTTTCGCGTAAATTCTCGCACGAGGGAAAGCAATACCATTAGCTTTTCGCTTTCAATGGTGACACGAATTACGTTCAGTCGGGAGAGATTGAACAGTATGGAAAAAAAGGGTTGCTACCCTCCATAGTGGCGGACACGAGCATTGATGGCATTGTTCGAAAAAAATTAACCCGCGATTTCTGTTTACTACCGTTCCTCCCGTCTCTTTTGCCTCCGCGACTCCGATATCCTGATGAGACGATGATCGATCGATCGGCAAAAAAAAAAAAAAAAAAAAAAAAATTTGTTTCATACAACTAAAAAAAAAATTAACTTAAGAGATCTTATTTACATTATGTTCTCAAAATATTTTTATGATAAAATAATACAAATATTTAATAACTGATAAAAAAATTATCTGAAATAAAAATTATTTCTTTTCAAAAAAGCGTTTCTTGAGAAACACGGATAAAAGACTCGCGTACATTTTAGATAAACATGAGTAATCGAAGGGACTGATACCGATTACATCGTCATTCTCGGTGGGCGTAGCCGCTCCAATAATCATTACGACGCGATTCGCGAACGATTAAGGCGAAGTGGCGGAAGCAAACATCGATCGGCAAGAGTGCACTGAGGGAATCAGTATGTACCCTGACAAGGTTCGAGCCCTTGGCTAGCTCCAACAGAAGCCCCGAGCCCGTAGCGATGCAGGGGCTGCGAACGCGACGGGGATGGCACTCAAATATTTACCGCACCGCGCAAACAACGCCGGTATTGTTCCACGGCGATACTATGTGTAAATTTAATCTTCCTCGGAGGCTCAAAAATAAAGCCTGTGCGCGCGATTCATGAACGAGGTGCGCGTGTGGCGAGAGAAGAGATGTCGATTCAGCGCACACATACGAGGGTTGCGTGTTGTACCCGCAAATTATACGATTGCGTATCTCATATATTATGATTATAGCCATTATCGGGGAGACTGTGTCTCTTTTGTGATCCAAATAGATGTCACTCATAGTTCAAACTTATTGTTAATACAGTCCACGATTTAGCAACCATCATACACCTTCGGTTAGAGAATATGTTTATTTAACGCTGGAATTTTATATCGTTAGTTATCTAGATGGTCATATATAAGGTGGAGCACTTAACTTTACTGACCTAAATTATCTCTCTGCATCCGGTTAGCGAAAGATATTTTTTAATTAAAGTTTCATGCTGGAAATATGATACATGTAATAGATTTTTTATAATGTGTTTTTTTATATTCTAACATTATCATCATTTTTTGAAATTGAACCACATATTTTTTATTATATAAATCCTTTCTCCTTGTTATTCTACGTATAAAAATATTCAGATAGAATTGTCAAAAAATCAATATGTTACGAGATAAAACCTCAAGTTTAATACTACTTCTCTACAGCTACGGTACCTTTAGAGATTACGAGATATTTTATCATTTATTTTGTTATGACATAAAATATATAATACTTTGTAAAATACTTACTTTTCGATAACTTTATTTTAAGATTTTTGCAGAAAGAATGATAAGCTGAATTAATTGATATAAAAAATATATAATTGCATTTAAGAAAAGATATGCAATTAAAGCTTGAAAGTATGTATAAGAAAATGTATATAATTTCATTTAAAGAAATGGAGATAATGTTAAAATATCACGAGAAAAAAACGCACGCTATGAGAAATCTGCTACTAAATCGTTATATTTCGCTCCTAAAACTGTGAACTTTTGTTGTAAACATTTTTTTGCACGCATAAGAGAGATAATTTAGATCATAAAGTTAAATGACTCTCATGCATATATTTCGAAAGTATAATAGTTTATATTTCACAAATTTCATTTGCGTGGCCGAGCCGAAAAAATGTCGGGGAAAGGGATGAAGTCGTCACGATGGTTCGACGAACGAGGAATTCGCTGACTCGTCGCGACTCCGTGGCCAGTCCGACGATGACATCTCCATCTCCTCTTTCTCTTCTCCCTCCCTCCCTCCCTTCCATCCCTCTTCCGTCCTGTGTCCATCGAAAAAAAGAGGTCTAGACCGTCCTCCTTCCACGAGACCTCCTCGCAAGTCGCCCTCCGGCGAAACGACACGATGACTTTGCCCGCTATTACGAATGCGAGTGGCCCTCTCGAATCCTTTGTCGGCCTATCGCAAGAGACACCTGGACTCCGTTCGGCTTACCTTCTTCTCCGCCATTCCGAGTTCATCCAGAGGGTATCCTCGATCTCGCGTCGGTCGCGAGAAGGCTGTCCGATGGTTGATTCGAGGATGGATACGATGCTACACGAGCTTTTCGTATCGCGTTTCTTTCTGACAATCAAGCGTACAATATCGTGTTATCTGACGTTTCGATTAAAAAAAAATGTTTACTCGTTCATCGCGATAATCGCTTCGATAAAATCTTTAATAATTATATGAATTTAGAAACAATCACATTGAGACGTAATTATCAATCTGTTTACACAAGCAAATGACGTTTAAGTGTCTTTCCTATTTGCCGCAGGAATACGCTAAGATATCTAGATTCCCATCCACCGTATTAGCGGCCACACGTGGCGGCGTGAGAATTAATGCGCGCGAGGGCAATGGGAAAAAGAGGAGAAGGAAGGGAAAAAGGAGGAGGGGGTCGAGGGGGTCCCGTGGAAGACGGAACGACCAAAGGAATGCGCATCATCGAGCCGCCACGGTCCACCTAGGAACGTAGCTAATGGGACCACTTAACGTCTCAAGCATCTCACGAAGACACGGAGCGCGTTACCGCGTGGTCCATCTTGCACCTCTGGAACGACGTGGCCTCTATCTTCCCCTCCCCCATCATCTTTTCTAAATCCTCGTCAGTCCGTGGTCCGCGTGGCAAGTTAATAATCGCCAATATTTATTCCGGATTGGTCACGGCTCGGTTCGGAGAGTGATGAGGGGGCCCGGGCTTGAGGAATGACGTGACGGCCATGGTTCGGGGCCACGACGGAACGACCCCGTGCGCATTGTAACGCCCGAGATTAATATTTACCGTTCGCCATTACATCGCGTCATCGCATCGTCCTCCTCGCGAGAAGGACCCTCGCGCGAGCGAGCGCGCGTAAAGGAATTCTCTCTCTTTCTCTGTCTCTTTCTCTCTTTATCGCGTCGTGTCGTGCACGGATTACCGTGCCGGATGGACGGACTATTTTCGAAGCCCGTGCGCGCTACAGTTGGTGATTGGGTAATTCAGTGAGATACACATACGCCAAGGAATATATATTTTAATGTAAATATATATTTACGTTATTTTCTTTCACTCGTGAGAAATGACAGTTTCATTTTATTAGATAATACACACATCGAGATTCGCTTTTGTCGTAATAAATGATCGCAGCCTGGATTTTGCCGATGACAAACCGTGGGGTTACGGTGAATCAGCTGGCCGGAGCGAACGTTATTAAAAGATGACAACGTTATTAAGCGAATTAACTGAAACGCTAGCGGAAACTGTTGGCGGATCCGGCCTAACCGACACTCGATCCGCGACTAAGTCCGTCAAGAGCTAATGAGCGTTGAGACTTAACGCCAGATTACCGATTTAATCCTTTCAACGAGCGATTCGCGTGTCTACGGTGTCTTACTTAATAATGTCTGTCTGTATCCAGACGTGCGTCCAGATAAGATTACGTACGATGGATAGATAAACCTAATCATCGCATCGTCAATCATCGTACGCATCTGTCGATCTCGCGCTTCACGCAACGATCATCCATGCGATATCCGCGTAAAACTTTTCGAGTAGAGTAAAAGCTCAATAGCGGATGATTGATATCAATGGCTCGACGCATAAATATTCGATATCCATTTCGGCCAATTTCGCGTTATTGTGTCCCGTTGATTGTACACGAAATGCGCTTCAAACACGGTTTTACGCGATTTTCGTTGCAAAGTTCTAGATCGGTTCGCTTGGTCTTTAAAATAAAATAAAATAAAAAAAAAATGCAGCGGAAACAAGCGAGTATCTTTCTCCGAGAGATGTCTCGAATGAATTCATTTGGTCGCGACCGCAAAAAGAGAACGAGCGAGTCCGGTCGGTTAATTTCTTCCGAGTTACTGTTTCAAGGCGAATGGTCGGAGAGAGAGAGAGAGAGAGAGAGAGAGAGAGAGAGAGAGAGAGAGAGAGAGAGAGAGAGAGCGGTCAGGTGATACGGTGATGTCGTTTGTATAGGACGTCGAGGAGGCTCCCGGGGGAGGCGCGAGAGCCGCATAAAAGGGAGGCGAGGATGAATCGCCTCCGGAGAACGCGCGCGGGGACAAATGGGGACATTAAAGTCGCCTTTGCCGCCCCCGGTACCGGGCGCTACCGGTAGGTAGGTGGTACCCGGACCCAGCGCGATACTCTCTCACACCTAACCCGAGCCGTGACCTATAAATGCGGCTTTGTCTGCCTCCGTATATGCACGCGCGTACATAAAATTTCAGTGCCGGTGTTTCCGCACGCGCCTCCCGCGACGCGTCTGTAAACGCGCGCGAACCGTTGTCATCTTCGCGGCTCGTCGCATACCTATACACACACGCACGCGAAATACAAATATACTTCGTGTACACGTTGTAACACAGGTGAGTAGGTAGGTAGATAGGTAGATATGAGGCGCACAGTAGCGACTACAAAATGCCGAGAACTTTTCAAGCCCGTTTCGCTTTTCAATGTCAACATTGGATGTTGGCGCTTGGGATACTTTAAATCAACACTATCCTTCGCTTTCTTCTCAATCCTGTCCTTCGCGTAGCAATAGAGATGTAGAAGTTTCTCTCTCTTTAGTAACAATGCTAAAAAATACTGATAATCTTTCTTTTTTCCCGCGGCACAAAGTAACAAAAAGCAGGGACTCCACCGTTATCTCTCAGATTTATCGTACCACTTCGTGACGTGCGCGCTTCCGTGCATTGACACGTGTCGTGGAGTCGTTTAGAGATGAGGATTGTTTACGCGTATCCGCGTTGCACTGCGATGAACATCGGAACGATCGTTATCGACTTCCGGCGGAAATGTAGCAGCGCCGTGACTAGTCGACCGATCCTTTTTGCCGATGGAAAAACTGATAGAGATTCCCTATTTTACATTTATCACACATAGTGAATTTATAATATAACAATATTTATATACCTGTCTCACATAGTTTCTCATATTATCTTACGAGGCCTTATTTTGCGATTTTATTACTTACTTAATAATAAATTAAAAAATCATTTTATTCAATTATTTTATCGTTCGCAAATACAGATCTATAATAATTTATTTCAACGGGTTATCGCTCATGGAATTTAATTACTAAAAAGAAATCGATATCTCGCTTTCGTGTTATCGATGTACATTTTTTTTTTTTTTTTTTATCCGAGTATTTAGATTAGATCGAAATTGACGAAAAAAATTTCTGGAACACCCGGTAGGTGGTAGCGCAAGACCGTAAGATGGTCTTCTCAGGGGTAGGAGCGAGGACCTGTCACATTACGGAGTGGAATTTATGCCCGATGCCCAGCGGCGTGACAAGTTGCCTCTGATGAACGGCCCCACTGCGCACCTCTTGGCCCTTCACAACGAGGATAAGAAGGGAAAGATAGAGAACGGAAGAAGGAGAGGCCGGAAAAAAAAAAAAGAACAAGTCCTGTAGTTCGCTCTCGTCCTTGGCCCTTTCTCCAAATCTCATCAAAATCTTTTTGCGATTTTTATCGTCACCCTTTTGCCTTTACAATTTACCGTACCACCTCGCGTATTCGGATTGCAAAAATATCGCAGTTAAGAAACGATTTTTCTCCTTATTTGTATACCGATGTCTTCTTACAAATACAAACAATTTGAGAGTGCTCAATTTATCCGTTTTTTATTTACAAAAATTAGATGTTTATCGCATATTTCTTATCCAATCTGTCGCGTTCCTTCTTTCCCCTCTCCTTAATAGACATTCCGAAGAAACTGGATAGAATCGGTTTATCGTTTCCGGAAATGCGGTCTTCCATCGAAACGGGCGGAAGAAAAGATGCGAAAAAAAAAGCGCAGAAAGGCTCGTTCCGCGTAAGTTCTGTAATTATCGTTGCGGTACACGAGCCGGGCACCGTGAGAGCGTATGCATTTCACAGCATCATTTTCTACGAAGCTCTCGCGCGTTGACGTGGGTGTAGGTGAACGGTAAGATGGCGGGACGGGGGGTCCGCGTTCTCTCTCCCCTGCGGTCCCCGCCGCGCAACGTGGAGTTTAAAAAAATCCCATACGATTTTAACGCCCCACGCAAGAAGTCGTTCCTCGTGCACGGCTCGGTGATAAACACGCCAGGTTACGATTTCTCGGAGCTCGGCGCGCCGTCTGCGAGCGGTTATTAGCGGTGGTGCCTGGGCGTTTCGTACCGTCTACTATTTTTTACAAGTGGCGTAAGTCGAACTTGATAACAATTTCGCGAATGGATTTAAATTCGATGCAAATTTATATCGCGATTAGCGGAATCCAATTGAGAGATGGTGAATCGAATATAAAAGCTTGAATTCCAGAGAGAATAATCAGTTTCGTCCGTTGCGAGAATTAATGGAAATAATAATTGCAGGAGCAGGAAAAGGGAGGGAGGGAGGGGGAGGGGGGAAAGGGAATAATGCAAACATTTCTCTAATTTATGAAATGAAAGATCTATAATTGTGAACGGTTGATAAACAGATCGCATCCAAGAGACAGACTATCTCACCTTTTGTTTCGCGCGAGTTTCGGCACGTCTGTCAAACATACGAGGCACATATGGTTTTTACGAGGGACGATCCAACATTCTTTTAAATATCATCACCGCTTTCTCTTAAATCCTCATTTTTCTTTTGTAAATCCGTATCGGAGTCAAACGAGCACGTCCACGATACGTTGCTGGTGATGGATTCACTCCGTCCTCGGCGTCGTCTCGACGCCGCAGCCCAACGCTCGTGTTACAATGGCGAGGAGACATGGTATCGGATACCCGTCTAAACGTTAACGCCGGCACGAGCGTCGCCTTCCAGAAAGTCGTCGAGTTCTTAAGGCGACTCGAGTTTCCACGAACGGATACCCCGACGTGCGCGTCAAACACAAAGTGGCGACGAAGGGCCAAATTTGATCGGTCACAAACTTTGCTTCTCTAACAAAATTGGAGGTGACGAACGTTTTTTCACGGAGGTAGAATCGTCTTATATAAAAGTACATGTAGAGCTCACGTTTTACAAATGTATTGTCCGATTTAAAAAAAAAAAAAAAAAAAAAAAAATCAGAGTATCCGAAATAACTTTCGCTTTGGAAGAATTTTATCCTTGATCTTGCAGGTAAAATCTGACTTCACGTTATGTCAACCAAGAATTATAAATCACTACATGTAGTAAAAGGTTGCGATAAATAAATAAAGAATTTTACTTTCTGAGACTTTCCCTATTTCAAAGCTTATTTATATCAATAAATTAAAGATTGAAAATCCAGAATCGACAATAATTAATACATCCCCCCCCCCCCCAAAAAAAATATATAATATTCGGCGCATGAAAAGCGCTCGCGATTACATCGAACGATATTTCTCTGAAGTGGAAAAGAAAAAGATCGTAGCGTATAATTCCACGGTTTCGGCCAATGTGTGCCACCACAGGAATGCACGCTATGGCGAATCCTACGGCGTGTGTATATCATTTTTACAGCACGATGCTATCAAAGTTACGACTGCGCGAGGATCGAAAACGTCGAACGCGAAGGGGTTCGATAACGCAGCCAGCAACTTGTCCCCGTGTCGTTCTTTCGCGAAATTCCTGCGTACGAAATTCGTACGTCGACCGTGCGCGAATACGTCGCGAAGTAAACTTCCATTCGACAGATCTTCGCCGATTTTTCGAGCTCTTGATACTCGATGCGTGATATACGGCATATGAGATATTTTGATCATTTTTTTTATATTTTTCTTAGGAAAATATATTCTTATTAAACGTTACGTAAACATGTTCCTTGTTTAATACAAGTGATAAGTACTGAATAAAAATTTCAAGAAAACCGTGGAGGTAGTAAAAAACTATTCTGCGAGAATTAGATTTTTGTGATATTAATGTTATAAAATCGTCTGCGTTTAATTTTTAATAAAGATTTGCAACTCTCGTGACGTTAGCATTAAATTCGACAAACTTTCACGCATCAAATTCATTTTCAAGTAATTACCAACTCTCTTGTCGACACTGACAATAAGTTTTAACCAGATTTACTCCGAAAGAATTACTGTGGTTACAGTGAACGAAACTTTCACGCTTTCTCCGAATTAACATTAACACAGATATTAGCAGGTACCTTCGGATTCGTTAAAAGCAGTCGTTGAATCTGTGTCGCCCGGACACAGCGTTGCATAGATGCCTTATCGGTAAATATCTTCTCGTCGATACGCGACCGCTTTGCCTGCTTTTCAAACTTGCCGAACGAAGCCGAGAATGGTTCGCGTCGACGATTGTCCACCCTAATAAACGTATCGCGCGTCCGATTCGCCGGTGCATAATGCACCGCGCCAAGTTGCATCGATCGGCCTCAAAGTACGCGTGTATACGCGCGTGAATACATTTTAACATTTATTTGAAGAATGATTTTATAGAGTCGTATTAATAAAAATAACAAAAAATACGTATCATTTTCTATTAACGTTATCTATTTTTCCCATCCCTTTTCTAATTCGAATTATTGACAGAATTTTAAACGGGGGCTCCTATAAATATGAAAAAAATTTAACTAAATTTCCACTAACATGAGACCGATTATTAATCGAGCCCGTCCTCTCTCGAATTCGAAGAGAGAGAGAGAGAGAGAGGAGACAGCTTAAATTCAACGTTAGCTAGATTCCAATTGCGCGACTCCGTCATCAACAAAGATTCGCGAGCGACAAAATGAAATTGAGCTATCGAGATCTCGGGAAAAAAAAAAAAAAAAAGAGATGAAACGTATTCCAGCATATTCCGAGAGAAACGAAACTGCTCGCGCGGTGAAACCCGGCGAGCCATGGAAACGCGGAATCATGGGAGAGAAGTTTGCACGGCGTAAGCGTACGTGCTCGGCCATTGGTCGGCGTGAATGCGACGAGAGAGAGAGAGAGAGAGAGAGAGAGAGAGAGAGAGAGAGAGAGAGAGAGAGAGAGAGAGAGAGAGAGAGAAATGGCAAAGGTGTAGGTGGTTTATGTGTGTCCGTTTCTCTCTCTTTCTCTCCTTCCCTCCCTCTCCCTTGCCCGAGAACGAGATACGAGATACGAGAACGAGTTACCGGATCGTTGTTACTGGCGCACGCGATCGGAATCGACGGGGACTCGTTATCGCGGCCGTTCGCGTTTTCCATTCGAAAATTTCGTTTTCCGCTCGAATACGATATCGACACCGGGTATCTGTCGGCCGGGGCAAGCGCTGCAGCTTTGCGGAGGCTCGTAGAAAGTGCCGAGGGAACCGACCATTTTGCTCCCGGGAATCAGGTCGAGCGGCCTCTTTTACAAGGCTATTTTTATCTAAACGCATCTACGTCCCTACTACCGGATTCGAAATGAAATCTGCCCGATAACGAAAGCGCTAATACCCGGATCGCCGTCGGATCAAACACTCGCTCGCACGAATTGCGTACGAGGGACGACGCGAACAATAGCCTCGACGTTAAAATCGATTAGCCCTACCCCTTGGCAAAAATAAACTTTTCACTGCGGAAAGAAAGCATGTTATACAAAATATAAAATATAGAAAATAACCAACGTAGAGTAAACGAAATAAAAAGAAATAATAAAGAACATTATATGCGATACTTGGAAAAAGAATTGACTTAATTAAGAGACTCGAGTATAATTTGCCTAAAATATCCAATTAGGGAACAACGACGGAAATTTAAGCTCGCGTGTACAAATGCAAAGCGGAAGACATTTTCGTGATAAATATAGAGAATATAATTGCGATCAAACGGCTCCAAAGTGTGAGCTCGCGAAAGGAAAGCATAGAGGAAAAGTTGAAACGTTTAACTTGATACTGCGAACACATTCTCGTCCTTAAAAGGATCTGTTTACGGTATACCGTCTCATTCGAAACACTCCCATTCTCTCATCAATCCTGCCTACTGTTTTTCCAACTTCTGACGGCCAATAAATATATAGGTCGTCGGACAAAACGTCCATCTAAACTACGAATCGACTTCTCTCTAGTCCGTTAAACCAACAGATGTAACAATCCTTCCGAAGACCGCTATTCGCAATATAACGAGTCTACAATTATAAATCGTATATCGCTATGTGTCGATTTGGAAAAAAAGTTTTTTTTTTTTTAATCACTTGAATTTTAACAAATTTTTGATGAAAAATTGTATTAAATAAAGTTATACGTACAATTTTTTAAAAAGAATTATTTTAATTCAAAGATATATTTTCAGAAAGTTAATTGAGATATAATTATATCGTACACAGAACGATAAGACCAATAGTCTTTGACCAATAAACTATAAATATTTATATCTTCCAAGAAATTATTGATTATTCGAAATCAAGTTCGACATTTTTGGATATAAAAAAAATTGAAAATAAAATTAAAATTAAGATTCTTAAGAGGATTATCGGATATTTTAGTACATTTTAGCAGAACAAAGCAATTAACATTCAATAGATTGACATATGGTTGTTTATCTAATTCCCAACAAAATAAAAATGTGACAATGCGGAGAAAAACAAGGAATGGGTCGAATTAGCTGCAATTAAGTAAGTCAGCAGGCATGCATCGTGCATATCTTGTATGTCACGTATCGATTAACGCTGCGAACCGAATGGTACCGGAAAGAGTGCGAAAAGGGCGGAAGATGCCGAAGGACAGGAAAGCGCGGGAGAGGAAGACAGATGACCGGGGAAAGGGAGAAGGGAACGGCAAAACACGAATGAGAAACGACAGTCGAGCAACAATCTTACCTGGCTCGGTGCCCTTGCCCTCCCGCCGAGTATTCCCGGCATGAAATTCTGTCATAAACCAAACATCGGCCATTGGGGTGGACACTTTTATGGTCGGCAACTTTGTCTAGCTGGGATGTAGTCTCTTACAATACAGCTCCCGCGGCGGCTCGAAAATTTCCGATTTTAGAGATCAGTGCGGAAACTAAACGAACGCGCAAAAGGTCACGTTCTGCGCATTTAGTGGCGAGTAATAAAACGGAAAAACAATGTCATTAGTTCAAAGATAAAATCTCTGTCACGTTGTGACTAATTTTCAAACAAACGTACAGTTGATATTTCTCGAACATTTAACTGGATAAAAGACTGCTTGGCAAATGTAAAATGGTTTTTCGTTGTAAGTTTAAAAAAAAAGAACTAAATAATATAAGGCAAATGAGAAGAATCGGTGATGTGTGGTCTGAATAGTTTAAAAAGGTCATTCGCCCGGCAAGCGAAAGACTCGTTCGATTCCCGATTCAGCGACTTCACCCCGATATTTTTCTCGCCTTCGTTTCTTCAAGGGGTTAAAGAGGGAATATTGCAAATCTCGAATTGAGATTTATTAATACTTTTATTAAGACTAAGAAATATCTTATATATCTTACATTATTCTAATATGTAGATCGAACAAATTGAGTTAAAGATAAAATTAATTTTATTTCAACTAATATGAGAGATATATAAACTTTATTTACATATGCAAAATTTTCTCTATAAATCTCGATTATTTTGCTTGCATTTAAAAAGTGTATAAATAATAAAATAAAAATAACATAATAAAACATCTGTGCCAAATGACACTTTTTACGTTACTTTATTTTATTTCAATTTCTGTTATCATATATTGAGCGATTACTAAACAAATTACAAAAATTTTATTTTAAATATATATATATATATATATTTAAATATTTGAAATAATTTTTTGTCTATTTTTCGAAACAATATACAGACACACATATTTAAATTTTAGCCAAACAAGCAGGATCTTTATATATATATTATACATAATATTTGTATAAATAAATAATTTTATTCGAGAAATTTTTCATTAAGACTTTTATCCAGTTAAAATATCGAAAGAGATTCCACTATCGTGGAGCGCATTATTTGTCATTTCTTTCCGGGTTAAAACTTTGCCACTGTCGGATTGTGTGAACGTTCTCGGAAAAGAAGCACACGTAGCTAAACAGCTCTTCCTGCGTCATTAGTATTTTTTCCCCAGCGTGTTTCCTTAGCCTCAGCGAAAGCTTTAATTTTTGACAGGCATTAAGACAGCGACGGGGGACTGATAGGTACCGCCGACAGACGAAACGACCGTGCGCAACCAGGATCAGGATCAGACACTCGGAGGGATTCGAACGGCTGCAAGACCCCTCCCCTCCCCTCCCCTCCCCATCCCCCCGTAGCGACGTACGGCAGACTTCAAAGGTCTCGGAGACTTCATCATCGATACGGAGTCCTGATCACTGCCGACAGATTAGACGTCGAGCATCCATCCCTATCTCGCCTCTCCCTTTACCCCCGCCCCCCCCCACCCCCGCTCTCCCACCCCCCACGACTTCTTCGATCCTTCGCGCAAGGATATAGACTCATCGATCCGCATTCTCATCGTTCTTAAGATTCTTCGGCGAATCTTGCGAAATGTTCTAGTAAGATACAAGAGAGATAGAGATAAGACTTATATCCCTTTCGTTTCATTTTCTATCTCGCGATGTACGCACTTTTAATTTTCGATGTTTGATATGTGGCTAATTAAAACCATAATTAAAACATTGAAATTAATCGGGCAAAAAATGAATATTGATTTAATATCCATAAGATATTTTTATATTCGTCTGAAATATTTGATTTAATTTTAGCAGCTATTGTGGCGCGAAACGACGACATACTTTCTACTTTGACTTCCGGCATAATATGCATAGATGCATTATAAACATGGAACGCCGGTGTTAAAAGTAACAGAAGATAGACGGGACACCACGTCGCTCTCTCGGCTTAAACGCCGGGCCTATCGCGGATAAAATTTATCGCACGGCACATTTCGCTAGAGAAGTTTTCCGGGAAATACGATTGCCCGGCGAACCGCAGCTCTCGCATACGGAAATAAGTAGAAACCGAGAGGAAAAAGGAGAGGACGCGGGAGAGGGGAAAGAAGAGAAGTTTCACCATACGGGAGTCTTTCGCGGAAGTTGGCGAAAGAAGATGGGGAAAGTTTTCATTTGCGGGCTGCCGCTGAGGTCGGGGCCAACGGCGGCCTTAAATCGTTCGCAATTGAGAGGCGTCGGGGTTCTTACCTCTCCTCGCGAGGAGTCGGCCGAAAGTCGGCCAGCTGAAGAACAACCTGTTGACCCGACGTGGTGTTGTATCCGAGAACGTGGAATTATTCCAAATTTATCCCAACGATTTTTCAGATCTCCAGATCTACAAACATCTCGTCTCCATTAACGAATTCTTCTCGAGTCAAATTCTCTATACGCTTGCGAAGCATCTCTGTCTTTAAATTTAATCCAATTTCGCCAGTCTTAAAACTTGTGCTATTTGTAATACTGATATCATAATTATGATACGGCTAATGATGCTACGTACCGTAATTATACCCGGATAGATATGCTCTACGGCCCTCATTATTATTCTTATATAAGAGTCTCTCGCATTGGGAGGGCCATATTTCTCTCAACACGTTGCGGATGATTAAGATTGATGGCTGACTAAACTCGCCAGGTGTGTGCTAGTTGAGATGTGATTCATCCCAAAAAGTATAACGTAATATTTCAGGGGAAAAAAAAAGGGAACGACAAGAATCGCGCGCGAGACGATGCAGCCAGCATTGGGCGTAAATAATTATAAAAAAGCCATGAACATTCATAAATATAAAAATGACCACAAAATATGTTTATCCTTATAACTACTATTACATTAATTTTTTATCATTAATTTAGATTTTTTTATTATTGAAACAAAATTATAAGAAATTTATTATATTTCACATTTATGTTTCACGGAACACACATGAAATTCTTTTCGAGAAAAATATATTTTATTTATGATAAAAGGACCAATTAAAGAGTCTAGACAAGTTACTTAGCGCATATAAAACAATATAATGTCTGACATTTGTTAATTAAAATACATGAAATAAATCTAAATTGGTCCCAAACTTGGTCCACTGGAAAATAATTTTAACGTAAAATTTATATAAAATATGCAGTAAAATTGAGACTAATTTAAATTTATTTCATGAATTTTAAATAACAAATATCAGATATTAGATTGTATTACGCACTAACATAAGTATCGTGTCTAAGTTTTAATTGGCCCTTTATTTCATTGTATTGATTCTTATCATTTGAGCCGAGCCTCTTATTTATAACTGTAATTTTTATACTTTATTTAAAATAATTTATTTCCAAAACAATTCTCAGACGCGATTATATAAACTTTTACGCAGATCGACGCTAAGTGCGCGCAATTTCTAGCTGAATCGGGAATATTATCGCATACATATTGTAGCGATAATTCTTGATCACGTCGCAGACAATACGATTTTACCGCATAATCGACACAAAAAGAGACTAGCTCCCCGGCGTGAAACAAGGGTTAAGGTTTCGAAATTTTATTGCCTCTTATGTCGTATCTAATCGGCTTAGAAATTACTCTACAGTAGGGCCGAAAAAAACTTGCCGGAAAAAAATGCCTCTGTCCTTGAGGTAAATGGGATATCATAGTTTTTTTTGATTATTCTTGGAAGACTATCGCCTGCAATAATAAATCGTCGTCAAAAGTTGGAAACAGGAAAAACAGAATATTTCTCTTTTCCTGAAAAAGCGACGCTAAACGAAATAATTAAAGTTGTACCGCGCACATATAAAAAGATAATTTTCAACACAAATATAATATAAAAGATAATGTTATTTAAATTTATTCCATTGCTAGCGATCGACGATAAATTTACGTATGAGATTTCTCGATAAAAATAATGAACGATTTGCTCTAAAAGTAAAAAAAAAAAAAAAAAAAATTATTCGAAAAATTGTGTCGGTCATAGACATCGCATGAGATTAATCACGAAAACGATAACGAATTCTTAAAACGGCGTGCAATTCCGTGAAATATTTTTACACCTCGCGAGGAATGACACGATGCTACCTTAAGTGGACCGTTTTCTAATCATCGTCAGCTCATTTAGCCGACAAATGATCGAGCTCGACGATTTTTCTCCTCGTTGAAACTGATGATGTAGGGATCCGGGATCGATTACAATCTCGACGTCACGGACGAGCATCAACGATTTTCCGGTGCGGCCCTTTTGAACCGTTTGTATGTGAGATTTTTCATTTTTCTTTTTTCTTTTTTTTTCTTTTTCTCAGAAAGAATCGCGATCAACACATACATACATTCTACAAGTCGAGCATACACTGAATCAGCGACGCTCATGTGAGAATCGCACAAGAGATCTTCGCGTTCTCATAATCGCGGTCGGTCCGGGTACTCGAAAGCAGCGGAACCAGCGATATTTCGATGCATGCGCGTGCATGGAATTTTTTTTATCTCCCCCGATCGCGCAGAGATATGATCGCTCCTCCGCATTCGCGGGCGAGAGTCGAATAAATAAAACGGTTGTCAATATGATTTGACACACGGGGCGCGACAAAGGATTTTGAACAAAGAAAAAAAAATATATATTAAGAGTCGTAAAATTTTATCGATATTATTTATCGCAATATTTTTGAATACGTTCAACAACGATTGTTTTAATCCTTCGATTCGCGCACCGACATACGAAACGAGTCACGCGCGAGTTTTCGTTATTAGCGTCGCGTCGAGCCGATCGACGAGCCTATTCCCGCACAATCGACGCATAATTAATCACTCGATCCGAAAGAGATCACGATTATAACAACAAGTAGAACGGACACCTCGCGCGTAGAAAGTGTCGAAGACGCCGGAGAGAATAAAACGAGAGATAAATATCTAGCAATTAGCGGAGCGTGACTGAGTGACGAGTGACAGTGCGCGAGAGATCGAAGCGATCGATTTTCAAGCGTCATTAATGCCGGTGGACGCCGTGAATGGGGGAGAGGGTGCGGGGAGGAAAATCGGAATCGCGATCTCCGGCGGCGCGTCCAGCCTGGAAACTGATAAATTGCGACTTCCGCCCGCGTTTCGATCGTGTACCACGTAATTTCCTGCAGAGGAGCCGCCCTGATAGGCGAGAGGAAAGTGAGGGGACGGTGGGAAAAGGGAGGCAGCGGAGGACGGAACGATGGGACGGGAGCCAACGGCGATCGGAAATTGGCCCGATGACATTGATTAAAGCGTTTAGCGGGCGGCGACAATGTCGTAATTATTAATTGGTGACGACGCCACACCAAGAGATTCTCCATCACGATAGCCGTCATCTGACGGCTGAAATACGTTTTTGCTTAGGAAATTGAAGTCTGTTTAAATAGATGTGTGAGATAACGCGAGATGAATCTGATTCGTTTAATAAATGCACTGTACCGTGTATGTAATTACAAGATCAATACTTTGACTGCGTCTGCTTTTAATTGTATAACTATTGCATAGCAATTTAAATTCGCCCCACGTATGTTTATATTTAAAAATAAATATTTTATCAATGAAACGCAATTCTACCGCATCGTGACATTTTGATAATTTCGCAAGACGACGACATCATCTTATCTTATGATAATACGATGAGATATTCGATAAGAAGAATCTCTGAGACGAATATCTCTCGAATGATGGCATCATTCGGAGACAATCTAACGGTATCATCCGTGTTCTTAACATACGATATAAGCCTTCCTATCTAAAAAATTGCGAGTCTAACAACATAATCCTCGTCGAATCGCATCCCGAGTCTCATCGTCGCTATCCGTTGTCGTGCAAGTTTCCTTCTGTTGTCCAGCACCGATGATACGCGAGGGATCGATCCAACGGAATGCCGCTGCAAGAAATAATATCGACCGACCGACGAAGCGAGTAAAAAGAAAAAGAGAGAAAGAGGGAGAGACAGGATGATGCGCGCACGTACGATAGAGAAAAAAAGGTGACGCGGCAGCAAGAGAAAAAAAAATTCTCTTGGGGCAGAAAAAAAAAGAAGCAAGAGAAAGAGAGAGAAAGAAAGAAAGAAAGAAAAAGAGAGACAGACGAAGAAGAAGCCGTCGAGTCATCGAGCAAACGAGCCGATATTTTCGCACCTCGCTCGACCGGACGGACGCTCAGGTAAAGAGGAGGAGGAGGAGAACGAGGGGGAGGCTGCAATGAGAATTTCGCGCTACCTGAAGACCAAGTGAGAGAGAGAGAGAGAGAGAGAGAGAGAGAGAGAGAGAGAGAGAGAGAGAGAGAGAGAGAGAGAAGCGCGATGCACAGTGGTAAAAAATAAAAGGACCACGACGACTATCGGAGAAAGAGGAAAGATAAGATAGAGGAGGAGAGAATACGGATGGGGATGCGAACGAAGGATAGCGAGAACGAGGAGACGAAGGAGCCACGTCGTTCGTGGCAATGGAGGACCGGGGCCCGATTTATTGGCGAGTTTAAAAGAACTCGGACCCTCGACATAACTCAGCGTTCGCCTGATGTTGACTGAGTGGCCGAGTCGCTCGCGCGAGGCCGTAGGCGCGGATAGCGCGCAGCCGTACCTGTCAGCTTCGGTTATCGTCAGGCACCTCGTCTGCCAATCAAAGAGCATTCACCGGTACTAAGTGGCTCGGCTTAATTAAGCGCGAGAACGAGAGAACGCCGTCGCTGCGGTGGAGACGCGCGAGAGAGCGAGATCGCCGCGGGCCGCCGACCGGACGGACCATTCCGTTCCGTTTCCATCCTTGAGGATCGTTGCGTCGTGAAAAATATGTTTCCCTATGGAAACGCGAGAACCGTTTCTCGGAAAACGGGATGATACGGTCCGCTTTGAACTTTCGACGGCGCCGGTACTTTTCGTGGAAACTTTTTCGAAAATCGTCCTCCAAGGACCGACTGCACAGCAGTCATTTACGTGATGTTTTTAAATCTTGCCTCAGACATCTTAGCAAATGTTTTCAAATCTTGCCGTAGACAATTTAGGTATCTGGGATATATTATGTTTAGCACAGAAACGCAAATATATCCAAAGAAACTTTTTTAAAAAATTTTTTTCTTTTTTTTTAATAATCGAATTATAAAATTATCTAACAATAAATATTATACGAAATTTCTATCGAATCTAAGAGTCTTAAATTTGAAAAAAAAAAAACACAAGCAGAATCGATATAAGAAAATATACCATAATAAATTTTCACTTGAAAAAAACACTGGCCAGTAATGATCGAGGAGGATAAATCGGTACGATTCGCGTTTCTCGCGTATACCGAGAGAATAACTGCCGCCTAATCCGGCGTGTCATTCGATCGTGCGGCGCAATAAAGTCGAATGACGAGCCAATAAAATATTTATGGAATCGTATGCAAGCACGAGCGGAATCGAGCGCCTGTGTTTTTCCCCCTGGTGGTTACACGATGTTTACCCCTCGACAATTCCCTTCCCCCCCCCCTCCTCCTCTTTTCCCCTCTTCGAGGACCGCACACGCTCCGGTCGTTCTCGCAAATATACGTTATTGTGATGTAGGGGGATCCCCCCGACGTCGGCTCTCCTCCTCCCACCCCCCATTTAAGAAACATCGCCTCTCGATCATTCCGGATCATTTTTTGCGCATTGTCTTGCTAAACGAGACCCCTGGGATCGAATACGCGAGCAAATCGATTATCTCGTCGCTCGTTATCTAATATGTCGTTTTCAATCCTTTATCGCGTTCGTTTGAGTCCTCAAGCTGCCTAAACTTTATATCCTCGACGTAGAGTTTATCGTAAAGTTTATACGAATCGACACAAAGAGAGATATTTCAGTTAGAAATTTCCATTAAGGTCGCTTCTCGGCGAGACGTCGACCGGTGTTATTCTAAGACGCTAAGACGAACGGATTAGACACGTTTTTTCATGGAAAAAGTTGGTCGCGGCACGTCGGGCGAGATGACGCCCCTTTTATTTACGCACACGACGACGCCGCTCGATCACCTCGGCAAAGCCGTCGTGCACATTCAAGAGCGAATCTTATAATCGAACTGGAGCTTCCGATCGACGTATGTCGCGCGAGCGCCGAAACGATCCCTCGGATCCTTCGGCGTGCCATCCGCGATTACAAGTAACCCTCGTACACAACGACGCAGCTGGAGCTTGAAATCCCTCCCTTTTGCACAGCTGCCCTTAGGACTCCTGCGCAGGAACGCGAAACAACCCTACCGAGACGAATGTGGATCCGCAGTTAGTTTTCTCTCTCTCTCTCTCTCTCTCTCTCTCGACATAATATTATTGCGTTGGACGCCGTAATCCTTTCTCGATCACGCTTTTGCGTCCGTCATGGACCTAACATACACCTCTTCGGGAAGCGCATTAAAATCTCATTGGACGTTGAGTACAGGGGTCCTCGTAAAACTGCGCCCTTTCGCGATGACGCCAATAAGGATCAAAATATCGTGCGAGTAGCGTTTGAAAAGCAATATCCTCGATATCCCCGAACGCTTTAATTACCTAACAACGAAGATTTTAGTTATTTGTGTCTCATTCTACTTGTGTACGTCCGTTTGCGCCATCAAAGGGAGAAGGGCTCGCACCGGCGATGGAGAGGCATCGCTGATGAAGGGATCGATAAGAAGACGAGGTGATGTCCAGGTATCCATTAGGAGACCTAACGCGTCTATTAAAGTGTTAAAAGAGATGCTTCGACGCGACATCAGAATCTAACCTTCTTGCTTCACGACAAAGTTATTCCATCGTACATCTAATTCATCTTTGACAGATCCGACGAAAGATTTTACATTTTCCTCTTTTTCCCAGATTTTCCAGATTATATTATTTTCATCGCGCGTGTCAAATTAGATAAGAAAGTTGATCCTTTCTCGGTCCGAGCTGATTTTTTCATTATTTTCTCGGCGAGATCTCCCGATTAATTCTTATTTAGTTTAATTTTAGGGAACGTTAAAATTGGTCAATGCTCGCTACAATGTGCGGAGAGAGAAAGGTAAATTTTTTTTTTTTGCAACAATTCCGTACGCCGCTAGCTATGTTTAAATGAGCACAAATGACTATAATAAGATTGCCATCGAGGTTCCGTTCAGCATTCAGAGCAAGCATTCGTAAACACGCGTGCATCCCGAAGACGAACGTTCTCGGAAGGATAAGCTCTAATGTATGCAAATCCCTTGTGCGGTCGAAATGCGAGAAAGTAGCCGAAACACGGTATTCGCGGAATCGATTCGTAACTCGGTGACCATGGACAGGATGCATCGTTAATAATTGCGGTCCTTTAAAAAGAATACCTGCGAAATCGTGATCAGTGACAAGAATGCGATCTAAATCGAATATTTGTCAATCCTGCTTTTTATTTTTAGACACAATTATTTTTATATACTTTTAGACACAAAGATTTTAAATTATTTATTTCGACTGATTCTGTAATGTATAATCTTTTCCCTTAAAAAAGATATCAAATATAGATTATTAAAAGATAGAAAAATACATTAGGTTTTTTTTTTCTCATAAAAAAAAAGGAAAGTTAAAAAAGTTAAAAAACGGAATGAAATCTCGATGGCAACTTTATTACGGTCATTTGCGATTGCAAATGTGTGTCATATTTTACTGGAATATGCGTGAAATAAAATGCAATATATCGCAAATTAATGTGTGACGGAAGAATCGTCTTGGTTTCTTTTGTTCCGGAGAAAGAGAAAATGAAAAACGAAATGCATGAAGAGAAGCGGAGGCGGAACTGGCGGTTCCGTGTTTGTTTTGCTTATCTGAGACAAATTTGCTGTCTTGTAAACGACACCGAAGGGTCGCCTTTGACAAACTGGGGTGCTTCTGGGAGATCGGGGAAAAGAGTACGGGTATGTAACGACACACATAGACAGGTTTTAGCAGTGTACGAAGGATCTTTCCGCGTCGTCCGGCAGCGTTCCCGAAAGGCCGAAAGTCTCCGGACTCTTTTTCTCCGACCATATATATATATATATATATATATATATATATATATCCCTCTCTCTTCGTCTGTCCCTCGCGCATCTTTTTTCATCCTTCCATTGACCCTCGTAAAACTTGGACGACTTTTCACGGCGTTGACTTTTTCGTGGACGCCGAGTAAAGCATCGTAGCACTTTTCGTCTCCAGGAAACTTCGGATGGTTATTTATTTCGATCGCCATGGAACGTCCGAACCTTAACATAGCGTTCTATTCACGGGAGAATTTACTGCCGATGATCACTTCCGTATATACGCTGTCCTTACGAAGAATAATAACTTACATTCCGAATATTAGGGCGCGTGATAAAACGATATAAGAACACGTTCCGAAAATTTAAGAAGCAGATTACTCTCGAGATGTTTCTTTAATTCCATGTTATTCGCGGTAAAATAAATATCATATTACGAAAAGACGAGAATAATTGTAAACAGAATAAAAATCGCACAATAATAAATAGACGATCAACGATTCCGCTATTCAAGTACACGTGAAAAATCGCATACGATAACCATCGCTGACATTGCGCGCGCGATGGGAGAATGATACGAATGAATTAGCGGACTTTAACGCTCCGATGCTTTCCCTAACAAAGGGAAGACGCAGCTAATACGAGACGTTAACCAGATTTATGGCCCGATGCCATAAATCTACGGGAATGGTCGGTGAACCGTATCGCCAAATCGCGCTCTCCGACGACAGGAAAAATCCAATCGGGCATTATTCCTCGGTCAAGTAGGGCGCGGGGGAAACGGCGTAATTAATTATTAATTAGGATTACCGTCTCCGCAGCCCCGAGGGCGATTCTCTCGACGACGACGCGTAACGACTTCCTTCGTGCCTTCGTCCCTAAAATAAACGGCCGATCCCGCGCGTAGAGGCTGCTAAGTAACTTCATGAATTTTCCGGCTGCGCCCCCGGCGACTGTTCGCCCTTCTTTCCCCCCTCATACGGGGGTGTAGCTTCTAATCATCCCTATCTCCTAGCCACACCCTCGCCCTCGATGACCACGAAGGCTATCACTCTAGGAAGAGAAGCTTCCGTTGTCTCTTCCTCTCGATCCTACGACGAAATTTCCTCCCCAGCCCCTTATTTTTTCCCTCTTTTTTTTTTTTTTTTTTTTTACAGCATGCCGTGTTTCCTCGCCGTTTTATGGGCAACAATTTTTTCTCCGCTTTCGCCGCTAATGCGACACTAAATCGGCCTTAGGCCATCGAGGGTCGTCGTCGTAGCGAAAGGCGTTAACCGTTGGCCTTAACGAATCCTCGGATGCTCTCTCTGACGACTGTACGACGACTGAGACCTGCGTGCGGCACGCGAGCATTCTCTACGATTTGAGAATTTATTCTCTAGGCGTTGTCATTATTTCCCCTTTCCTTCGACGAATCCGACGGTGTCGGTCATGAACCAATTCCAAGTACATTTAACCGGCTCGCTCGTGGAACATTTGACGACAAATGGACACGCGAGTCGAGTAAAAGTCGTCAAATAAGATTATACAATACTTATGCTTAAAGCGATTGATTTTGAAACTCATGTGACGTTAAATTGCTAACGATTCTTGTAGTAAAATTCGTAATTTTTGTACATATTAAATTAATAAATCAAAGATTAAAGTAATCTCGTACAAATGGCGTACGCGCGAAAATAATATCCTTTTGCAAAAGTATAAATTATATATGAAATATTTTTTCCTCCTAATCGCGGCGTGTAAACAACTTGAATGATTTATCGCAGGAATCAATGATGGCTGACAAGATGCGCGACACTTGAATTAATTGCCGAAGATCGTCCCGTGTGCGATGCGCGTGTTATATATACGTACGTCAGGAAAATACATTCATCTTATACGCGGACGCACGTCGCATGCTCGAATCGTGACGAAGAAATCGACGGCGGGAAACGAAGGGCGCGAAAAGGGGAAAGCCGGAAGTAAATCATGCAACCCCCCGTGACGACGTCGGTGCGATGACAAACGAGCGCCGTCGACGTCACCGCGCAAGAAGTGGAAGCGACATCTGATAACGACCTTAATCGCATTAAGGCATGTCCCTCTCCTCCCCCTCACCCCCTCTCCCCCTCCCCCCCTCTTCCCTCTCCTCTATCCTATAATCCTCCGCCGGTCGTGATCGCGTCCCTAATGTCCTGAGAAAAACCACCACAATTGCAGATAAATCGCACCCGAGACGAAAAGTGATCGAATGCGCGTGACGAAAAAAAGAACGAGTAGATATCGATGTCTCTTTATTGATGGCTTCTGTTTTGCGGAAGAATCATGATTCGTTCGCGTTCCTCGTGATAATTTCGCGATTAGTATGGCATCAAAGTTTAATGAATGTTATCTAAAACGTCATGACGTCACAGATATGTACGTTATTAAATATCGAGTCACCTGATCTCCATTACGAACGCGAACGCAAGGTGTCACATCCCCCACAAAAGCATCGTCACGCGTCGTCAATCTGGTCGCGTTTTCTCGACGCGCTTTGTCAAGCGCGCCCTTCAAAAAAAAAAAAAAAATCGTTTCTCGCGGAAGGATTGAGTATATGTAAGCGCTTCTCGCGGTATCTCGCGCACGAGATATACATCGCAGCCGAATCGCGGAAGCGCAATTCGCGAACGAGCCTCGAGTAGGGTTCGTCATAAATTAACACGAAGGCGAGAGAACACCGTCGTCACGGGTAGGTGAGATGAAAAAAAATAGGGACGAGAAAGAGACAGAAAGAGCGGTGGTTCTTTGCGATCCTATACAGGTACGGCGACAGCACGCGACGACAATATGTCGGGCGCAACGAAACCGTCCTAAAACGAGAGAGAGAGTGAGAGAGAGAGGAAGGGAGGTCAACCCCTCTTCTCTCTTGCTCCAGCGACAATGCGACATTTCATTATTAACCCTCCCGTTGCGCCGCCACTGTGTGCTCGATCCCAAAGCGAGATTCAAATTAAACACGCAAATATTTGCGTATTTTATTCCCGGGGTTTTGTCGACCGGCCGCGTTTTGTTATCCGCTCGCAGAGTTTAATTCATTTTGTTATAAATACATCAACAGCAAATTACCTTGCGAGTGCAGCGGGAAGGATGAAAAAGAGAAAGAGAGAGAGAGAGAGAGAGGATGGATGGAAGGAAGGAAGAGAGGAAAAAATGCACGCGCGACGAAATAACGGCGTTATAGATTTTTTCCGCTAAATTGAGCGAACGCTGACGAATTATACAAAAAATCGTGCGGAAAATTCGTGCGCCCGCTGTTTAACCGCCGCATCGGTTGAAATAGTTAAAAATCTCTGGGGTGAGATCGTTCGCGTTCAACGTTAACTATATTTCGAAAGGGAAAGAAAGGCGTATTTTCGTTAACTACGCTCGATATCGAAAGTGGATACGCATAAAAATGCATAAATACTACATCCGTAAAAGAAGAATTTTAATCTCGTTAACGTAGGATCGATATAATCGACGATTATTACTCACCATGCTCGTACGGATTCCGAGTAGCAGCCGGTTTCTGGATTCAACATTTTACGATCGCTATCTGACCTGTAAGATAACAGAAACACGAAAATGCATTATTAATGCATCTAATTAACCGCGATAAAAAAATATACTAAAACTACTAATTGATTTCTTGAATGATTTTAATCAACGATTTGAAAAACGCGCGAGTGTGTTTCCGCGCGCAAATATTTCCTCGCGAGGAAACGGTTAACGACGACTGTCGTGTCGACAGTCGACGGGACGTACCTATTTTCGCTCATCGCGCCCGTCGCCAACCTGTTAACGGTGACGTCAGTAAAGATAGACGAGCCATTACAGACAACTGGCCATTATCGTCTCAACATAGTCGACACGCGGGATGAATAATATACGCGCGTAACGAGCGCGCAGGGCGGCGTCGATGGTGACAAGATGTAGACCCGTGTTGTACGACCGAGCACGGACGTGTGTCTATGTATGTGTGGTGCACGTTATTTGCAATACGCCTCTCTCTCGTAGCGCGTAATAACGAAACTCTCCATCTTTCTCACTCTTCATATACACATATATGCGCGTATATGGTATATATCGCCGTGACTCCGCGACATCGATACATTATTCGCCGGGATTTATTGGACGCCCTTTTCCACGAGGACGCTTTCGTACATCGGCTTTATCGAGTTATCCCTGTCGATGCCGATGACCGAGCCGAGAGAAAAAATTGAATTTTTCTCGCACGAAACGTATTGTTATCGCGGGTGAATGTATAGGTGAGATTGTTATCGGAGAAAATGTGTAGATAAAAATTAATTTTAAATAATACACAATACAATATACATAATATATATGAAAGAAAAATATAAAATAATGATCTTTAATAAGAGACGTGAGATGTATTCGTGCACACATTAAAAAAGGAAACCAGAGTTGATCTAAGAATTTTACGGTTAGTTATACCAGACGGACTGACAAGATACTTATCGTTGTAATCGCGTTACAAGAAGCCACTTTAGCGAGTCTCAAAACGCGCTTTAATAAGTAACACAATGATACCGGTGGAATCTGCCGCGCATATTAAATCGGGTCGAATAATATCTCTGCCGAAACGGAACGCGCGTTATCCAAAAGTCACGGCTAATCCTTTGATTTCTTAATCGGGATACGCCGCGGGCGTGTGTTTGCGTGTTGTGACAGCCGGGCATTATCGCGCGCCGATTACGAGCGACATCGTCGAGTATTGGTGGGAGCGGGACGGGGGGAAGGAAGAGGGGGTCGTGAGAACCCCATCTGCCCGCGGAAAGGGGTGGACGGGAAGAGCGAATCGAAAGCGGGACGAGGTAGGAGGCGCGCATTTCTCGTCGAGGGTGGAAATCACTGTCCGCAGGCATTAGGCATTCATGCGTGTCGTCGGTTGCGTGAGTCCCCCCCCGCCGCCGCACACGCGTACGCGCGGGTATGTATGGGAGAATGTGAATTCACCGTGGTTATCGTCCGCGCCAACGTTATAATTCGAGGGATCGGTTGGAATGTGATTTTTGGTCGACGCAATATGAGATGTGTCCGTGTAGGGAGGACATCTATCAGCGATTATTGACGACGATATAAATCGGATCGGTTGAGACACGCTTGTTGTTTCCCGTATTACATTGCGCTAAGGAATGCGAAAAGGCGCTGAGCGTTGCGATGCGACTTGCATTCGTAGAAATTTGTAACGCAACGCGGAGACAACGCTCTCTCCTTAGCTACCGTAATACGAGAGAATTGCCGCGATAGCTTCATACGAACATGAAATTTACAATCGGATTATATTGCGAGACTTCGATACGAAACGATACGCGGTTCAATGAGCGTCGATATGTGTGAAATAATCTATAAAAACTTTAACACACATTTTAATTTTAACAAGAGACTTTCTATGTTCTTTTTCTTATTTTATTTATCTATTTTTGTAAAAAAATTATAAATAAAATATTATAATTTCTTTCAATTTTTTATTTTCACAGCTGAATAATCATATGTGATCAAAAATTAAAATCTTTTTATCTCAATTGACAAAGCCACGGATATCGCGAGTCTGTACACGGTAATCTACACAATGACAGACTATACCGAATGACGATCGCACATTCCTTTCTCAATTAGAGCGTAACTTCAATGACGGATATTCGAATTAATAGACGAGCATATAGCTTTCAATCTGTATTTTTGGACGTGATCACGAGGCGTGACTGATATCGCATTCAATTTCGCCAAAAATGTAACAGAGTATATTGAAAAAAAAAAAAAAAAAAAAAAAAAAAAAAAAAAAAAAAAAGTTATATTCGGTAATAAATATTAAAGAACAGAACAAACATACAATAGTTTATACATTAATACACACATTCATAGTTTATATATTTGTAAATTATAAATGCATACATTTGTGTTTCATCGGTAACCAAATTTAGTCTCAAAAGAAGACCTGTAAAATATTGAAAAAATTAATGCACCATAAATCCTTTAAAGAAATGATTTTTAAATGCGTAAAGTATGTGCGAAAAATTTTTCTTAGAAAGTATCTATTTGTCACTATCTATTTGTCTATTTTCAATAAAGAAACATTTACAAAGAAACATCGGTATACTCCGTTCTTGAATCATTTGTCAAAGTAACGGAGCAAACACAAAACCTCTTTCTTAAACGGAAAGTAAAATTCCTTTTTTTTTGGGGGGGGGGGAAGAGGGGGGTCGGTTCTGGGATCATTAATCACGAAAAAATATGGATGTTTTCGCAATAATACAATAGTTAGAAATAACAGTTTGTTATTTTCGAGTAATAAAATGGTTTTCGATGGACTTTGGATAGGAAATTTTTACAATGTCCTCTATAAATTAAATGAGAAAATTGACAAATAAAAGGCGCTGATAAATTAAAATGATAATCAAATATTATCATTATATTATAAACTACCGACGGATATACGTGTGGCGATGGCGTTTAGACATTGTCCATTAATTTATACAAAGTCCATTAATGTATACAAAGTCTACACGTGGATTTTAGTAATTTTTTTTGATTATCGATTTTAATATAAAATTTGACTGCAAGAAATATTATGTATGTCAAGTTTTAAAATATCAATGTAATCTTTATAATTTATATCTATACTAAGATAGATCGAAAAACGGTGCAAAACATACATTTTTAATATACATTTATTACTAAAATTTGAAAATAATAAGTTCGCGCATTAATACCTCGCGCCTTGGCTCTTATTTCCTATTTAATTGTTAGTACCCTGAGTCTATTGCTGTTATTATTATCCTCTGTAAAATATCGATAATTTCATGCAACAAGTCATTAACTTCATCATCTCATTTTTTAATTATTCGCGATTGAAGAAAGCTGCGAGATAAAATTACGTTGCAATTGTCTATCCAACCAATATAAGATTAAAATAATCAAAGAAAGAATTTTTAAAAAAATTCCCCGAGTCTTACTAAAATTCCATAAAAATTCCCTGATTTTTTTTCAAGTATACAAGAGAAATCCCTGAGAAAATCACAAGTTCTCATATTTTTCCAGGGACTAGACATCCTGTAATGTAATGGCAATAGCGATACAATTAATCATTTAATGTAAAACGCGCTAATTGATTCACGTTAATCGACGCAATTCGATAGAATGCGATTGTTTCACCGGAGATGATCTACGATCGACAATCGTTCGAGTGATTTCTTTTTCCCTCCCTCTCTCTCTCTCTCTCTCTTAATATAAGACTCGCGGGACTTCACTGCGCAAATACCGTGTCCCCCGTGTCGCATAATCACTGTACTTAAGGGGAGTGATTATTCCACCCGTGACCGGGTTCCCATAACCCCGACGTTATTAAATACCAAAGCGAAATCACGTCGTTCACGTGTGTCCCACACGATTTGGCCGTTTTGGCAGGTGCTTCGTCCACAGATTTCCCATAAAAAGGGAACGCCGTACGCGACTTTAATTATGCTCTCCACCTGCCGCCGTCGAAATTCCCATGCTGACATGGGGCAGACGGGAAGAGAGGAGGAAGAGAGAGAGAGAGGAAATCCGACGCGATTTCTCGTTCCGACCGGCGTTACGCATAAATCAGGGTGAACGAGCATTATTTAAATATTTATGACGATTGTAATTGTAATGCGGCGCGTAGCCCCCCTCGTTAACCCCTCGATAGAAGGAGACAGTCCTGTCGACAACCTTCGGATATTTTACACCGGACTATGCCACATAACTTTATAATGACACGTTGTAAACTTAATCTCATAAATTTATATAACATCACAATTTTTCACGCGTTTCTCTGAAATAAAATTGCTCTTTTCTTCGAACGCGAATTCTTAATTTATTTATTATTACTCGCGAAATATATTGTTCTTTCCGCCGGCTTGCAATCGTGTGAGTCATAATAAGAAGCTGTGTTAACGAAATCAATGGGGATACAGGCTACCTGTACTCGAAATTGCCACCGAGCGCATTGCGAGGTAAATTTCGCGGAACGCGCCGTCGACCGAAATGAAATATCCAAGTTATCGCGCGCTCGTCAAGTTCGCCGCGCATCGAATAATGAAAGAAGGAAGAGGATAGAGAAAAAAAGGGGGAAAGGAAAGAAGGCTCTCGCGAAGACGCAGAAGGACCTCGAAACGACCACGCGCGGGGAGAAGGCGGGATGAGAAACTCGGATACCGTCGCCGCAGTGCTGGGCGTCAGTATCCGTGTAACAAATCGCCCTTTTAATCACGAGTGACTAGCTGCCTCGAGTCATTCCGGTTTAATGGCGGCCCCTTGTTTAGACGCGCACCAAGTCGCAATGCGGTAGGTTGCCCGGGCAATTTCGTCCGTGCGCCGATACGCGGACGTTTTGTTTAAACCACCCCGGGCTCATTAGTCATCCCGGGCTCGCGGACGGCACAAAGTAACCCTTTGACGAGCGATTCGCGCGCGGTTCACCTTGGCTCTCGGCAAAAAGAGAGACACGCTTGTGTGTCAAAACAAGCTCGCGTGCCTCTGGATTCGTCCGGAGAACGGGCCATTTTCGCCTGACAGATCATTTGTAAGCGATATATATTGTAAATGCGTGTGTGTATGTGTTAAGATGAATAAAAAAAAAAATTGCAATACATAAAACATAATATCCAAAATACTTGTGCAACATCGATCTTAAATACCGTTTGCATTGTACACATTTTACAGTAATTTTTTAAATCCAATTTTAATAATAAAATTTAATGGAATATTTTAGAATTCTCCCCTCTGTGCGTTATGCCTGAAACCTAATTACGTCGCGAGAATGGCGTGTTTTGACGAGAGCGCGCAGACACCTAATAACAACATTGGTAAAGTCAACGAGCCGATACGGTCGCATCAGCGGATGAAATCAGCGCGAGCTCGCTTCGCGCTGTCCGGTAACGTCGCTCGCTCGCGTAGGTTCCGCACCCTTCCGGTTCCGGTGTTCCGGTAGGTTAGCGCTCTCTCTCTCTCTCTCCCTTGTCGCCACGGGGAACCACCGGCTTCCGGTGTTCAGGTGGGATACACGCTCAGCCGAGCGTCGTGACGCCTCGGATCCATGAATCCATGGATCCTTCTTCGCTCCCTGTCTCGTTCCGCCATAGATCGGATTCGCTTTCGATAGTACTTCCGGCAATGCGACGACACGGCATTAAATTTAGCGCGATCTTGTCTCAGTCGCTAAGCGAGTTAAAAATGTACATCTCAGTTCGTGCAGAATTCATTTTTATTTACAAAGAGAACTATATCATAGAAGCAGTGTGTTTAAATAGAGCGATGAGCACTAGTGATATTATTTATATACCATTTCCGGTACTGTATTCAAGATTTATCAAAGCTATAAATAGCTGTCTCCCGAGAAACTATAACACTACGAGAAGGTATAATTACAGCGTTTAAATATAATTGCAACCTGTTACAATACGTTCCTCACGCGACGACAAATTTTCCGAATATACATACTCTCTCTCTTGAAAAAAAAAAAAAAAAAAAAAAAAAAAAATCCGCGTGTATTATTTGGCAGCTTTACGCACTGGTCATTTTTATTGCGCCACTTTTTCACTCGACAATGCCGAGCGAGCGTGACGCGAACGCGGGCTCGCGCGGGTTCGTGACGCCTGGTTTTTTAGGCTCGGCCGATGGGAAAAAGCGATCGCGACCGGAAGTGGAAGTGGAAGTGGAAATTGAGGCAATGAGAGCGTATAGCCCGACGCCGCTCTTATCGAGACATCGTCGGTCTCTGGTTTCCGCAATTTCCTATCTGTCGACCGTGTATACGTCCTGCAATAAAAATACATTTCATCATCGAAATCCGTGTCCACGTGCGTCGAGACGGAGCGCGTGCATATTTCGCGCACGTATTGTGGAGAATAAAAAACGCAAGAGATGAGAATGCCAGGCACGATATAACGAAAAATTGCAATAAAGATACGCCTGACATCCTTATTAGAGAGACTCTTTTAGATTATATTGTATAATGACTTTTAAAGAGATATGCACAGTGATATAAATATATTTTATCCTGCTCGACATTCACGTTAGGTATTTGATCGTGAGTCGTCACATTTTTATTAGAAATAAAGATAGTATTGCTTGTATAAGGATAGTTTATCGCAAGTCGGGAATATCAAGTATTTTTCTGCAAATATCACTGTTTCGTTTAAAACATTGATTGGTTCACTGTCATAATGTTCTGTCAATTATCTCGTGACATCTACCTTAAATATCTAAATTAATTAATATAAATTAATATGATACAATAATATGATATGATACAAACGTAAATTAATACGAAATATCTAAAAACATTAATTACATTATTTTAATCAATATATCTCGAGATCGATACACTGCGTTTCAAAATAACGAGAAATAATATCGATAGCAATTGTAATATTTGAAAAAAAAAAAGAAAAAAAGAAAAAATACGCCAGAGAATCCTAACTTTTTGAAAGCGCACTCGACATCTCTTCTATCGGATTCTTCGAACAAATTGAGCTAAAAACGCGTGCCTAAAAACATTATTTGCGGAAGAACCCGAGCGGCGCGTGGACCGTGTCTTTGTTTTCGCGGCGAAAAATACGTATTCTCGACGCTTTTCTCGATGCAAAATCCTCGCATCGCCCATATCCAGGATTCAAGTTCGGTGGCAAAACCTAACCGTGAAGAGAGAAGCGGCGCGGGGTGGAGGTGACGAGCGGGGAGGGAGGGCGAGGGGGGGGAGAGAGATTCACCCTTGCGGCAACATTGCGAGAGTGCACACCTGGCCGGAGCTGTGCAGCTGCGGCTACAGACCCTCCGACGCCGACAGGGGATGAAAAGGGGAGGGAAAACGAGCGCAGAGCGGAGAATCGTTGCGGGGCATCCAGATTGTCGCAGCGTGAGGGAGAAAGAGGGAGAGAGAGAGAGAGAGAGAGAGAAGCAGGGTTTGGATGCTGAGATTTCAGTTACGTATTCGCCCTGCGAAGATTTCAACGCCGCTCGATCGCTGGAAACCGAATTGGAATAAGGATACGCAACGATAAACGATACGTACGCGCGATGCTAGGGGCAAAATCAATCGGTCCGTATTATCGCGTTTAACGTGTATAAATATGTATACCGCTTTTAAGGTGAAACAGATTTGAATAAAAAACGCTGATATTTTTGAAGACGTTGGCGCGACGCGGGAAATAACGGCCCTATATTTGATTCGAGCAATATAATTATTCAAGCATCGTAAATTAACTTAATGATTAAATAATTAAGTAAGCAAATATCATGATTGCGTTATGGAAATACAATCGAAAAATTTCCTCCCTACGTAATTCTCATTTTTTTTTTTTTTTTTTTTTTTTGCTCACGCCAATTCCTCAATCTCTTGACACAGTTCCTTCCGCTAAGGGCGTGCAGGTGAATTTATTCAAATGCCGATCAATTCAAAAGGGCTCATCGACGCAAGCATCCCACCGTCTCTTTTTTTCTCTCCCTCTCTACATCGCTCGCTCTCTTTTGTCATTCATCGTATACGATTCTCTTATACGACGATCTTCGTCGGCACGGTAAGGGCCAGGGACAATGACCGTGATATACGATTCTCGAATTTGTTTATAAATGCCCGGGATGGCGCCCGTTTGAGGATATAAACGGGCTTATAAACCCCGTCGCGCGAAAAATGCGCGCTCCGTCACATACCCTGTTCCGAAAGCGACAGGTTACTCATGAAATGTTACATCAAGGGCAAGGGTTATTGAGACATCAAGGAGGATATCCCTTCTACGGTCGCGTGAGAGTGACTTATTACAAAAACCACTCTTTATCTGTTTGTAAAAAAAAAAAAAAAGGGCTTTCCTCAAGTAAAAAAATCCAAATTAAATAAATCCAGAATTACAGCATCTTGAACGCATTTTATCTCCGTAGGGAAAAGGAAAGTAATTACGAGAAGGAAACGAGATAAATCAGTCGAGAGAAAATTCGTGGAAAATGCGAGTCGAAAATTCTTTCGCGCGAATATTGCGGAGAGTTATGTCACCCTTTTGTCTCCCTTAATTACTCGGGATAGCGCCGACCGCGGAAGTTGAGGAAAATGAAAAATGTTTACTGGACAGTTGGTGTGTAGCAAGGCGCGTATCGCTCCGGAGACAAAGTTTGCCGGGACGCAATTACAAAAGAAACGTGTCCGAGGTATAAGAAGGAAGATCTGGGAGACTAAGTTTATTTACATCACAGTGCCGGGGCCGGCTCTCTCGTTGCTTTGTGACATGCCTGCCATAATGCATATTAATAGAAAGTAATCCGTATGGGGGCGGGCGCGACGGAAGGCGACTCGGGATACCCTTTGCGATGTTTTGGGGTCTGTGTGTGTGTGTGTGTGTGTGTGTGTGTGTGTGTGTGTGTGTGTGTGTGTGAGAGAGAGAGAGAGAAACAGACAGAGAAAGTCAGAGCAGGAAATATACTCGCGAATACAAGCCGGAGCTTTAACGGCGTGACGCGAAAATTTCGTGACGGATTTTCACATCGGAGATGAATATTCATGCGAGTTGCGCGCGAATGGCTCGCGCTACTGTCACCATTTTTTTTTTTGTTTATTATAAAATACTATTGGTGATCGCGAGACGTGGGCGCCACGAAAAAAAAATAAGGCTCCACGAGTTTTTGGGTTACGCCGATTCACCGTCATCGATGCTAAGCCAAATTCTAAACTTGTCGGAATTATATATGCGCTGGTCACGTTGGAAATATTTAGCGGAATTTTTTCATGAAAGAGAATTTTCATTTCACGGACAAAACAACCATGAGAAAAAGAGAGAGACCGAATGATCTCGCTCGAGAAATCCCACATTTCTGAGAACAATTTTCGGTCGAAGAAACAGGTCTACTGGATAATCTTCCCTTATAGGATTAAAATTTCGGGAAAATCGCCGCTTTTTACTGATGAATTTTTAACAAAGGTTTCAAAGTATAACGAATTACAGAATAATTCAGGGAATTTGAACAGAATCTAATTACTCTCTCACGTCAATCTAACTATTCGTCCTTCGACGAATTTAAGAGAGGTATGTCAAAATGATTAAAATATAATCCTTTCCATTAAAGAAAAAAAAAAAAAAAAATTAATAATTTTATTCAAATAGAACATTCGGAGCTATATGAAAATGTTCTTTGGATATAAGCGTCTAAAGAAAGTTAGCATATTATGCATCAAAATCTTGGAGGAGATGCTTTGCTGTAGAATGTGCAGTAGATTGTTCGATCTTTATATATATTTTTTTTATTAAAAACTACTTTGACTGTTATACAGTCTTCTTAATTTGTTCAGTAATAAATAAACTATGTTTTGATAGTTGTTGCGCGATTCAAAGAAATTAGAATTTTATTAAAAGATACGACCAAAATCTCTCAAAATAATTTGACTTTAAATAATTAAATAAATAGAAAAACTTATTCGACATTGATTTAAATATAGCCAAACATATAAGAGAAAAAATAAAACAAAATTATTCGGATACGTTGATTTAACATTGAGAAAAACAAATACAAAGATATATAATTCTGTCACATGATTTTGTAACCGCGTTGTTCTCTCTTAATGTCGATTTCTTTTTCTCTCTCTCTCTCTCTCGCAAGACATATTACAAAGATAAGATAGCAGAATATTTAATATACTGTAATATAAAAAAATCTGCGACGCGGGCGCGCGTGCAACGACTGTTGCATCGAGGAGAAACCGACTTTGGATGCGTCAAGGTACCTGTGCTCGTGAATAGAAAACGGCGCCATTCTCTCTCTTTCTTTCTATCTATCTGTCAAGACACCCCGTGTGTCTATCGTGCATGTTTACGTTGCATTACTGATGCAGTGTCTCTTAACGGTACGCAATGGACGGGACGCAGTGCGCGCTTCTATGCAGAAAAATTCGCACGTATTTTTTTTTCTTTTTTTTTTCCTTCTTCCTCGATCGGTCGGGTCGCGTCAGCTTCTCGGTTAGCTACGAAACGACGCTGTTCAAATATTAACACGGAAAACACAGAGGAGATTCCCAGACCTTGCTTGGTTTCGTAACACTGGTAGCCGAGTTTATACGTTTACCCCGAGGTTATCCGTGCTCGCTCGTGTTTGTCGACACCTTGGCGTCCCTCTGCGCGCGCGCGAGCGCGCACGCACACGCGTTAAGTGTATGCGTAAATGTAACTTACAACGCGCAGTAGCGCGCGACCGGTCACCCACGCGCGACTCGCCCGTCCCGTACGATTACATCACGAGGCCACGCATTTCAGTCGCTCCTCTCTGGCTTCTGTATTTATAAAGTTCTAATCACGAACAGTGTGCGAGCTGATAAATGAATCTCTCTGTTAACATATTCAATATTTGGCCGAATATATAATGAATGTAATCCCGTCACGATAAATTCGAGTGACAGAGCTCTCGTGAACGAAGATGATTGCGCGTAAAACTTAATTACATAAGACGACTTAATTATATTTTTACATGTCTCAGATATAGGTATATATATTTTATATATTAGCTTGTGTAAAAAATAATTATATTTCCATCAAGTAACTTCGTGGTTTTTAGTTTCTCTTAAAAGCTAAAATCCAATCAGCGCTCATAGCAAGACGGTGCAGCCGCCCATTCATCTCATATTATAATGGTATATTTACAGAAGCGTAATCATAGAAATTGCGTCTATTATGAACCGTCCAATATTTTATGAACATTTATATATATATATATATACAATCTACAAATAAGCATTATTATTTATGATAATAAAATATGCATCTAAATAGAAACTTCTCATCGTTGTTGTATTTTTATTGCGTCGATAAAATATAATAAAAATGACAAGAAAAATAAGAATAGAAATAAGAAATAAATCAAATTAAAGAATTAAAAAAATATAACGAACAAGGATCTCGTGAAATCACTACACCGGAGAGCCACTGGGCGATCGGCAGGTATGCTCGAATTCACTTTTCGTGGATCCACTACCGCCGCCGACGCGTACCAAAGGTATAACCGGCGCAGACAGTTGGGCGCCCAAAGCTTTAACATGCTGCGAAGACCCGCGCGGTCCTGTGCGAAGGACCCCTCCTCTCTCAGGTAGCCGCCGCCTCTCTCTACCTTCGTTTACCGCTCTCCCCCCCCCCTCTCCGCTCCCGGCTCGCCTCTCACCGATTCCCCTCGCAGGGCCATTCGTTTGCAGCAGGGCGAGAGGACCGGAGCGGCCCAGGGGTCCGTAAGTCCACCCTTGAGCGTCACCCTCCCCCTCGTGTTTTCTCCACGAGCACACCTGGTCGCAGCCGGATTCTAGGCAAGGATCAACAGGACGGTAGAACGCGATCTTCTCGATTTCTTCTCTTTGTCTTGTCCGCCCGCGTTTTCACCTCTCTCTCTCTCTCTCTCTCTCTCTCTTTCTCTTCTTTTCCATTTTATATAGGAAATTATAGTTAGTAACTTTGTTACTAATTATATTCTGCAGCTATCTCTTTCTAATTTGGAAGGAGGAGTTATTAAAGTTGAAATATACATGCAGGTGTCGTTAGAATAATCAGTTGAAAAAAATAATATAGCTTTATCTACGTTGTTAAATACTTTTGTAGAAAAAAATCACCGCACGTATTAATTAATCGTCTGCCTATAAATGCCTCTCCACAAGCTAGACGACATAATATGTTTCTCTTAGAAGCGGCCCCGATACCAGCAGCTCTATACTAGGTAACGATGAGGGATCGGTAATCATACACCGTACAGTATCAACCGAGAGCTCGAGCAGCGTTCGCATCGGGTTCATTTCGAAGCGGGGAGAGAAGGGCGAGGCAGAAAGAACGGCGCGAAGGAGAGAAGAGGGCAAAAACGAAAGACAGAAAGGGAGAGAGAGAGAGGGAGAACGCGGTGGTTTCTCGTTACAGAGCTTCCTGTATGGAAATCACGGAATGCCAGTCTCTGGTCCGGAGCCGCGTGTCTGGCACAATAATCTGAGATTTAAATCAAATCTAGGCTATATAAGCGACCCCTCTGCGCGCGACCACCGACGTCTTCCGGAAGGTCCATCTTTTCTCCCTCACTCCCCCCCCCTCTCTCTCTCTCTCTCTCTCTTTCTCCGAATGGAATGCGAAGAGCGGGGTAGAGAATCCTCGAGCTAGTACCATGCTCCGTAATCGATTTTCATATATATTCGCCCACGAATACGAACACGAAATCCGGACAATGTTTTATGACAGACGATAAGAGTAGTTAAAGGAGGCGAAAAAAAGATGAATATACGCGACCAATTCCAATAAACGTCGTATAAAATTACGAGGATCCGTATATGGTAATATCAACAATTGAAAGATCTAGTGTAACAGAGAGTAATCTCACATTTCAAAAACCCCCCAAAAAAATGATTTTAAAAAGTTGAGAAAATTAAATCTAGATCACTTTAGTTGCTCCTTAATTTTAAAATGAAATTTAGTTTTCTTTTTTCTTTTCTTTTTTTTTTTTTTTTTTTAATCCAAGTGAATATTTTTTCTCGGATCATCGCTATTTTTGGTCCAAGCTGTCACGTATCTATCAGAAACAGAAGAAGGATCGTGTCACTATATACGCGTTTTTTTCTCTCTCTCTCTCTCTTTCTATTTCATCCTCTTCGCTTTTCTTTTTTCTTTCCCCCTCCCTCCCTTTTTTTTTTGCTTCGCTCGCTCGTCTCTTCCGAACGCGGAGATATTCCGGCTGAGTTGCGCCTTCTCCCGGACTATCGTGGGCCGGATCGAATGGCGGTCCAGGACCACTCTCGAGAGGCAAGACGAAGGGAGGTAGGGAAGCGGGGTGGAAATATCGTGATCTCGAAAAGAGTGTGTAGCCAGGGGTGAAATCCGGTAGCCGCGGCCACGTCGACCCACGTTTGCGTTCGACGGGGCGCAAAACGGTCTGGCAGCCGCGAACAGATTTCGGGGATGTGGACTTCGCGAGCGGCCATTAAAAATATCGCAAACGACATAGGGCTGTAGAGAGAGATTCGTTTCGACGTTATCCCGAAGCAGGAAAAAAAAAAAACCAAGGATCGAGTAGGTAAACATCGAGAAAGAAAATACATAAATTCGCGATAAGAATAATTTAAAAACTGGAAAGGAACCTCGATTCGTCTTCTCTTTTCTCTTCGCGCGGGAGAAAGCGCGCGCGAGATTTATGATACGCTCTGTACACAGAGAGTCGCTAACATTGCGTATGTGCAAAAACCGACGATTAAGAAAGTGTTAATAACACGTATCTCTCTCGGATATCGTCGAGACTTTCGGTGTGCGCCGATACGACTGATGGTTGCGTAAGGTAAGACGCGGCAGAAACGCGTCACACACGTGTGCCGCGTGTGCCTTGCACCAGGGCACGCTAATTACACGCGCGATTTAAGACTCGTTGCGGAAAACGAAAGAATATATGCGTCGAGAGAGAAAGAGAGAGAGAGAGAGAGGAAAAAACAAAAACGGAAGAGAGGACAGACGACAAAGCGAAAGAGAAAGATAGAGAGCCGAAACAGAACTCAGGATCATTGTCCGAGTCAATAATTCTCGCAATTTCTTGCAATTTTTTTTTTCTGCAGAGCAAACAGGGAAGAGAATATGTAAAATCTTTTAAGATTCTCATGTATATGTTATTTTTGTAAAAAATTTTAATCGTTTCTCCTCTATACGAGTTTACGACTTTAGAATTTCTTCGTACTTTGATCACGTAGTTGTGATCGAAATTGTTAAATGATGCATTTAATTTACACGGTATTTTTGAATATTGATGACGAGTCGCGATCCGTCATATCTAAGTAGCGATGATCAACATAGACGGTGGAGTTATACACAACATTGGCTTCCTCTCTATCTATTTTAGATCTCGACGCGTGCGACAAACGATCATCATGCGTCTTTCTTCGAATCCAAGCCTTCTTCCGCGTAAGCGCGCGACGACAACGATTACGCGCACGCGGTTGCATAATTAATTTGTCGCGCCACGTGTCACGCGTTAACTTTCGTCTCACGCGCATCATCCTTCCTCGCGTAATTTCCAACGAAGAGGGAATACCGATAGCGTGGATACTTATTCACCTACTACTCCCGCTATCTGCTACTCGTGCAGGGAAGAATATTTGTTCCCTCCAACATGCATATCGAATTACCATCGGACGTGATACCGTCATCGGCGGTGCTCGACTCAAATCGATCGAAGAAACGTAACAGGACGATGCCAGGATGATTGCCGCCGACACACGACGAATCGTTTGACAAGAGGGTACGACGCTCGTTGAAGCGTGAAATACGCTCGTTCGACACGTCGACTTGGTGAACAAATAGTTAATGCGTAAGAACAAATACTGAGCGTTATTTCGCGCGAAAGCTTTAAATATAAAATTTTTATTTTTACCAGAAAGATTTTTGACAAGAAATAAATATATATGAGTGTTTATATATCAATTAAAGATTAATACCAACAATTTTTAATGCTCCTAGAAAAAAGAATGCGAGAATAAATAGAGTATCCTTTGCCAAAAATTTTAATTTGTACAAGTATTCGCGAAGAGGCGACTAAAGTTACAAATAAGAAACGCGTAAAAGGATCGGCGCAACTGTGCGCGGCGTAGAAATGAGACGTAAAACGTGTATATATGTAAATATATAAAGTTCTCTCCGTTCCGGACTAGACCCAACCGCGGCGGTAATTGTTCGCGAAACTTGGCGCGATCGATTCCGCGGGCCGCGGAAGCTCGTTAGAAAACAAACCGTCGCGCAGCTCGGTGACAATCGGCGGTAGAGAGAGAGAGAGAGAGAGAGAGAGAGAGAGAGAGAGAGAGAGTGTGTGTGTTCCAAGTAGCACCTTACATACACACATACACACATACATACTCCGGGGAAAGCTCCCGGAGTCTCTCTTTCTCCCCGATCGGAAAGCCGATTTTCTCCCTCGCGATTCTCCGACGCGAATTTAATATCCGAGGCGCTTGGCGACGGTGGTCCTGGCGCTTCCGCGTGAGTCCGTGTGTCAAAACCACCGCGCCCTCCCTTCCCCCTCACCGGAGAGGGAGTTTCTTGCTGTAACTAACTACTCGCAAATTTATCGAGGCACCGACTCGAGTTTCTCTCGCCCGCCGTCGGCGGTTCTTGGGAAGATGCGTGGGTGGAGGCGTTGCCGCCCGGAGGTAACCGGGGAAACTTTCCAACAGTTTCGCTTCTTCCTCCCTCTCGTCCCTCCCCTCCCCTTCCCGTCAGGGTAAGGTAAGGCGACGTGTGTGAGTGGGTGGCGATGGAACAGCGCTCCGAGAACGAAGGGACCCCGCCGTCGCCGCGAACTTGTAGTTTATGAATTTATAGCGGTAGAAAGCAGCAGCCACCGGATGGCAAAGGCAACCGAGTTATGCACGCTCTAGTTTATTCCGTCTCGCCGTCGAGATTTTCCGCATTGAAATTTCCCCCTGGTGAGAGAGAGAGAGAGAGAGAGAGAGGGATCGCGTATAAAGATTTGCAACGGCGGGATCTTCTCCGATACACTCATGCTTACGTTCTCGTAAGGACGAGGGGCACTCGCTCGCCATTAATTTTTTAAATTCCCAGTGCGTTTCCCCTCTTCGGAGCGAAAGATACTCGTCGCGAGATTTTTCGCGCGTTTGAGAGAAGAAGAGAACGAGAGGATTTTACAATAAGTAGGCGGCAATTAATTTTCGACGATGTACCCCTATTCTGTTAATGTATTACTGAATTTTTAAAATATAGAATATTTTTTATGAAAAAGAGTATTTTTTTATTATACATGAATTTTTTTTTACGAAAAGCAGTATGACAAGGAGTAAACTCATGTTAAGAATTATTTATAAAAATTTAAAAAGAATAAGCAAAGTTACTTTGTTACCAATCGCCGCCAATACTCGTATAGCGAAAAGTACGACATTACGCTACGAGGACGTAGTTGTACACACCTCCCGAGCTAGGTGCAGCTCGGAAACCGATGTAACCGCATACGCCTTATTCCGTTTCCTGCTAAAACACGATGAGTTCCAATTACACAACGGATACCTAGAGCAGAGGAGAGCGCGCGTTCGCGTTAGTCGCACTTATACCTGCGCACCCAGCCCTGCATATAAAAATTAAAAAAAAAAAAAAAACGGAAAAAAATATATATAATATCAATCAATAATCAAGTACATATAAAGCGAAGAGATAAAAGATACGCCCTCTTTCGTACATTTTTTTTGTTTTCCAGTTGTAACACGATATATTTGAATATTTTCCACCGAATAAGGAAAAAGCCATCTTTCCTCCGGACGATCCCGTGGGTCAATACGCGGTTCCGCGAAGCGATTGTGCACGTGCGTGTACCCGCGGGGTGCGTTACGTACACGCGACACCCCGACGGTGTCGGCGTTTCATGGATTCTGATACGGTCACGGTGACCGACGACACCTCCACCTCCCCTTCCCCTCGTGACATCTCGGGGTCTCGGATGCACCCACCGTGTCTCCGGTATGACACACCGAATGCGTGGGACCACGCATGTTTCTTCGGGAATCTTCATTGACCGTCTCTCCCTCTGGCGTTTCAAACGCCTCTCTCGATTTTTACGCGCGTGCTAATTAACGGGCAATTAACGCATCGATCCGACGTAATTTTTCATTGGCACAATTGTGAGTTCAATTTTCGACGATCGCTAAGACGAACGATATAAGATCGCGCGTCCTCTCGGCGTGAGTGCGGAGAAATTTTTGTTCATATTGTTGTATAATATATTTTTATGTAAATTTTTTGTTCGAGCAATCGACGATAATTGTCGCGGCCGTCACAACAACCGCGATCCGGCGACAACGATAAAAGGAAACCGACCGTTTCTCACGAGACGGGGCCAATATTTGGTCAATAATGTCAATAACCTCGCGCGCGTATACGATGCTCTCTCGACGCTCCTCGTCCCTTTTACGCGTGTGCGTGCACGCGAGTACACGCGCGCTGCACACGGGAAACACGCCACACGTTTTCCTGGTTAAACATGTGCATCGTGACTGGCCAGTTAACATCTCGGCGACGCGGAACACCCTGAGTCATCGATGGAATCGATCCTTTGATGAAAGAATGTCGTACGAAAAAAAATTCTTCATGAAAGTCATTTGATACCAAGAGTTGGCTACCAAGAGAGGTCTCGGACTTAAAAATCGAGAGTCTGACCGAATTATAAAAATTTCTTTGCATATTTACGTGACACTGGTCCGTTTAATATGAAAAGAATGTCATTTATGAGTGACAAACGTGTCAAACGATTCGCTCCAAACTTATAATTTTACTTCTCCGTTTTAATGTCGGAGAGAAACGCGTGTCGTTCGCAACGCGCCTCTTTAACTTAAACGTTACACAACGGAGTCGAGACGTGAAAATTAAGCCATTCGCTACGGTGTAATCCAAAAATTCATCTGTGTCAGGGGACAGGAAATCTTAGACGTTCCGTAATGGCGAACCATTAGCTCCCCATATCGACGAAGTCTTATGATATCGAATTGCCGGGACATTATGTGATTCCGTGCACTCCTATTAAATGTCACCATTTCCCGGGTGTACAGATAAGAACGCGTATAAAAGTGCGGGGAGACGCGTTAATAAGGCACGCTGACGAATCAATTAATTATAAACATAATTGAGTTCGTCCAAAGAAGAACTAAAATTTCTCGAAGTCACGTTCAATGGGGGCGTAAGTTATCTCGAAAGTTCGGGTAAAGGTGGGAACCGTCACGGACCGAACCCGCCAAATTGCGCGGCAAAAACAAAGATCGTCGGATCAATTGCCGGATCAAAATATGCCGAAGAGTTTTGTCGAGAATTCTCCGATCTTCTCATGCGGGGGCGGAGTGTTTACGTATAAACCCTCTAATTAGCCACGTGACGTAAGACAAACCATAAATCCCGACTCGATCGGAGAACGAGGTTACCGCGGTCATTAATTCTCCTGTATCTTCTTTTAGCTTAATATAACGGGACAATAATTGCGAAATAATCATCGACGCGGAACGATGTTTATTTTGCGGATACTCGTTGAAGCGCGCTCGATTAAACGTCCGTCATGTCGGTAAATTCACGATGAAATTTCGCCGAAATTGAAAAACCAAACGTCACACACGTCGATCCTCCTCCTCCTCCTCTCTGTTCAACGATATCGGTCGCGCATTATATCGTTGAAAAATTTTGTTTCTGCCGCGACGCGAAATTACACGTTCAAACGGTACGCCGCGAATTCGAGAATTAAAGTTAGAAGGCCGCGACAGCTTGTCTCGCGTTTACTACCACGATAAATTATTCATGAATCCGCCGCGAGAAGGGAAAGGAGAAAACTCGCGTTGGCTTTACCTCGCAATATGACGCGCGGACGATGTCAATTTTTTCTCAATCATCACCGGTAGCTCTCGAAGCTGTCGTTTCGATATGCCGAGAATATTCGCTCGACCAAGGCGGCGTAAAGAGGTTTCACTTTTGGCCTAACTAATTATGCGCCGTCATAAATCCAAGATAAACCATGCCCGATGCACACACTTGTCCTCTCCGTATTATAAGATGCATCCCGTCACGTTGTACAATTTTTTGCGAATTTAATTTAGCATAAATTCTCTACGACAAAAGATTTTTCTTTTTAACGAGAATTGTAGGACATTATCGTCCTTTACATTAATTTATTTACGTAGAGCTTTTTAGATAAAATATCGTAAAATACATCGGAGATTTAAATATCGAAGGAGGTAAATACATCGCTCGTAAACCATCGTGAAATATAGTGCCTGAGCGAGCGTGACGAGTAACAAGTGTCGCCGTTTAATTAGTCGGAGATGGTATAAATTGAAGACGCGTTCTCGCAAAGGACAGATCGACGTCATCGACGATACTCGTCTCACTGACTCGCAAAACGACGATGCATAACGCGCAAGCACGCACGCATCGTGGGCGCCGTTAAGCGCGGGATGTCAACGAGGGTCGTTGTCACCAATTAACGTACACGCGATGGCTCAAGATCACTCGAACGAAACGATCGGGACGTAAATAAATTTCCGCTGAACTTTCACCTTTCGCAACTAAACCGTAACAAATACGGGACTGACAAGCAAACGTTTTCAACTGTCAAATGGATTTCGCAGGAGACGTAATAAATGACATATATCAACGATACACGAGTTTCGATAATTATTATAATATTATATAATTATGTAATATTAATTATTTATATAATTATTTAATATTATCTTTTTTCTATTTTAAAGAAGAAAATATATTATGGATAAATTACGTGTTTATTTGTAGTATTTTTGTTTTCATGGTCGAACAGTCGCGTATAAGAAAGATTCCATTGTCAGATCGTGCGTGAACTCAAGTTATTTCGATGCAACGGGACTCCTTTTTCAGGTAACAGAGGCGACATGTACACGCGCATTAATCCGATGAATCCCGATTCGCGCGCCTTATTGTACGCAGCGCGCCGTTATACCCCTCAAACGTGCCACCGGTATGAATTCGGGTGCCATTAACGGGCGCATTCAATTTCCACGGGATCGACAAAAGCGTCGAATTACAAATTCAAATCCCCGGCACGTGTGCCAAATACGCCGCAATTCTTTTCGCGCCAATCCACCTGTAAAATGTCGCGCGCGGTGTGCTTATAAACCATCGCTATTCTGACGAAAATCAATTCCCACCCGCACAAGCAAGATGGAATCGTGAAAAAATTTCACGCGATCAAATCATATTTCTCTCTCTCTCTCTCTCTCAAATTAATTATTATATATATATTTATAAAAATATTGTATTATTCTCCCCCCACCCCCGATCACACAATTTAAAAAATTAATTTTATTTAATTAGAATTATTAAACTAATTATTATATAAATTAGAATTAAAAAAAAAATACTTTTTATATAATGTAATTATTTTTTCTCGAATAAATTTTCTAAATTTAAACTATTTTTCTTTTAGCTTTTTTTCTCTTGTAGCGAATATTACAATTCGTTAAAAAGTTAACGGATATTTTTTACGTCGTTAATTTGTTTCATACATAAAAAAATTCATGATCGGACAACGATTCTTTTCTAGTAATTAGAAGTAGTCTCTGTGTCCGCGGGCGATCGATCCTCTCGCTAATTCGGATCCAACTACTAACTCTCGAGCACGCTCTTAAAGGGCACTCGAGTAATCGCCACCCACGTGTGCCAGACGGTACGAAAGTTCCATAGGCGCGTACCCGGAGACCAAGTAATCGAGAGAGTGAGAGAGAGCACTCGAAACGTGTACCGAGCTTAATTAGGGGTACATCGGGAGTGGACGAGAGGCCATGGACGCGCCACGTGTTTCTTCCAGGACGATACGTTCGTTCATCGTATACGTACACACACACACACACATATACGGATAAACTTTGCCAGTTCTCCAGATTGTGCGTGCATACGCGTGGACGTACATGCGTACGTGTGAGTCTCGTTCTATGGACATGTTTGGCCGGGAGTGCCTTCTCCGACTCCCAAGTGTTTGCTCTCGTTGGTGGAATGAACGGTTCGTTCGGTTTGTCGGTCCGTCTCCCGGGCGCGAGAACCCCCTATAGAGAACGCCGTAAGGGCCCAGACGGACGCGATACTCGACTCGTTCTTTCCGCACGAATCGCAACGAGGGTGTTTAGGCCCGCGCGACTCCGGATGTGTGCGCTTTGCTATCAAGCTCGCAATTTCAGATCGATATTTGAGCCGGTGACAGGGAACAGCAGTATATTATTTTCTCGTTCCACGAAAATGTTTGTGTAAGTATTTAATGTAAAATCCGGCTTTTTTATTTTATCGTAATACTTGTTTAAAATTGTAAAATTCTATCTCATACACACACGCTAAAATTAATTTGTTTATCATGAAACCCGATTTGATTATTTTTCGCGAAAATTCGTCCGCTGTCGAGTTTGACAATATAAATACACAATTCACCGCAATTTACCGCAGTCTGTATCGTCGGGAATTATTTTTGCATTTTTAACATCGCTTCAATAGCTCTGCACGAATACGTTAGTTGCTTCCCGATTGAGTTTATGATCATATAAAAATCATAGCACGCACACGAGCTGACATAAATACTACGAGAAATACGATAAAATGTTACGATCAAACAAACGAGTAATTATTTCTATCATCGTTTCGAACGATTATCCTGTCAATTTCGATAGAGAGTCGAGATCCGCCGATGTATCAGCGAGCGCAACGACAACAAATTAAGTAAGAGCCGTGACGCGATTCACACATACACACACACACACACATACACACGCAAAGTAAATCGCGGCAAATGCGAGAGGAAAATCCGAGTGGAGCAACATGGGGGTTGAAAAGCGAAATGAAAACGGCGTTCGAATAGATTGCTAGCCAGAAAGGAATTTATTAGGCTGGAGAGTACACTCGCAATAAACCGGATGTCATCGGAATCTACGAGGTTGGTTACGACGATGGTGGCAACTACCAGACACCCGCAGCCACCGGCGGCCACCGTTGCTGGTTAGCCGTCAGTGGCTGCGCCGAGCGAGATGATTTAATACCCGGGACTGCCCCACCCTGGAATGCGCGAGATTTTCAAAAATAATATCGGGCATCCGACCGCTCCGAAAGATATCGCGCTATCCGAATATATTATCGTGTATTATCCTCATCAGCGATTATTGATTTTTCGATTAAATCTGCGTTTTGATATAGTGGAAGCCGAAATATCTTCTTCTCGAGGTCTGTATGTGTCTCGAATTAAGTAAAGATAAGATGCAGATAGTTAATATTAAAAATAAAAAGTACTTAATTAGCGTTATATTAGCATCTTTACTTGCGAAAATCACTCGCACCAAATTGTAAATAAAAAAATCATATAATAATAATATATGAATTGTTTTAATTAATTGCTCAAAGATTTACAAATAGAGTGTAAAGATATTAAATTTTTATAAATGTATCAATAAGAATACTATAATCGTATAAAAATTAAATGTATTTGTCAAAAATGAAAGGCTAATAATATTAGCTTGATATTAAATTATTTTCCGAATTAATTGATAGAGAGAGAAAAATTCTTATCAATCGCAATTTATTATTATTATTCGTGAAACAAGTTTAAAAAATAATAAACGCTAAAAAAAGCAAGATTTTTAGAATATTTTATATACGCGTTAATATTATACAATAATGTAAACTGAATTATTATCGCGAAGATGAGCGAGCAATTAATTTTACAAATAACGAATTAATCAAATTCTGGTTTACTGACCTGCTCACAGTTGCATTAACTCTGTTCGATATGTTTCTCCTTCTCATCTCTTGTTTACTTTCTCCTTTACTGCTGCTGCTGTTTCGTGACACTCGCGAAAACACTAATTACGATCGTTCGCGCACACTAATCAGGTGATCGCCTGGCACTTTATATAGTTTCCCCAATATCATACAATTGTACTTTATTCTATATTGCGACGAGAAAACGCGAAAATCACTGTTATACGAAATTATGTTATATGGTACGTTCGGTATTAAAAACAGCGCGGTGGAATTTACACACGCGCTATCTCTGTCGCTAACGAATAGCATACATTTTATAAGACAAAAATAATAATTTTATCCCGATACTATGTTAATGGCTAATTACAACGTGATAATCGCGAAAATCAATTATTCGCGACGGTTGACAATCTTTAAATATTCGAAATGATCGTTTGACAAGTTTAAGCTTATGTTCCAAAATATCCTCTCCAAGGAAAATTTTATTCGACGACCGGCTTGAAACCAATCGGAGAAGCTGAAAAAAGTTTCGAAACTATCGAGTGAAATTTTCCTCGGATAGAATTATTTGGAATATATGGTAACCTTAATACGCACATACTTGTCGCACGGAGACTCGCGTCCTTCCCCTTCGAGTTCTACCGCGCGAATGACGATCAGACCGTCAGTCATGTAAGTAATAACGCATTAAGTCGTCGAATGTTTACAATGTATAGTTTAACGCTATTATTTACATAATTTACATATTATCTCCCGAAATACGATCGTAACATCTAGTAGATACTAGGAAATATTAAACGTGATTATTTCGTACGAATAATTGTGGAGGTTGTTAACCCGTACGATTAATTAACTGTCGCGATTGATTAATTATAAGCGCTTCGAGCCAATGGCCATTTATCCGGGTAAATATTACGGACGCGATTTACATTTCAAGTAAGAATGACAAGAGAAAGGAATTGTTAAATTATCGTTTCGCTGCGATATAAATACGAGCGATAATTATTTCTTTAACGATATTTCGGATCATATTACGATTTCTATCTCCTATTTTCAGATTGATAACGCGCAGTAATACGAATTTAAATAACGAAATGCATCTTATCGCGTCTGTGAATAATTAATAATTTGAAATTCACAAGGAGTCGAATATTCCTTCTTCTACAACTTATTCGATTATTTTCTGACAGCTATCGAGATTTTATCGACGAGTATTCGCGTCTTGTTGCTATTAACTGTATAGGATTTTTTTATCAAAATACGTATGTTTTTGAAAAATATGCAGGAGGGGGGAGGGGAGGGGGTTGTTTCTCGAAAGACAATGAAAGATTCTCGAAATTCTCCTCAGGAGAGGAAGACATTCAAAAAATATCGTCCAAATAAAGGACATCCACGTAGCGCGTCGAAACACGTCCGTTCCCATCCACGGGCAACAACGAACTGCCGAATATTCCTATGTATTTATCTCGTAGCACGTTAAATGTTTTTTACTAGCGTCAATGGATTGACTGTTTACACATTCCTCGCGACGCGGACAAACGCTATTATAAACAATCGCTTTGTTGACATTCGCGCGGCGAAGCTCGAGCACGACGGACACGAGCCTCTGTACGTCGTTATATTATTTCTCGAAATACATATATATATATACGATTTCGACAAATATCATGTGCCAAATACGATCAAGGAAAAATTAAAGATTGTCAGCCAGCGGGAGTAATTAATTCTCGCAATAATCGCATCTGTGAATTAATCAAAGTATTCGAATAAAGTTGCTGACGCCATTTTTCAATTTCTTACTTATTAACAAGACATCGCAGACACGCAAAACGATTTGTTTCATTACGGCAATACGTATAATTAATAAATACAATCGTTATTAATTCTGAATTTTAATGTTTCTTCGATTGCCAGGCGGATATTCGATCTTATATATCGATGATTTCGCGAAACGCGTATTTTATCGAATTTAATCGTGCGAGTCAATAAAACAATAATATATTCTTAGACACATTTATTTTGATTTTATATATAATTTGTATATCTATTTTTATCTTGTGTTATAATAAGAGATAAGAAAATACATACGTATACTATCTGTTAAAAATAGAGATAGACCGTACACAGATAAAGTTACAGATAAAGATAGCAATGTGAATGCGGCGCAATTTTCAATGCCGAATCATAACTTCGTGTAATAGTTTTTGATTTTCGCATAATTTTGTCACTGTATAAAATAAAGTACATCGCGTGTGACGTTGAGAATATTATGTAAAGTACTGCGATCGTCGTATTCTTGTGATTAGTGCGCGCGTGATCATAATTAATCGTCTTCGCACAAATGAATGTCATGCGAGTACCATAAAGGAGCAACAAAGGAGAGGACAAACAAGAGAGAAGATGGTCCAGAAAGACATTAAAAGACAGCAACCGTGAGGTAAGCAATTTATAAATTTATTAATTTAATATTTATCATTTGTAAAATTTATTTTTGCGATAACTCAATTTACATAATTACGTAATTGTGTAATATGTAATGTATGTATATAAAGTATTTTAGATCTCTTCTTCTAAAATATATTCTCAAAATATCATTTAAAACACTTTATATTACAAATTGAAAGCTCATTTTAATATTAAAAATGAAAAAAAAACATACGTAAATTTTTTAAATATATTTTATTCTTATAAGCTAAAACGCCGCGCTTTTTTTTTTATTGTAAGTTAAACGATGAGCACAATAAATTCGGTATTAAACAATTTTCTCGAAAACAATAAATTTGGAAATCATTTTAATATATTAAAATCATAGAAGAGTAATTAATTGCATTAACATAATTTTGGGAATATAGTGGTCGGCGAGTTTTTAATTAATTTTTAAAGTTATTTCGCGAGTAGCAAATTCATAAATATTTCGGTAGCAATTAATTGTTAACATTTTATTCTTCGTCACTTTACCGTGTTACATGATTATAGTATTTTGTATGTGCATATTTCTACGTAACGTGTTGTTGTATCTATAAAAATTAAAAATGTTTTATATTATAATCTTTCTTTATTATAAATTTTCAGCTAATTGACAATAAATTCGGAATTAAAATAACAAAATTAACTTTTAATTAAATTATAGACAAATTTCATTTTTCATTTTTATTTTCATTTTTCACACGCGCGCGCGCGCGCGTGTGTGTGTGTGTGTGTGTGTGTGTGTGGATGAAGGTACTAAGTTAATGGGGATCGTTTTTTTTGTAACTTTTTGAAATTATATCTGGTAATTAGATTTTAAATTAAAGTCTTGAATTGAGATAAGAGATAAATTCCCTCTCGCCGCGCCTATTCTTAAGAATAGACAGATTTATCAAGATTTTTCTAAATATGTTTATTTTATTTTATTTTTATTTTTTATATAAAATATAAGCGCATATAAGCATTTTATCATGATAGTTTTGCAAATCGTTTAATCGATTTTAAATAATGCAATATTTCAACATTAATAATCAATGTTTCATTTTTAACATAAGACATTTAGATAAAAGAATTTTACAGATACTTTGAATCGAAAAATTTTAATATGATAATGCTGCGATTATAATAAATTCATCTTTTTTACGGATTAATAATCGATCAATATCATTTCAATGCTCAATATTCTAATTTCTAATACTGCGGTGAGTGAATGAACAAGAATGGTAAGAATTTGAATGCGGCCCTGAGAGTAGCAACCGGCCTGCGTCGAGGACACCAGGTACGAATATATTAAAGGTTCTGCTCCCAACGGGTGGCTGCCGGCCGTGTCCGAACGTGTCATATTAGGATAACCAGGTCTCCAGGATTCCATACCTCGTCCCCCGCTTCGTTTGCGGCGCGAGGATCCGGCACGATACACGCGCAGGTGTGCGGAGGGGTTATTAAAATTCTCGAATCTCAAACTGTGCGGCCCCTCTCTTTCCCTCTAAATCGCATAATTTTTCAAGCCCGCAATTTTCCGGGGAGTTTTCCACGGCGTCGCTCTCCCGCAGGCAGAGGTGACGTGAAAAGTAGAACGATTTAGCACGCTCGAAGCCCGTTTTCTCCGTTTTCCAGTTCATAAATTATTCACTATTCTCTTCGACATCGAAGTTTCCGAGCCATCTCCATACAGTATTCCAGTCATCCGCGGATCACATACGTATTAACTCCTATTGTTAACTCTCGAGATACTATTTAAAAAAAGAAGTGCCAGCGTCGCGAAGAGCTTGCTTTCGGGAAAATAAAAACGGTAGAGAAGGGAGACGAGACGCTGGAGATCGATATTACTGCTTTCTCGCGTCGAATGTTAACACTGTGTTTCGAACCGTTATCCTCTAATTGCCTAACAGAACATTTCCGAGATACATATCCCCCTAGATTGTCGGATATCGCGCGTTCGTGTTTCAAACAAGAGCCGATACCGGATCGTCGAGACACCACTGACATCTGGCCCGATATAAGTGACAAAGAACCTGGCTAATCGTGGTAAGCCGACCAGTAAATTAGCGCTGGTAGGGTTGTCCGTGAAACCGGTAAGCGATGAATCGGCACGGACGACCACGAAGGCCGTCACCGAATCTTTTAATGGGCATTCGCATTTTTCAACTTCCCACGTTTAGCTGGACCCGAGTATAGACTCGTCCCTAAGCCATGTGCGCGCTCGTAAATTAGATTTTTGCGACGATGATTTGTGTGGCCGCTATACCGCGCCTCGTTGCCAAGAATCGCAATAATGATGAAAAAAAAAAAAAAAAGTTCAGGAACACACATCTCAAACCATCTATTTATAGAAAGAGATTTGGAAAATTTAAAAAAGATTTCAAAACTGTTCTAAAGCGAGTTTTGCGAAAGAGGAAAAAAAAAACCAAAGTGTACATTAAAATTAATTATTCGATTGTATCGTTTAAAATATCATAAGAGAGATTTTGTAGACTTTTTAAAGTCTCGTTTCATGTTAATCGCGACAGACATGTTGTATTCGTCGTTAATCGATATGCCTCTCATATAATATTCATATATTGCCAATAATTACGTTCATATAATGATATCAATTCCATGCTGAAATGCAATTAAAGCGCGGAATATTAAGTCAAGTTGGTCGAATAAATTTAACTTGAAAGCTTTTACATATTTCTCTGAAAATCGTTAAGTAATCGAAAAACATTTAATCGAATTGTATACGCAATGCATTAAACCGTCAAATTTAATCTCTGGTATAAAATGATATAAAAAATTGCACGGTTCATGAAAAACACATCACTTTGAAAAGAGAAAAACTGGAAACAAGAAGACGTATTAAATTAAAGCTACAAATCCATCCATATACAATAATAAAAATAAAAATGCTAGAAAGTAAGAAAGAGAAGATTAATCTAGAATTCATGAAAAAATGTTTTAGGACTCACGTCGAGCGAATTAGCTAAAGGCAATTTCATCCCGAGCAGTGGACCGACCGCGTAAAAGCGCTACAAACGCGCGTATTGTCGAGGAAAAGACTGGTCGAATTCCGTTAAATATACGCATAATTACCCCCCGGTGTTCTCGCGCATTTGTACAAACGCTCGTATTATCCCGTCGATGTCACCCGCGAGCCACCGTCAAAGGGGAACGACGATTTATTAAGAGAGACGTAGGGGGTGAGGGGATTAATATCGAAATGTACCACCGGCGGCGATAACTCCGACTGTCTTTGATGTCGCATCTCCTCGTTCTGTGTCACGACGGACAATAAAATGGCCGAATGGAATCTCGTTTTCACGTCCGTTTGCTACAGAGACACGCGAGTCGCCTCTCCCGGATTTCTACGAGTAAAGCGCACACGGTCACCGGAAATGCATCCGGCCGTGATCGTTGTTGGCGAATGATTTATAATAACGTTAATAATCGTACGGTAGAGAGAGCGGATAAATCTTGGGTGTTAAAAATAAAATATACACCATATCTATATTTATATATCTACACTATTCAGAGAGAGAGAGATATATATATGATGATGATGATGATGATGTATTGCGCAGAAACGTGAAAAGATAGTGATACTTAACTGGAGAATTTATGTACCTTATAATAATTATACTCTCTAGAAATAATTATTTTCACGCTTAGAATCTCAAAATTGCTTCTCGTCACTCGCGTGCATTATATATATTTTTCTATACCGAGGGTATTTTTCTCAGCGAAAATTCAGACTGTTTCTTATTTTAATTTAATTTACTTATAATATGTATAATATATAAATACCAACATTTAATTTTTACTTTACAATAGAAATGTCAATAACTTCATTCTTTCATAATAAATTTTATTTACAAATTCCCTTTTTTATTCGGATTATCGATTTATCTCGGTTTACTTTAATGTATGAAATATATTTAACATCGAGTCGGTATTAAAGTAATCTCGATCGTAAAAGCAAACGGGATTCGTGTTTTCTTGTCCGTTTCTCCGGTAATGGTAATAACCGAGGAAGGAATCGAAATTTGTCCAGCGGGACAAATCGCCTTCCTCAAGACGCGATACACGAGCATAACTGAAATTCCATAACTGGAATCGACGATCGATAATCTGGCCGGATCTTTTGTTCGGTGGCGCGTGCCTCCGCTTCGACGATACGAGCTAGGCAACAAACAGATTGTAGATTTATACCTTCCGCCACGTGGTTATAATCCTTACGAGGCGGAAACGGCGTCAAGCTCTCTCGGCCACGAATACGCGCGAGTAATACAGTCATGAATTTCGCGTGTAAATGAGATTTCTCATAATCTAATTAATTTATTGCAAAAAAAATACGAGTTCGCGTAAGTTTTAAAGAGTATGAGTTAGAAAATACATAGAGACGTCGCGACATTGAAGCAATAGAAATTATTGAGAAATTTACAGTAAAAGTTTAAAGGGAGGAAAATTAATTGGGATATTTTGTTACAAAGCGATGTAACTTTTTACTTGGAAAGAAATATAACGGTGACGTGAGATAGAACGAGGGAGAATGAATCGGAAATATCAGCGGTTAAAGTTCGAAGCGGGTTGAAGTTTCGCGTATCATTCTTCCGGCCAACTTTAATTCCGACCAGGCTACTAGAGCGATTTCTTCGAGAAGACGCGATTTATTCGAGCCATTAGTGACCCGGTACAGAATCGATAATTGCCAGATGGAGCGAACATTTTTATTTACCACTCACGTGCGCCACGATTGGTTAAAGTTATATCGACGATCCTCTCAGGTGTCTACGTGAACCAAGTTGAAAATATCGTTAGCATATCGAAGAGAAAAAAATTTCACTTAATATTTATTCCTTCGAACGGGAAGAGCAATCGTGTACAAGAATAAAAATTCTCACATCTTATTAATAATTTTGCAAATAAAATTTTTTTGAAAATCTCTCGAATTTTTGACAAAGCAATCGTCGAAAAAGATTGCAATATAAATACAGAGATTGTAAATCTATTCGATCGAGGGAAGAAAAAACTTTACCAGGATCCTTAACTTTCCAAGTTTCATTTAAACAAGTCTGTATCTTGCCTCCTGATCTTAATCCCTTTGGCAGAACAGAATGCGGATATCGCGAATCGACGAAAGCCATTTTTCTCTCCCATCCGTCGCCCCCGAGTGCGAATTCTGATTGGATCCGGCCACGTCGAGCGCATGCGTGACCACGCGCTCCACGCGTATATATCTCACTTAATGCGTCGAGATGAAACGCGCGTGCGCCGCGATGCGTTCCGCGTACGCGCGAAAGAGACACCGATAGGCAGAGGCCGTTCACTCATCTCTGGCAATTAGCTGCCAAAAATTCACTAGCCCTTAATTAGATTGAGAAGAGACCTCGGAATATAAAGGGGTGAAGATTCACGAAAATAAAAATGCAATAAATATAATAATGTCTGTCTCCTGATCTAGCTATCTTTCTTAACAATTCGCTCAATTCCGTACGCTTAATCACGCTTGAGATGCGCCTTAATTAAATGCGAACGTGCGATAGAGAAGGAAAGGTGTATAAGAGAAGGAAAACGTATATAAGAGAGCGTGTTGAGGAGAGGAAAAGGAGATTTTATTATGTGCGTGCGTGCGCGCGAAGGAGAAAAGTGCCGAGAGGAAGGTGCGAAATCACGCTTCCGCGACTTCTTTCTTCCGCGCCGGGAGGGTGCGCTTAATTGCGAGTTTAAGTAATTAGTACACAAAGTGGGACTTTGACGAGAGGGCCTTTTCTGCTCACCCCCTCCTCTCTCTCTCTCTCTCTCTCTCTCTCTCCCTCTCTCCCTCCCTCCTGCATATTCGACGACGATCGCGTGTCGTCGCTTCTCGTAGCGCGTGATAATTGTTGTACGACGGTGTCATTTAATGATGTAATACGCAGAGACACAAGTTGATGCAACTCGTTACGTGTCGCGAGATATAATATCGCGCGGGAATTATCTCGAAATTAGCAGGTTTCCCTTGCGATCGAGAATTATGCGTAACATAATGACGATGTTTACCGTGAAGAGTATATTGACGAATCGTCGTCACCTATCTAACGACACGCGGTTTCATAATAAGCGGCGGTTCTAATTTTTCAAATAATTAACGCTATTCCAAGACACGATTATATTTGCGATCGGAAATTTGTTCTGCGTCAGAAGCGAGTAATTATAGCCTCGGGCGTAATGTCTTAATTTCCAGATAGGACTGCGACACCATATGCGCCATTTGTGTTAACCCGTTCTCTTATCGCGTGCAAATGTTCGACACTTGCCTGAGGAGATAAGGTACGTCGTATTATCGCGCAGAAATGTTCGACTCGGTGAATCGTGAATGACGGCAACTTGACAAAATATAGATGTCGCGAAGAAAATCGCGATCGTTTGACATTCAGAGAGACTCTCGACAGTTTTTCCTCGACTCGATCTTCGTCTCGCGGCAAAATGGCCGCGCGTATATACGTATAAAGTCGACGTGACGAATATTTTCACGTTCGCAGATATCAACTTTCGAGTCACATCTAGATATTGACGCATCATGTTGAAGAATTGGCAATCTTATCGCAAAGAATACAAGGAGATACAAAAAGACTTTTTATTACATTCTGTTAATCTTATATTTAATCATAATGGGGATCAAACAGCTGTCAAACTAATCGTTACAAAATTGCCGAATCCACAGTCGTGATGTAAGAGTTCGCGAGTATCTAGACGAGCGATGCGCGTTCGTCCCGAAAGTAGCTATCTTCGAGCGTGATGGCACTCGTGAGACCGACACTCGAGTTGTACGTACGTACAGCCTCCTTTCGAAATCCCACGCGCACGCGTTTCGAATACTCTTTCGCGTGACCCATTATGACCGCGGCGCGAGAAGCAAAGCGCAACGAGAATGAAAGAAAAAGAAAAGGAAAAGAAAAAGAGTAACGGAACAAGAGGGAGAGAAAAAACGCACGATTTGTCACTCACGACGTCATGCTTATCCGCGCGATACATCACGAAACGGCGCGCACAGTTGGCCGTAATTAATCAACGGTGCAGCGATAAATAATTAAGATTCGAGCCGCGCGATCGCCTCATTAATTATCGCCGCGTGCGGTGACACACGTGACACTCTCTACAAAGTAGAGGCGTTTAAAGGTGCGCAACTCGCGACGGAGTTATTTTCTTATTATCGTCCCTTCTTTTTTCTTTTTTCTTTTTTCTTCTTTTTTTCCACCGCCGTGTCGATCGCGTCCGCGTGATAAGACGCGTTCTCTTGAAACGAGCGGGACAAACGAGAGTACGCGAGGATTGTGTCGAGATATCGGGGCGGCGTCTTATTAATTACGTTATCTTAGCGTCGACACTCTGCGTCTTCCGATCGGAATTATCGTAAAATCGTCGTCTATCTTTTCGTCCCGAGACAAAGTCTTGTTCGTAGTAAAAATTATATTAATCACTTATTCATGATAACATAATTGAACTTCGTCTTGGATGTATCGCAAGAAATTGCCGCCGTATAAACGTCAAGGAAATAATTACGATTCTACAATCTAGAGATTCAATCTCTATGTCACTTGACGCTTTACTCCAATGATGACAAAAAAAAATAAAAGAAAAAAAGGAAAAGAAAGGATACGCTATCCATCGTAAATGAAAATCTTTAATTCGCAATCGACACGCTTTATAAGCTCCTATTGTCCTTCTCGCTTCTTAAGGTTACAATTTTCCGCGTACAATTTATCGCGAAAAATTATTTGTTCCGACCGTATACCTCTTTTTCTAAAGTACAGAGCGAGAGGATTCAAGTCCGCATGGCAATGTTGAAATTTCATTCAACGCGCTCGCGTAAAACGCGACGCCGTTTCCACGCCGACAATACCGCGCTAATTATCATCGTCGGAGCTCGCGACAAAAATTACACGCCGCTGTCACACGTGGTCGGAAGGCGCAGGCAGGTATTCGAGTACCTAAACCCGCGCAACAAATACACACGCACGGAGCCGCGGCGCGTTTCTCTGAGCGGTGCGACGGATATGCACACACACACACACATACATACACAATGACACAATAAATACGACGTCCACATCGAGTGGCTCAGGTTAACGGTGCGAGAGCCGGAGCGAGACGAGAGAGCTGATGAGAATATAATTGCAAAGTCATTCATCAGGCATCCTCGCGGCATGTGTGTACGTGAATTACGTTAGAACGGAGCGCATGCGAGGCTTGGTCGCGCGAGAAAGCAGCCATCGTATGTACGCGGGCATTCCGCGGAATCATCGAATTCCAGGGACGGAATTCAAAGCGCGACGCGCGCTTTGTTTTTTCTGTCATCTTGGCCGATGGAGAAGAAGCGACAAGGTATGGCGCGCGAGTGGTATAATCGATATCGGATAGTTCGAATATGCCCGAACGAAGAGACGGAGATGCGAGAGATTATGTACGGGGTATCTCGTAATGTGTGAAACTCACAATCAGATTAATTGGACGTATTATTGAGACAATATTGAAATACTTTGTCAAGAAATTGAAAATTGAAAGATCGCAAGAATTCGACGTTCGAAAAGACGTTTGAAGCATTCGAAAAATATAAAATCCATATTTAATAACGTGCATATAGATGCAAGGTAGTTATTTTGAGCATTTCTTGTGTATGAAGATAAAACGGATAATAAAGATTTTGTAGAATATAAAACTCGTCATTACTCGCGGAAATAAGATCGAACGAGGCATATGTTTGTATGAACATTTTTTTCTTGTTTTTAAACTCTATATCCGTTTCCGCGCATATCATAAATTTTTCTAAAGAAATTCAGATAGATTCATATATTTTATGAAAGAGAGACCGATCTCTAGATTCGTTTTATATACCCATACATTCTCCTCTATTGTTTTGAATCGTACAATTAATTGTCATTGAATATTCTGCGCGTTTAAAATAAATTGCGTGCCGGTATGTAACGGGCATCTCTGCGTGAAATCGAACTTAAACACTCGACAACCGGAGAATGAAAAATTACATAAGAATGTGGGACTCGCGCGACACAAATATATATGCAACCGCGATATTTTTACGCGAAACTCGGGAGAAATCTTTTATCAGTTCTCGCGGCTTCGAATATCGCGCTAATTGACGCGGGCGATGCAAAATTACGTCACGATCCTGTCACGTGCATGATGCACATGACACAGACGATATTTGACGCATATGTTTGAAAAAATTTATTTCAAATATAAAAAAAAGCTGATTAATTGACTATCCTTTTTTTTCTTTAATAAAAACGACACATGGCATTTCTTATAATCCGTAAGAAAGAAGAATGTGCAAAATAGCAAAACAAAGTTATAAATACGTTCTTTTGTAACGATAAATGTAATAATAGGTTCGTAGATTAATGTCCGGTAACGTGATAAAAAACGTTCTAATTATACGCCGCACCATTTAAACGCGACTAAGAGTCAGATGATATAAATACGATTTATTCCGAAAATTGAGAAAATCACATTTATACGCGATCGTAAATCTCCGAATTACAGTATTCATTACGGATTAATCGAGAGTGGCCGTTACCGGGAAAAAACCTTCGTCGTCTCCCGACACATTCGTGACGTACCGCCAATACGCTCGACGCGAACAAAGCTAGAGAACGGTCCAGGACGTTTACAGCCGCTAAGCGATTACACGGCACGTCGTCGAGGGACTAAGGCCTCGGTATATTGAAAAATTACGCTCTTACGTAATTAACGGGCGAAAAGTCCCGTCGAGATGAATGTCGGGGCGCGCGCGAGAGAGCCGCTAAATTCCCACTCTCCTTCGTCGCCGGACAACGCACGAACATGGTTCGCTCCCTCTCCCCGCGTGTTCTTTTCTTTCATTTTTTTATTCCCACCCCCCCCCCCTCCTCTCCCTTCCCCTTTCTCCCATAGCCGGCGGGAGAACGGTATAGATGTCACGAAGATAGCAAATTTCATTTGTTATTTTCTCTCCGCGCGGACGCGAGAGGAGAGCGCGAGCTGAAACGCGACGACGCGACGGCTTCTTTCACATGGCTCGCACGCGACATTTATCACGCGCGTGACATTTTAATTAAATGCGATGACACTCCTCGTTCGATCCGGACGAAGCGCGTGTACGCGCTCGCGCCGACACCTACGCCCGTCGATAACGATATTATATGTCTGCCGCTTAGAGCTCTCCCGTCGTCTTTCTCTCTCCTTTCGCCTAGTCACCCTGCTGGTACCTTTCTCCCTTCTCCCGTATCCCGCAACGCGGTACCGTTCTCTTTCCGTTTCTTTTCTTTATTTTTATTTTTTTTTCTCCCCCTCTTTCCTCTCGAATGAGCACGAAGCGACGATAACGGCCGACGTACACCACATCGAAAACAACACGCGAAATCGTTCGCCGTGAATCGGAATGACAAATCACCCGCGGAGGACTCTCGGCGACGAAATTAGCCGGACGTTTCGTTAATTTCAACGGCGATGACAAAAATCGCAGAAGGTGGGGGAGGGGGATTCACGGGGGCAATGACCGTTAATTGCGCGGATACTCTTGTCGCTCTACTCGTCATTTTCACAACCCTGTGGCATTTATCTCAAAAGGTTGTACTAAAATAGTCTTTAGCGATACTTTGCGTCCTGCTTCGTGTCGAGACATATAAATGTTGAAATCGCAATTGCAAGACTCGTCGCGTAGCGATCGTTTGTATTAACGATGCGATAATCTTCAGTCGTACGTTACAAAAAAAAAATGTAAAATGACATAAACAATAAGTGAAATTACATAATATAACGTTCTCAGGCTGTCTATTCGAATTATATAAAAAAAGTTTCTGATCTTCCAAAGTATTCTTGTTAAACATTTTAATTGGATAGAGAAGGAGAATATTTCAAAGATAAAGCACAAAGCCATTAAGTTTCAAGTGCTAAATTTGTTAAATATACTGAAAAAACTGAATAGCGTAAAATAAACATTTTTACTTGCATAATATTTTCATTTTTTTATCACTAAAAATTACAATATTCAATATTTCGTTAAGACTATGAATATATGTTAAACACATAATTCATATCTGGATCGATTGTCGACAGGCTTACAATGTAAGAGCAAAATTATCAAAGAGAGAATTTTTAAAAAAATTCCCCCAATCCTAATAAAATTCCATAAAAATTCCCTGATATTGAAGTATAAAAGAAATTCTAATAATCTCAGATTTTTCATGTTTCGTAAAAAAAAAAAAAAAAAAAAAAAAAGGAGTAGATACCTCGATTTTATTATTTGTGTAATTTTACACTCATCGTTCACGCCATTTTACATATACTTTTTACAATGTATCTAATTAATTCATTTTAAAAATGATTATATAAAACAACATGATCATCTGAAAGATGTAACGAATTAGATAGCGGATCGCAGGCGAAATTAGCAGCCACGGCTGCACAGCCCGAAATTCTAATCGGCGACGCAATCTCCCCCCCGCTTTTCAGCGTAGATAGGGCCCCGTGCGATAACTCGTGACGGCATTATAACGACGCCCGGACGACGCGGGAGGGCCGATAAGAGGACCGGCGAGGCGGGCGGGACCGCGGTCGTACCGAAAATTAAGACAAATCACGACCGATTACAATCGCGTTAAATTAGCCCAGCGGCCGATTCGTCGCCGCATGCGAATCGCACATTAGGAAAGACGCCGGGCGTCGTAAATGCAACGACGCCCGCCGAGCGCTTCTCGTTTTCGTTTCCGATGCACAGCCAGCAGGACTGCGATAACTCAGAGTGGTGCACCTTGGCACGCGCGCGACGGGACCCGGAGTCGTTATCAGCGGCCGGTGGCTTGAAAAATCACCGGCCGGAAAATAATTGTTAAGTGCTTTATTAGCGCAATAACGTGCAACGACGAGAGGGAAGAACTGGGACAAAAGGGGACGAGAGATAGCGACGATCGTTCCGTCGAGATCTCTCTGTCATGTCAGAACGAAGGTGAGGAGGAAGAAGCACGCGTAAATTTTTCGACCGGGTTAAGACTTTGCGTATATTTTAAATCACGACTAATTCGTCGCTTATGATAAAAGGAGGGATTATTCACTACATCGGGAAATTAATCTCAGAGATCATCGGAGCTCGAGAGTGATCTCTGCTTGCGCGGTAGCCGCGGAAATGATAAAAGTCACCGAATATAATCGAGCAAACTCGCGGGCCTGTCTACGGGTAAATACAAGCTTACGATATATACAATGCAAACGGCAATAAATTCTCTCGATATCGCTCGTTAATGATCGCCGTTGTCGCCGATAACTCGCCGGCGCGCAGTTTACTATCCATTTCCGAGGAGAGTGCGTCGCGGTGCGTAAATTACATTTCGTATAATTTATATCGCGAGTAACTCGTAAGGTAAAGTAAAATATAACCTTTCGTCGTGCGATAACTGAAATCGCTTCGCGATTCGGAAAGGGGGATGCAGACGAGAAACATCGTCTGGCTCGGATGAGATGTATCAAAATTATAGAGTAATCGTTATACTCTAAATAATTTTTTTAAGATATATACATATATGTAAGAATAATTTTATATCATAGTATCATTAAGTTTATCTCGGGTCGATGTCTCGTATTTATGAACTTCGAAACTGCTATCCTGACGGCGCCCGCAGCATAAATTAACGTCCATCCTGGCGTAATTTACGTGATTTGCGTACCGCACGTAGCAAAGAACGAGAAGGCGGAGACAAATGCCTATAAATATTAACTCGATCACGAGTAGCTGTTTGCACCTATTAAATATTGTAATTTATCTCTCTGAAATTACGCGAACGAAATTATCCGAATAGAAGCTACGATTCCCATCAGCCTATATACAAAAGCTATATATATATATTTAAAAAAAAGACTAAAAGTTTCTTTTTTATTTTCTTGGAGATATGAAAAGAATCAAATGTATTTGTCGAGAGAGAAAAAAAATATATGAGAGACGTGCGTATGCGTTACGTGCCTTTTCAAGCGATTTTAAAACGAAAGTCTTTTAAATCGGCATCGCGTGCAAGAAAATGAGAAAAAGACCGAAACCGTTCTAATGCAGGGAAACTGCGCGACGTATTGCTCCTAAATTGCTCATAAAACAACGGCATCTTTTATTGCGACGAGCGTACATAAATGTTCAGCGCACGATAGTCTCGCAATTGTCGTTAGCGAGAACATTTACCTTACGAAAATAGGACCGACACATATATAATATCTCTGAGAGAGATCATGTGCAATCACCGAGAGAATAAAATAGCGTACGACAGTGAAATTTAGATTTAGAACGCGTTGTGACAATCTCTCGAATCGAGAAAAGGGCCGCGATCGTGAAGCGGGCCGACTATGAAATGTTTACCCGCGACGAATTTGTCGCATTAAGAACGCATTAGCGTCGAGTCGGGTTAAGCGATTAGCGTGATATAAGCGGGTCGACAGCGCGCGCATGCCGAGGAAGTGGGTGATTATTAAGTCGACGACGTTCGTGTCCAGTCCGCTCTCTTAAGCCCTTAAACTTGACCTTTCTCGTTGGAACAATAAATTCTCTTCTACAAATAAATCGTAAATAATAAAAGTTTATTTGCGTGAGATATCATATCATTTTTTTACATTTCATTTACTTATGATTTATTCTTTATTTTTTTCTCCTTCTCTCCAATCGCGATCAAAAATCTTCGATTGATTAAAGATTGATTAAAGTAAAGAGAAGAAAAGTAGAATTTTATTTTTTTTCCGTATATTATATATAATTGGGTGAATGGGTGTGATTCGGGAGAAGCGAAGGGAGAAACGGAATAAGGAACTTGTTTTAGGGCTTGCCCGGACTCCCGGCGGTTGACAGTTCGGTTCGGACCGTCAACCACCGGTGGTGCTATTAACGACATTAACGCCACTACGAGCAAACACGGCTCCTATTATATCATCCCGAGCTGGCGGAATAATAAACGATAAATTCTGGCGAAAAAAATACATCGTTGAACAAGCGTAACCCATTTGTTTGCGATAAACTGACTCGGAGGCTAGTCCGACCAGTTTGTAACAGCCGTTTCTCTTCTCGGTCGCGAATGCACCCCTCGCCATCTTTCTATCATTTTTTTTTTTTTTCGCGACTACCTCCTCCTTTAATTCGTGAACGCTCAAAAATTATTTTCTTTCCCTCGAATCAAATCGTTAGAAGAAGAAAAAAAAAAAAAAAAAAAAAGACTCGACGAATAATCTTTATCGTGAATTTAGAGGCGATATTTTTTTCGCGGATTCAATGATTATTACTGACGTATGGGTAGATATATTTTCGATCGCCGAAACGAATGAGCAAATGAAAATGATAAACTAATAAATTTTTGAAATTCCAAGCGTCTTCGAGACTTGCTTGCAGGTGTTACCTCCGTTTTTAACTGCTGACGGGCACGAACTTGTAAATTTTCGCAGTACCTGAAATATTACTCGGGGCAAAGAAATTTTTCGAATTTTATCACGATCTGTCTCTGCGAATAAGAATTACAGCACGTGCTTGCAGGCATTACGAAGAGGCGAAAGAAAAAGAAAGAGAGAGAGAGAGAGAGAGAGAGAAAACGTGAAATTAGAAGAAAAAGTTCGATTCGAGTGATCTGCGCTCGCTCGAATCGGACGACCATATAATCACGAGTCTTAATCATGCGAGCGAATACGCGGTAAAAGGTAAAAGAGAGAAAAAGATGAAAAAAATAAAGAGAGAGAAAGATGGCTGTACGCGATTTGTCAGAATATACGGCGTCCATATGTTATCGTGCCAATTAACAAATTGGAAGTTCCGACTGGATTTCTCGATGACGACCATTCGTCGCCATAACTGTCACTAGTATCATAAACGCGGAGCAAAGAGAGAAATTGCCTTTGAGCCGTTCTTTTTAACTACAATTTTCACATTTTTCCCTACTTATTTCAATTATATAAAATCATTATATAAAAGAATTTCTCGTTAATAATTTAGTTGTTTTTGTACAGCAATTTAGAATACGTGCCATTTGTCGAAAGCAATTACTTGAAGGCTCGATAGTAAAAGGCGTCAGGTGCAAAATGTACACATGACGTATCTTCGCCAAGACGGGAGGAAGAGAAGGAGGAGGAGGAGGAGAAAAAGAAGGAGAAGGGCGCTCGTTCGTAGTAATTATCACGGTTACGGCTCTCCGCGATGGGGATACGCGATCGTTTAAGTCACTCGGGATAACAAGTGCGGGATTCTCAGTTCGTTAACTCGCTCGCTCGCGAGATGGATTAATGAATCCGTTAGATCTTTCGATCGGCGCGCCCGTCCCAGAGTAAGAAATCGTATTCGATCCATGCCGGTGGTAATCGCGAGCTTATTATCTCCCGGTGCGACGATTTTTCCACCGATGAAAAGTGGCCCGATAAGCCTCGTACACGTTCGTTGCGATCTCACGTCATCGTTTTTGACAAATGTACCAGTCGCGGTTAATTGATGCTCTGCGAAAATGTCGAGGGAACATTTTTTTTTTTTTTTTTTTTATCCGAAAACTAATTTGTACAAGCCGGTTCTCTCTCTCACACGCGAGAGAATTTATTCCATCGAAAACGAATATCATCGGACGTTACTGATCTCGAGTCGATTTACGATTCTACGTTGCGGGAGGGAGGTAAGGGGGTGAAGCTTATTTGAACGTTAATAACAAGGTCGTTTCACACCGGATACTCGATCGGCGGCAGTGGCAGGCTGCCAATAACCCGGGTGGCGCCATAAGGAGCGCGTTTTAGGTAATTGGCCGTGAATATTATCTTACTTAGGGGCGACGGAGGTTAACCGGATCAGCGCGGAACCGCACGATATAGAGAGTGCGAGAGACAGAAAGAGAGAGAGAGAGAGAAGGCGAGGTACGCGATACCTTACAAATTGCAACTCGCGAGGGGATGTTTCGCGCGGAGGTACCCACGCGTGATCCGAGGGATCGGCTCGAGATTAAAGCGGCCCTAAAGCGCATCGGCGTCAAAGCGAACTCTCACGACTCCTCTTTCATCATTTTTTTCCTCCAACCCGGCGCAAATTGATTTATCGCAAAACGTAAATTGATATTAAGTTTGAAATATAAAGTCTAGTGATCTGTGATCACGTGAAATGTTTCATCTGCTCCGATATTCTTCGAGATAATTTAATCATGATTAAGACTTGATTGGAATTTAGCGAAGAAAAATATTTCATCTGTTTGATCGTGTTTTATTTAAAATGAAAATTGTAAAAATAAGCCATAAATATTAATAATAAAAAAGAAACTAGCAAATTATTTTAGATGAAAAGAATAAATAAATATAAGTCACATTACGAGGATATTTTCTTCCTATACGCTTATGTTTTTTGTTACGTCAAATATATTTTACATCAAATAGATATTCTTCATCAACATTATATTTATGTCATAGATGGACTTTGATCGCGACACGCATACTTGCATGAGAGATTTGAAGAGAGAGAGAGACTGACTAGCGATTAAAATAAATAAATAGATTGCGGAATAAACTACGCGCGATTGATTTATTTCCGCAATGTTTTCGCAGCCAAATGCAAAAATTGAGCGGTACTATTGTGAGGATGTTACATTTTGAAGCGAAAGCGCGATTAAAAATTTGCTTATCCGGTGATCGGTAATTTTCGTGTATTGGAAAAAAATCTAAATTACTTACATGAATTATTGAATTTCACGGATATGTTTATTGCAAGTATAAAAAAAAAAAAAAAAAAAAAACTAACAAACACATACTGTTAAATAATGAAATACGAATGTAATTTTGTTGCGTCGTAAAAATGTTTCAAACTCGGAAAACAAATAACATTTTTTTTTCCAAATTTATAACCTTTTATTTTATCGTTACTTTAATGTGAGGCCTGCAAGGGTCTCTTGGCCTTCGACGTAATGTTTCGGCTCGACTTTATATTGTATTTTCGTGCTCGTCGGCATCTAATGTGTCCTCCGATATATTTATTTGTTCGGACGAATAATGAACCTGGCCTTCGAGTGCCATGCTATCAGTGATACCGAACGTCGAACGATCGTTGCGCTATCAAAATAATACGTGATTTGTCGACGCCCAGTTGACAACGGGAGATAACGCAATAGAGGTGCCGTGCAAAAAAAAAAAAAAAAAAAAAAAAAAAAAATCACGTCGAATTTTAATCAACGGAAAATGGCGATAGAATAAAAAATTTGTAATAATTACAATCAATTAATTTACACATAGGCATTATTTTAAAATTAAATTTTTCAACTAGATGTGCATAATAATATTTAAGCAGAAAATGGAAAAATGTTGTAGAAAAATTGGCCAAGGGAAACGTATATGCATATATATATATATATATAGCTCTTCGAGTTGCTTTTGTACTTATCCTTGCTGTTTGATCGCGTGTCAAAGTCGGCTTTATGTTGCTACTATTACCGTCACTATCGTTTGTTACGGAATACATAGTTATTGCACCGCGTACTTATGCTAATATATTTATACTAATAACAGTTTCTCTCTGAGTTTGAATAAAATGAGAAAATCCCATGCGATATGATAAGGATTGTTTATCACCGCGAATGTCACGATGCCATAGTTGCGACGTTTATACGGTTGCAACCTTTATCTAGAATACCTGCTCGTTGAATGTAACTTAACATTTCGCGAGGAGACTCGAAAGCGGAGGTAAGAGAAACGATGACGCGATGGAACAAGATGTACAGCATGCGCATGAACGCGTCGTATCCCCGAAACCGACCCGGGAAAGCGACCTGAAATTATTATCCAACTTTGTGCGAGCAACAAGTGTCGTTAAATCAACTCCGCGTCGCCCATCTCGCGTATCGTGCGGTTGTGTATCGCGCGTCGCACGCGTTCCACACATGCACGCACGGAATATTTAAAGAAACGTTACCTAAGCTGTTGCTCTCTCCCCCCGCCATCATTGTCGTTCTATTCGCTACGTCGCGACGCGTTTGAGGAAGCCCTCATTTCTCTTATTAATTATCCCCGTCATTGCGCGAGAAGAAAATAATTTTCGCTCGTATAAACGCGACCACTCGCGAGTGAAACGTCGCGGAATGTCGTCGAAGGGAGGGGGGGAAAAAAACAAAAAAAAAACGACGAGAACGGATGAAGAAGCAATCGGTATTAAATAACGACGAGCGCTCGCGCTCGAACTCTCCGGTACGTCCGTCGCAGAGCGTGCGTGTGTACGTCACGGGGCGGGCGTGAAACACTTGAAAATCCCGGTTATGTAAAACATAGGAAAACGGGCCTCTCCTCTCCCCCTACCCCCTACCCCCTACCCCGCCCACAGAAGATCGCGTCGCCTCGCGCGTTGGGACGTTAGGCGGAACGCGTAATTGAAAGCACTTTAGAAACCCTAGCGGCACGCACAACGAGCTACTCGCATTTGCATTCAGTGGCGGAGGGAATGCCTTTTAACCGAAATGACTGCGTGTGTATGACAAACGCCGCGGTTTATGTGCCGGAACGATGGGAATATTTATTGGCGCGAATTAATGTCTCCACTCGTCCATGTATGTATACATACACCGCGCGTTCGGCATATTACACATAGTATATGTGTATATATATATATATATATTTTTTTTTATCGGAACATTTCGCGAGCGAACCTACCTCTAGGGATGGGAGAGGGGAGGGGAGGAGGGAGGAGGAGTAAAAAGCCCATTTGCGGCGAAAAATCATTTGCGCTGGTCTATATTGTGTTTGTTCGGTGCGGGTTTATGGAGCTGTTGATACGAGTAGTTTAACACATCGCTCGGCATATCCCAGTAAGTAAAATGACTCGTTTCGTGGATGGACGATCAAAGATTCGATGTAAAAAAATAAATAGCTGTGTATCGCATTTCCAGAAAGATTATTCGTTCATTGGGAAAGCTTACGATTGGCAAGAGCGATGAAAACTTCAACGATTATTATGGAAATGTACATATAATGCGGTAGAAAAGAAAAATGCGCAGCTTGTGAAATTATATCTTAGATTTTCATCCTTTATTTTTTATTTCAATGACGGATCGCATCGATTTATATTTATCGTAACAATATTATCGAAGCGATCAAATTGTTTTTTTTTTTCACATTTCTCTCTTCTTTTATCGCTACGATTTTCACTACGAGCGTAAATGTAATTACTGATGGTAAAAATTTAATGCGTCTCGCGACAGGATGGCGGATACGAAAGATGATGTATAGGGTGATCAAATTGAAAACACACAAATTACTGATGTGCAATATATGTATTTATATATCGCGCAATATATATACATATATATATATATATATATATATATATATATATATATATATGTATATATATATATATAATAATGTATAGTAAAGTATCTCTTAAAGTACCGCAACACATATGTACAGTACAGAGTTCACGATAAGTTTCCGTTAACTCTTTATCGGCCATTTATATATACATTGCCCGTACATTCGTCGTCACAAAGAGAGGAGAGATACATTTCGATATCAAGAACAAATAAGAGACGTAATAATAATAATTAATAATAATAAAAAAAAAAAGAGCGATCTTAAGAATTACACTTCTTCACTTATTTGTCTCGTCGTTTCACTACAACAATAATCTATATGTAAACAGAGTTGCTTGCTGGAACAGGATGTTTTTTATCTATACAAAAAAAAAAAAAAAAAAAAAAAAAAAAAAAGAACCAAGGCGCACGATATACTGCCCCGTGTCGTGACAAGCTATTCCCCTAATACAAGTGCAATTTTAACAGTAAAATTTTAACAATGAAAAAAGATATAATTATCATTTTTTTGTCAACTAATAATCATTAATTTAAATCAATTATTAAATATCGACGAATAATCATTTATCTCGACATATTATTAGATATAGTAAATATAAATTGTGCGTATCCTACTTTAATAGCAAACTTTATAATAATAAACTTTTTAATTCGATCTTAAATGAGGATATAAAGAGAGAGGAGGCTACATTCATATCAACGCTCCGTTTCTCTTGATCGATCTATATTCATTATATCCACGGATCAATCATAACGCTTTCAAGAATCAAGAAAACAATGATCGAAAAATTGATGTTTCAATAATTTATATATACAAAATATATAATGAATTTTTTTATAATGAAAAATGAAATAAATGTATACATATATATGAATAATAAAAAATAAAAAAATTATGTTTTTTTAAAATATATATATACGTAAAAAATGTATTACCTGTACATACATATATATATATATATATATATATATATATATATATATATATATATATATGTATGTATGTATGTATGTATGTATGTATATATGTATTACATAATAATATATATTTTAAAAATATTTCATATATTTTATAAAATTATATAGTGATGTATATATAAAATGATTAATATTATACATATAATATATTTATTTCATGTTTTCATATATTATTTTGATTGTTGTTTATTTGGATATTGTGTGTACGTTGAATAGATATATGAGAAATTTGCATAGAAAAAAGAAAACACTGACAAGGAGTAAATTAAATGTGTCTTGAAAGCGCTGAATACACTTTTATTAAATGCTGAATATTTTTGCTTTATTATGAAATGAGCATGTAATAACTATCATAAAAAGCACAAGAGTCAACACGGAGCATCGCGCGTTTCATATAAATTTTTCGCGTCGAAACGCACTGTATTTTCATGTCTCTTATCACAGATTGAATCGCAGTTACAGCAAGCAACGATTCGGAGATCTCGTGCGTGCGTATATAGTGCCCTCGGTCGGTTGCATATATATATACGATCGAATGAATATACGCACGCATGCACGCACGCATGTATCACCGTCTCGTTATTAATTTTCGTACGCATGAAATGTCAAAAGTATCCGTATTTTTGACATCGAATAGCGCAGCTTAGAAATATACGTCCTTGTCTCGAAAGGGAATTAACGAAAAGTCGAGAATCCTATACCTTAAGTACTCGCGAGATAAAAAATCACTCAGATATCAAGATTATCCAGTATTTTTTCACGAATAGACTTAAAGGTTTAATAATAGCAGGTTTCGTTCAATGCGAAAAGATAAATTTCTCTTTATTAAGAGCGTATGCAAAAACAAAAATCACTTGAGTACAATTAATCTCGGACGAGTACTTAAGAATTACATTTCGAGTCGCTCGCATCATCGAATTATAACATCTCATCTCGAGTAAAGAGAAAAAAAAAATTATATAAACTAATCAAATATATAAGTTAAATGAAATCATGAATGTCCGCGTTGCCAGAATCCAAATGGAACCAATGTGGATATAACGTCCGCTCGAATAGGATTCCTCTCTTTGGTAACGTCGCAATTTCGCAAAGCGCACTTGCAAATAATGTATTATCGACGCCTTCTACACAGACCGAATGTCTCCGTGGATATCCCTATAGGCGAATAGGGACGGCGATGATAATGTGCAGCACATGGACGAGGATGATGGAGAGAATCTTTCGTGCGACGTGAATGCGAGCGAAGGCGCGGTCTCTCGAGTACCGAGAGCGGAGAGGTCGATTCGTTCTCGTCTCTCTCTCTCTCATAGTTCCGTGAAAATTGTTCTCATCTTGTCTCTTTTTTCTCTAATTCTCTCTCTCTCTCTCTTTCTCTCGTTCTCCTTTTTCTTTATTATTATGCATTCTATATATATATTTATATATATCGCACTTCCTCGTTTTCCTCCTTATTCTGTCTTTTTTTTTTTTTTTTTTCTCTACAGGATTCCAATTCGTACAGGCGTCCATCCAAGCTTGCCATTTTTTTAAGCTACGAGATTCCTACGAGGTCATGTTTTACATGTTAGGTTGTAGATCACAGAGGTGAGAAAACGTTAAGTTTCTAGCTTTAGCTGGCCGTTCATCGATAGAGCCGCGAAGAAGTAGGATGAGTCAGACGAAAACCTTCATGATTATTGGGCGAGTCTGATAGACAGCGAAATGTGAACCGAGTGCGAGACGAAATACAAAATTGTCGCAAAATCTAAGAAGATTTATGATAAGTTGAAAAAAGAAAAATGATTCGTGGAAAAACTGTTTCTTTAAATAATAATTTTGATGGTTTTTTGACTCAACCTATATCGAAACACTTCAATTAAATTCAATATCAATATGTCTACTATTTAAAATATAATTATAGATACAAATCACTTTTTTAACAGATGCGAAAATAGAAAGAAACAACTAAAGAAAAGAACTAAATTCACGGGGAAAAAATTACGCGTTAAATTAAACATGTGGTATCGTGAACTCAGCTTCTTTCTGGACCCTACGTTAAAAAAATTAATTTGACGTTTAAATTTTGAAATCTATATGCGTTTCACATAAATAATAACGAAACTTAGACGTCTGAAAAAATAATAAGAATTAAAAGAAAGGTATGAGTTTTGAATGAGAATGATATAATAACTACAAAACTGAAGACGGTCACAATGATGACACGAATATGCAATTCCTTTGGAAGTCTTTATGAAAAATTGCGCAAATCTTCGCATTTTCGTATAATGAATAAAAAGTTAAAATAAAATTCAGTGCGAAAAGGGATAATTCGCACTTAAGAAAGAGAATTACGAGAAAAATTCAATGACGATTTATATATATATATAAAAAAAAAAAAAAAAAAAAAAAAACATTTCAACGAAGACAAAAGAGGGCATTTAAGAGCTTGTTTAACGTTTCGATTAAATGCAAACTATAACAGCGTGTTGTATAAACTTCATATATTGTAAATACTATACTATAAACCCGTTGCAAACATATATAAACCTCTTATGCTCCAAATACCTATCAAACATAAGCTGTATCCCCGCCTTCTATCAATTCGATTATAGTTCGTATAACTATATATTGAAGATTTTTTTAAAACAAATCTCCTGTGTGGAAACAAATCCTGCATCAAGTTGATGCTCAAAGGAGTGATGATTAAAAAAACTCGTATACCAAACAAAAGCTCAACAAAGCCAAAAGTGTATAAATGATTAAAGTTCGATGTAATAAATGCCTTTTATTTAGCATAAAAAATGGATACACGCATAATGTAGGTTTTAAATGCGCTCCTAAGTATAGATTCAACCTTATCCGCCATTAATGGCTATTACACTCAAGTAGCTGTTATTCCAGTAAAATTCATAATTGTCAGTGTGACATGTTTTATTAAGCGCGTTTGCGCCTTGGTACACGCAAATCGAAGGTTCAGGCTTCCTTCGCTGCCGATACGAGAGACGTCGGTCTATAATTTTCTAACAGCATTTTGCAAGTTCACCATGCTAACTCTTGAAATTGTAATAATCGAGTGCGCGAAGTAACTCGTTTCGCGTATTTCAGACGCGGAAACGAGCGCGAATCGGTGATGATCGTTTTTAGTAATTAATTGGAGTGTGATGATAGAGGGTCCAGAAGCATTGTCACGATAGCATATGCGATATTATTGTCTGCGATAGAGAATCGTGAGTGTCCGCGTTATAAAATATAAGAATATATCCCGGGGGAAGCGAGATAACAATTATTTATATATTATTTATATCTCGTTCACAGCCGTTTAATGAGGAAATAATAAATATTGAGCGGAACAATTACACTCATAAATGCGACACTCACGAATTAGTGCGTATACATATAGAGTACATAGGAGATCCTTATCTCGAGAATTCGAGTCAGAGATATATGTATGTAATAAAAGAATTCAATATATTGAGAAATTAATCTCGATCACGCGTATAAATTTGCGACAATAAGAAATTATTAAGCGCAAGCCGTTGAAAAGGATCTATATATAAAATAAACAGTTTGTAATAATATTTATGTTTGTATAACAATTAAGTATAGTAATTTGATAAAATAGTTTATGAAAATACGAATGACAAGACGGATCTCCTGCGAGTCTATAACGCTCGAGTCACGAATTTCGCGAAGATTGATAATCTCCGAATTGACATTGACGAAGATTATCGATAATTCTCGTTATTCGGAGGGAGCGTCGGTGCAATCGGCATCGTCGAATCGGAATAAACTGCATTACCTTTGTAAAACTTTGTCAGCAATTCAATGATAAAAGATTAGCGTCGCGAGTGGAACGCATGGTTCTTTCGATCAAATCTCATCTGGCACGGCGAAGATTATATCGTCGGTTACAATGATCCAAAACATTCCTTTCCATTTAAATGTAAATATTATGCTTCGTTTCTTTAGTCATATTTCTCCGAGCCTATCCATGGAGATGTTACTACTGATAAACTCGTGATTGACTAGTGCCTGAAAAATGTAGAAATAATAATAATGATAAGAATGAAAATAATACAAGTAGAAAAATAAATATTTTCTGCAAAACGAATCTCGCAAAAAGCCTCGAATTTCGACGTTAATTTCTTCGAACGTTACATGGATATTACAAGAGAAATAGCCGACATTTTTTCGGGACATTTTTTAATATACTACACCAAGTATCGAGAATGTTACAGTTTATCCCGCTTCTACGGTTCTAAAAAGCGACTCGCAAGCAAACGTATGTGAGGAGGAGTGTTGCGTGAGAGTGTTGCGAATGAGAGAAGAAGAGAGAAAGAAAGATCTGTTTATCTTTCTTATTTTGTCAATAGCTTACATGTGCGAGAGCGGTTGTATGGCGTGATGCTGCAGAGAGTCCGGCGACGGTCCCGGCGAGTAGACGCCCGCACCGGGCTGATCGGGGCCGTGTGGTAGATACATGGAGATCATGTGCCTGAGGTGGTCGCCCTGCGACGTTTGCTGGCTCGTTTGCTGCTGGCCCATGTACTCCCGCTTGACGGCCTGATTGGCGACCGCAGCCGCGCTCGTCGATGTCGGACCAGCCGTCGGCGTCGGCGTGTGGATGCCGCCGCTCGCCGGGCTCGTCGGTTCGGATTTTATGCTACTGCCGCTCGGACTATGACTCGACATCTGAGAGCCCGGTTGAGCCTGGTGATAAGGTGACGGCGAGCCGCCGGGTACAGTGGTACCGCCGTATCCGCCGTATCCGTTCATGTAGTTGTTAATAGGGCTGGGACTACCGCCGCCCATGTGATGGCTCATGGGATCGTACCTGGGATAGGCGGCAGCCGAGGCTGCAGCAGCGGCCGCCGCGGCGTTCCCCATGTGACCGCCGTATGCGACGTGTTGCTGGTACGCGGCTGTTGGATCGTGCATCATGTAACCGTTAGGCATGTAACCGTTGGACATTTGATAGACATCGCGCGGCAATTGCGGCTGCTGCGGCCCGCCGCTGGTGACAACTTGTCGCTGATCGACGAGCATACCGCCGACACCGGTGACGCCGCCAGCGAGCGGAAACTTTTCCTTCTTGAGTAACGTCTTTGTCTTGCGTCGTGGCCGATATTTGTAATCCGGATGTTCCTTCATATGAACCGCGCGCAGTCGCTTCGCCTCGTCGATGAACGGACGCTTTTCCGACTCGCTCAGGAGTTTCCATTCGGCGCCGAGGCGTTTCGAGATCTCAGAGTTGTGCATTTTCGGATTTTCTTGAGCCATCTTGCGCCGCTGACCGCGCGACCATACCATAAAGGCGTTCATCGGCCTCTTCACGCGGTCCATATTGTTGTTCTTAGCGTTGGCAGAGTTGTTAGGGTTGTTGGGATTATTTGGATTGCTATGATTATTAGGCTGATGATGCTGTTGCGATTGCGACTGTTGCTGTTGTTGATGAGAGTGATGGTGCTGCTGCTGCTGCTGCTGCTGTTGCTGCTGCTGCTGCTGCTGAGCACTTTGTTGCGCTGCCATTGCGTGCATGTTTTGCTGCTGTTGCTGAACAGCGGCGGCGGTTACCATCGAACTATAATGATGCTGAGCTGTCTGATGATGATGCTGAAGACCAAGACTTAGACCGCCCGCGCTGGGCGGACTTCCCGATAGCGCCGGGCTGTGAACTATCGAGCCGAGAGTACCGTAAGGAGACATCCCCGTGTGGTGACCCATCGGCGATACGCCCTGGTGCGGATGCGGTGGCATCTGAGCGTGCAGATTGCCGCCCTTCATGTCCGTCTCCATCGTGAGCATGTCTTCCTCCCTGTGCCCGTACAGTTTGCCGCCCTTTTCTAGTACCGTTCGACGTCAAGAAAATCAACGGAGCACGCCGAGATTATCGGATCGATCACCGACTGATTATCCGGGTCAATCGAGTTACCACCCCGGTCACTTCTTCCTCAATGTTTTCTGTACGCGGCTATTTCTGAAACGGTAAACCGAAAATCGACCGCGGGGATTCTAGATTAACTAAGTCGTAACTACCGCTTTTCCGTCAGTGGAAAATTCTGACGCGTGCGCGCGCGTTTCTGGTCGTATAATGTGCCAACTACGAAGGCGCATTCCCGCACGTATACGATCTTTATTCCGTGGAGTTTCTCGGATCCAGTCGCGAGTCTCGTTCACGAGGCGCCCACCCCCGTGCGAACGCGAACTCGGCAGGAAGTACCACTCGCGATCGTCATGCTATCGACACCGTCCCCTCCTACACACCATCTGTTTTACGATGCAATCGTTTTTTTCTCTCTCTTTTTTTTTTTTGCAGTTTTCACCAGAGATCTTTGTACGATCTGTAAGTCACAGAGTTCGAGTGAGAACTAACGACACTATCACTTTCTTCCCCTCACTTGCTAGTCTCTCACCACTCCGTACCGTTCGCCTCTGACTGGCTGCGGACCACGGCACGCTCGACGAATCGCGTCACGACAATGCGGCAACGACGCATCAGCAAAACACGGATGCTTCGGTGCGGCGGTCTTCTTTGAAATCCGATGGCATCTAAACGGCGCGTGCGGTAGAATAAACAGGGCCAGAAAAGCAAAACCGACGAGGACCAGCGAACCAAAAGTCACTGTTCACGATCACTGTTCCTGTCTTCCAGATACTCTTCCGTTAGTTCTTCACTCGCGTATACGCGTTTCCTCGTGTGTAGGCTTAGCCCCGTAGCACGTGTCTACGTGCTTTTATTGTTTATTGCTTCTTCCCCGGTTGTTCTTCTACCACGATGCTGTATGTCAACGAAAAGGAAGAATAATAACCGACGCAGAAGAAAGGAGACACAACTTCCACTCTGCACGAGAGAACGAAACTGTCTGAGCATTTGTACCATACGCCTTGGGGTCGGAGCTCACTTCCTGCCAACGGCAGTCCCCTTCCTCTCGGGTTTCGAGCTCCCTCTTTCTCAATCCCTACCTACGTAGAGCGGGGACCGTGCCCGACCGACAGACCGACCGGGCTCGAGGGTACAGCGGGCAATCGATTGGCAAGCGCGCCTGCCATCATTTCTCTCGGCCAATCGGCCGCCAGCTTGCTCGCCGCGAAGGCGGCGCCATTGCGTCCTGACGTCACTCGATGTAAAAGACCGACCTCTCGCGGCAAAGCTTTGGTCCCCGTCATCATGTTCCCCTTCCCTCCTTTTTCATCCCTACCGCATCCCTATCTCGTCGTCCTCTCCTTCCCGTCTACCCCTCTCATGCTCCCTCTGTGCGCCAGTGACGTTTCTCCTCGCTTTTTCGCGCCGCGAAATCGGCTACCCGTCGGACGCATGCACCGCTACGCGCTGAGCAACGCTGCTGCGTATACATACACGCATCTTAATACGCGATGCGTATTATATCGATCTTAATGCGAATAAGTTACGCCTGATACGTGCGCGACGATCGTCTGATATGGCTGTTGGAAATTTTTAGGAACTCGCAGAAAAACAGGAGAAAGAGAATATGAGGAACCTTTTCTAACTCAGGTTAAAAAGTGATAATTAAAAGATAATTAAAAAGTGGAATTTTTAAAAATAATCACGATCTACGTCGAGTAAATTATAAATCGATATAAATAGATGTCATTTATGCATCAATTAATTATCAACTTAAACTCTATAGCATGTAAACAAATACAGTACAGTTTTAGTCAAAAATACTGTCATTAAATGATTTATGTGTACGTTTGATAGATGTATAACATCTCGCTAATATGGACTAAAATAATTAGATGTTTCTCAGAAATTCTATAGAAACAATTAAATATGTTTTATATTGGCAAAATACGATTTTTCCTGTTATTGTTTTGATCGGATATCGTTGCGAGATAAGAGCTTATCGAGATAGCGGATAAATGACCCAGAACTGCTATCAATGCAAGTTGCAACGAGACGTCAAAGATTCGTCCTCAAGGACGAATTGCGAAATAATAACATCGTCATGATGATTATGGACTCGAGCGAATTCGAAAATACTCATCAGAAAATGAAAATATAATTGCAATAATCAAAATACAAAAAATTAAATATTGTTCGATAGAAAATTATGACCGCGCGCAATCTCGTAATAAAAAAATGTAAATAGATCACGCTTAAGAAGAGATATTTGTTATTTCAAATCGTGCGTATGTGTACAGTGTCGATTTTTTGGAGATCGATGTCTCCGGTTACTGATATCGAGTCGCTGACGCACAAAACGCAGCCGCGTTTATCTATCACGTGTACTTCCGCCACGAACCAGCTTGTCTCTCGCGTCTCTTCTCCTTTTCGCACATCTCGCGGCAACAGGTTCCACAACACGGTGCACGCTGAAACGAAGTCGTGACGCCCAATGGAGGCTTTTCGCAGACGATTTCGTGGACGTTTTCTTTGTGAATTTTAGTGGTCGATGGATGAGAAGATGAAATAAGAGAAAATGAAACAGCGAAAGCCGTTTATTGCAAATTCCTCTCTTGAGCAGCAATAAAATAGATTTTAAATTAAAATTCAGAAATGATATATCAAATTTATAATTGCAGAGTTAATATATTACTGCAAAAGATAAAAACGATAGATGAGAAGATGTATAAATAAAATGTTTTTTTTTTTTCCCCCGTTTAAAAAGCTGATGTAAGAAAATACATTTAAAAAGTAAAGTAATTTCGCGAAGCTTTACTTTCAACAAAGAAAAAAAACTGATTGATAAAATAGCGATGACGCATAGCGAATCAGTAATACCATGAAACGGGTTACACATTTCGTTTAATCTATGATATATCCAATCATATCTGTCATATATATTTTGGAATGAGAACAATTTGAAATGAAAAGAAATTCGTTCTGCATTCTTGCAGAATTTGAAATATAATCGTAAATACTGAAAGAATTATTTATATTCTTTCAGCAGCATAATTTTTCGCCATATAAAAGCGAAATCAACCTAGTAGTAATAGTAGTTTGTAATTAAAAAAAAGTAACGAGTAATTGCTAACAAACTTATGTATAACATTCAATCCATTGTGTATTATTTCGTCATACCATTATGATCATCCAATTTTTTTTTTTATTTTTGCTCTCAGTTTTCAATCTGTATGTAACATCTACTTTGATAATTTAAACAGATAGATCACTTCTTTCTTAAACTATTTAAGCTATAATTTTGTGGAAAACTTTTTTATAAAACTCTATAAATAGACAGTTATTCTCGTTTATTACCTATTTAAAATACAAACTAGAAGCTCAATTTTTATATCAATTAAACCTATAAAAATAATGAAAATTCTTTAGTATCCACAAACGTGAAAGAGCTGAGGTTGAAAATAGAAGCGAAAAATTTCGATTCTGGAATTTACTGATTGCCTCGACGCATGCATGGAAAATGACAAATATCGCAACAGAAAATACTCCGCGAGAAAAGACGCGCGCTTTGATCGCGAGGTCAAAATCGATATGCGTGCGGAGAGGAGCGCGTAATCGCGAAAATAAAAATCTCATGGCGAATTCCCGAATCGGTCGCCGATCGGAATGAATGAATGTGCGCGGGCACGAGACGACGGCCCGTTCGTGCGGATAGAGAAGGAGATCGATCGTGGGCCGTTCAGGATTCTGGTTTTCGAGTGCGTCTATGCCGGAGCACACAATGATCTTTCTCATGTCGTACGATGGATGCGCACCAGTATGCACACATTCGTGCACCGTATGCACGCGGCGACCGCGTGCACACGCGCGCGCGCGCGCACTTTCCAATAGGACAGATAGCATGTACGAGCGTGCGTGTGTCGTATACGTATATACGAGTGCCTAGGAAAGCTCGGTGCCACAAAGGCAGTGCGCTATCGAGTATCGCAAACATTGATTTGAATCACAAAGACCGCCCGCGGTATCCCATTGTCGGACTCCGACTTATTGTACGCTTTCTCTCTCTCTCTCTCTCTCTCTCTCTTTCACTATTTCTCCTTTACCCTCAGCTTTCTACGTGTATCGCGCGATTCGCGCTCTACCTTTTTTCAATGGTAACGACCTATCAATCCACTTATTCCGCACGGTTTATGTGCCACTTGTGGCATTTTTCGGTCTAATACCGTTGTTGCGCGCGGTGCAAATAATGCGCGCCGATTTTTGTGGATCGCGCGTCACCTGCGACGAAGCCTATTGTGAGTCTAATCTGTAGCTTATTACGTCATAAGAATGAAGAAGTAATATAATAACGTACGTGAAGAAGTTTACATCAGATCGCACAATGACCGTGATATCATGTCTTAAAAAAAAAAAAAAAAAAAAAAAGTGAAAATCATATCTTAAAAAAAAAATAATAAATAGCGGGTACTTTGCACCTGTGTCGACTAATTAGATTAATGGCAATATGAGCATATTCGCGTGCATAATTGTTCTGAGCCCTGCTAAAGCAGCTGGCCGGCGATAATATTTATTGCCTCGTGGTTGTTCGATGAAAGCATTTATTTTTCGTCCACTATCTAATACTGAATGATTCATAAATCATGAAGAAAAAGTCATAAACATAAATCATAAGAAAAATACCGCTTGCTTTCGAAGAGAAAATCTTCCATTATATAACAATAGGTATACTAGACAATGTGTAAATTTGTAAATATTTTAACTGAAAAGGGTCAGTATATTTATGAACTTTAAAACATTCGAGTTTATGGAATACCATTTATGGTTTTAAATAAAATACTATTTTTTTAGGCTAATTATCAATTAAGATGAGATCTTGCTTCGAAAAGAGAAAAGATTCATTGGTTTTCTTTTTTCGTTATTATTGTAAAATTGATATTTGCTGTTTATTAAAGAAAAAAGTAAATTGGTGCTCAATTTATTCAACATTCCGTAGATTTAACATCGCGATTTTACCTTGAAACAAACTTTTTTTTTTTCAATTTATCGAACTTGGAACGTCATCAAAGTCCGTATAATGAAAAAAAAGGGGCCAAGAGAAGGGGAAAGAACACGATCGCGCGATACGTGAGCGAATTCGTAGGCGGCCGATTGTCAACAGGTGATAGCATTGGGCCAGCTCTTAGAGCCCGAGTAACCGAGGAAAAGGGAGATTGTGTGTGCCACGATGAGAAAGGTTGGAGGAGGAAAAAAGAGAGGGGGAGAGAGAGAGAGAGAGAGAGCCGAGATCGAGCGAAAATCAGGGGGTGGTTGTGACGGGGAGAGAACAGTGGCACCGGAAGGGTAGCCAACAAAGTCTTTATCGTTTCGAGGACCGATTACAAAGCTCGATTGTAACCATTCTTCGGAATCCAAATAATCTCTCGCTCGTCCGAACCACAAACGAGCAGCCAGCCATTGGGATAGAAATTTACAGTCGTGAGCTTTTACGCAGCGGTGCCATTAGCCCATCGCAACGGACCATTAGAAACCGTCTGGTTTTTTTTTCAACGGCAGGGAAAATCGATTGCCCGATATTAAAACTTTTACTATCGATATTCTTGCGATTACGATATTTGCCATCCATTTGTATTAAGTGTCTCATAAATTAAATATCGATGTAAAATTATTTTCCCGTTAGCAATTATGTGTGCGCGCGACAAAGAATATTTGAATATATATTTAATTTTTATAATATATTTAATATTAAATTTTCTCTCTAACAGAATATAAAAATAAATTTATCGTGATTATATTATTGCATCGCAAAGATAAGCTAAGCGATTTCGATTATATATCCCTACTCGTATTATGTCTACTGCATTCAATTAGTCATATTTCGCGTAAAGATATAAAACACGGCCAATATTACTTGCGCCATCAAAATGCAACCTTGTCCTTTGATCGACGAAGCAATGAGGTTAAAAAATATGATGCATTGTAAAATTTATTATTTTGACATCGATGATGTTTATTGAATCCTGGATGTTACGTTGCAATAAACGCCATTGGCATACAGTTTTACGTAAAAGATCGAGGATGGGAAAATTTTTATTACTTGTGTAAAAAATTTACTCTTTTTTTGCTTACTTTATTAGTATTATATATAGGAAATAGTAAAGATGTTGAATTATGTTGCGTAGAGAAAAATAAATTGAAATTGAAAAAAAAAAAAAACGGCGACGAGTGTATAAGATAGATACGTCGGGGAATTTGTTAAAGCTGGAAGATTGAGAAGCTTTACCGAAAAATTCTTGTACGATATATGTCAGATAATATCTTCGCTCTTGACGCTGCTCGAGATAAATCGAATACGTGTATCCAGATATCTTAAATGTATTGTACAGGCTTTTTCATAAGCGCGTACGCAATTTGATGAAACCAAAAATAAAGCATGTCACGGATTTAATATCAATGTCAATAATCGATTTCATTCCAAAGTGCTAATAAGTTGTTAGAGAAATCTCAGAAATCTTATTTATCTTTATTTATTTATTTTCGTCAAATCATATTAATTGGCAGATATAAAATTGTATACGCAATATCTGCTTTAATTAATCCGCGCACTCATTTGATATGAAAAACTTTTAAGAGAGTAGTTGAAATCAATACGCACGTACAAATATTCGAAAATTCCCTCAGGAGGGAGGAAGAATATTGATGAAAACAACGATCAATTACCCGCGCAAGTTTCGTGATCGTCGCGTAAATTAATTCGTTCTTCCCCCCCCCCTCTCTCTCTCTCTCTCTCTCTCTTTCGCGCTAGAGGCGGGATACATCGGGGAAATCGTCACATTTTTCATCGGGATTAATCGAGTCGACAAACGGGTTCGATCAATGAATAAATCGATCCGGGAGGGTGCGATAAATCGGTTCCCGCACAGGGGGTCTCGGGCGCGGCTACCGATTCCACGGCTACGATTTGCATACGCAGGAACGTGTCGCGGTAGCAACGACACCCCAGACCCACCGCCGATTATTATGAAAATATCTCGAAAACGTGTCGCATCATAGGCAACACTCTTACTGTGCTCGCCAATGATGCGCGGCTCTCGATCGCTTGGTACGCTACAACTACGTAACGAGAGAAGGGAGAGAGGGCCCCCTCGGACGGGCCCCGAGGGGCTACCATACGAGACATGAAAATTGGCATAAATGAGATTGATACGACTTTAAGTTACTCCACGTGAGAGGCTCGTCGCCCTTTTCGTCGAGATTTCTGGTCTTGGCCACTCGTCACGCCACTTTGCGCGCGCTCGCCTTCTCGTAAAGAAAAGCGCTCCGAACGACCCGAGACGTCCGACCAGATACGCCCCTGCCGTTGACCAGCGTGTCGTTCGTTTCAATAACGATCTGCAAGAACCCGTTCTGCGGAAAGTGACGTTGAGAGAGAAAGAGAGAGGGGAATCTCAGCCGGCTAGTCCCACAAGGCTGTATTAACGTCGACCTATTTTAGGTAGCTCTGGTTTTCGATTCCGATGAATCGGGTGCAGTTTTCTCTTTATTCACTCGAGGCGCTGATGGTGTATTCACTATATTTTGCGACAGGTGACATTTATATATTCTTACACGTGTATCTTTCTTATCGAATGCACTATCGCTGGGGGAATCTAAAAAAATATAATATACGTTGATCGTTAATCTGAAAGACTACGATTTATTTTCGTCACGTTAACTCTCCTTGAATTATTTTTATGAGATATATCGTAAAAAGCTATTTTATAAACCTTGCTGTTGGAGAATTTGAGTTTTAAGTAGAAGCTTTTTCTAAAATTCATCGTTAATATTTTCAGATGCGAATAATTTTTTGCTAATATTTCTAACAATTCCGGGCATTAATAAATAACGAAGCTCTCGCACAATAACAGATTAGTTTGAATAATCCCCATGTGTACTTATATATAATTAGAAAATAAATTAATTTCAACTTTTGCGGTGGTAAAAAAAATTAAGTAACGCTGTCATTCTTGAAGTCTCAAGTTTTTAACAATTTTAATCGATCGCGAAGATGCTCCCACGGATTGCGAAAAAATCGAGCGGCCCGTGTACGAGGGTGAGTGCGCGAAATCTGGGAGCGACGGCGTGTAGAACAAGTAATAAAATAATTTTAACGACCGGCTTGAATTATACGTGCGCGTGGTACAAATAATAATATCTGCCCGGCACGCATCCCCGCAATAAATATCGGACCGGTCCCCCCCCCCCCCCCGCTGACGATCCGGGAACCCTCGAGCGTACCCTCTTCACGGGCGCACCTCGGCTATGTGGAGCATAGGAAGGCCCCCGGTCGTATCGAGAAGGGGACCTTGCGAGAAAAGGGGCCTGACCTCGTCGCAGTGATTCTCCGTTCTCGTCGTCGGCGTCGCGTCTCGTCGCGCGAAAGACACGATAACGTGGGAATGTCGACGAGTCCTCTCGACATTTCAACAAGACGCTGCTCGCGATCGAGGACATTATTCCCAGAGCAATAATTTACCGTTCGATCGCTTCGATGAATCTCGACGGCTGAGAAAGATCATCCACCAGCGTTTCTCTCTCTCAGTAGTACGGGATACGGTATGTATACGAACGATAGTAAAATGAAGATTCTCACTTATCTGCGCGTAACCATCGTTAAAAGAAGGACGCTGACGCGTTCGTCGAAGGTGCAAATTCGCCCCGCGTAGGAAGGATACCACGCGAATCCCAACATTCGGGCAAATCGGGATCGAGTGCGCGCGTGCGCGCGCACGCACATTGAAATTCCGCGCGCGTTGGATGACGTTCGCAGACGCGGAACGAATCTCATCGAGGTTTCTTCAATGCACTGGGAGGACCGTGTCGCGCGAACGTCGTGTTTTGCCGGCAGGTGACGGACGTAGCATGAATTAAGTGTCGTAAGTTGGTAGGGGGAGAGAGGGGGGGAAAGGTGCCATTGTCATTTTCCGCCGCGTACCGAATTTCGACGCGGATTCCGTACGGGTCGTCTCATCGATGGATCGATCGTCGCAATAATATCGGACGTTTTCAAACTATTGTGACACACTCTGGCCCTCCGTAAAAATACAACGTGAAAAAATCAAAACAAATATAAAAGCTATTCCCATCGTATTTTCTCCCTCAAATTTTGAATCGTTGTCGCGTAAGCAAAACATATCGGAGTCGCGCTAAATTTTCTTTCTACGATTGACAATGTGTAGGAAATAAATGTGCATCGCAAAAAAGCTACAATGAGCTCCTCAACTTTTATTACATTTCTATGTAGTTGAACACGATTAAAAATCAGCTTCTAATAAGAAGAAAAAGCCGCACGAATCTTGCGGAAGCGCGGAATTTGACGAACATATTTCAATTGGCCGATGAGATGTTGCCACGTGCAAAGGCTATCCGGTTGTAGCGCAGACTTTGCGATACAAGAATAAAAAAAAAAAGCGTTTCTCGATGTCGGGAAGCGGAAGAGAGGAGACGAGAGAGAGAGAGAGAGAGAGAGAGAGAGAGAGAGAGAGAGAGAGAGAGAAAGAAATTATATCGTCAAAACGGACCGGTCGACGGTTGATGCCCATTGGCCGTTGACAGCGCAATGAGATCCTGATTTGCGCGGATGTATTTAATCGCGCGCGGGAGAGAGTTGCGGGCTCGCGCGAGCCGAACAGTTGCGCGCATCGTTTAGCAATCAGGGAGGATGATGCAGCCAGAACACGACCGGCCCGGGGCCGGGGCCGGTGCAGCGAGGATGCCGTAGCTTCGCGCAATCAGTATGCCCGCGCAATTTATTTGTACACCTGTGTTCCCGTGGGACACGAGAGACCGATTCCCGATGTGGGATCTCCGATGAACTGGCAGACTTTCTTCAAACGCGTCTACGTAACCGCGAAAGGAAACGAAAACTCGATGTTAGTCGAATCGAAATTTTCCTCCTATATTCAATCTTAATTTTTGCACGTTTACAAATTCCTATAAAAGTTCGATAAATTTAATTGATATAAAAAAATTAGAGAGAGAGAGACAATAAATGAATACTTCTTTCGTTTATAATTCGAGATTAAAAAAAAAAAAACTTTCGACAAAACTAAAAATTGAACAATTTCAAAAAAGAATGATCTTACTAGATTTAAGTATCAAAGTTAATGTTGAATTGAAAACTGAGATTGACAATGGAAAAAAATTTCGATTCAGACACGTGTCGCGTAAAAGTCATTGAGTAAAACACTGACGTAAGCCGTTATCTTTCGGATAAAAGATTTGTTAAAAAATTAGATTTGTCTATTTCTCGTTGGTACCGCGACACTTTCTTTTTCGCGTGCAAATCGCGATCACATGGAAATCGGTAGCCACAACCGAGAGTCCGCCTGTGTAGGGTGCCTATTTATCACACCCTCCCGGATCGACTTATTCATCGATCGAACTCGTTTGTCGACTCGATTAATCCCGATGAAAAATGTGACGATTTCTCGCCTCTAGTGCGAGGGGGAACAAGATAATTTACGGTGGCGAAACTTGTTGGGGTAATTAATCGTTGTTTATCAATATTCTCCCTCCCGAGGGAAGCAGAATCCTCGACCCAGTGTTTGCACGCCCGTATTTTGACTCCGATTACTCTCTTAAAAAAGTTTTTATATCAAATATATCACGCACAAGCTAATTAAAATAGATGTAGCGTACAAGAGATTCTACCACTGTTAATTAATAATACGACTTTGCGATGATTAATACGATCTCCAATAACTCATTAGCGTGAGGTCGAATTAAATGGTTTATTATTATCGATACGAAATCCGTAACGCGCTTCATTTTTGCCTCTGATTAATTCTGATTCGTGCGAGAGCTCACAAAAACCATATACGATACACGAGCCACAGCCGAAATGTCTGGATATACACGTATCTCGACGTACCTCGAGCAGCGTCAAGAACGAAGGGTAACATACGTAGTACCCTCGTCACGATCGTCATCGAGGTGACAGGTAAATACAAGGAACCAGGGTCTACCCTCCCGAGAATATACAATATACGCTCACGAGCCAAGTAGGAGGGAGGGGAAGGGATGGATCGGACGGATAACGGAAGGGCGGGAAGGAGAGGGGGATTCATTCGTAAAGGAGAATTAAAATCGAGACCACGTTCCCGTTTATTCGTCATATTCGCTCCTTGTTATGACCCAAACGAAATCGTGCGTGCGAGGCGATCATGAACAACGACGGGCAATCGTTTGACATGCGCGGTAGCGTCGGACTTTAAGCGCGACCGTCAGTTATAGCGAATAAATTACGTCGCGAAGCCGGTGTATATACATGTATATCGCAAATGGATATCTGGATAATTCGACGCGGTGGCGGCGAATCGACGTCGAATCGCTTTATCGCGGACTGGTTTGCAAACGGTGCAGAGCGAACCCGAGCGTTGATTAATGGGGGCGAGGGTGCGGCGAAAGTAATCGAGAAATTAAGCGCGGGAAAAACATATCGTACCTCTCGTGGTGGGCGCGATTTTCACCCTGTTGGGATACCGAGACAGCAGTGTCTTGCACCCCTCTCTTTATCTTTAATTAACAGGAGAATTATTCGGATCGGTGAAACAATTTCTCTCTTACAAGGGTTTATATCTTTATATTAATAAAAGTTAAGCGAATTCTCTCGCAAATTTTATTAAAATTTTATTCTTATAAATTGTTAACCGAACGAAATTATATCCTTCATTATGTCAACTTATTGCGATTTTAATGCGTTACGCAAGATTGTTTAAAAGCGACGCCATGTCGACCAGAGGCCAGAAATTCGAGGCGCAAGCGTCATTTTCCCCCCTCTTGACCCTCAGCATTATTCAACGACTCGAAGGCCCGGCGAGGACTTCATAAAAATTGCACGCATCGTGATTGCCGTGGTTCAGAGTCAACGGACGAGAGGAAGAGAGGGCCATGGGGCAAAAAGAGAAAGAGAGATCTTTAAAATTTACCTACCCGATCCCTGAGGGACGACGCCATTTTCCTTTCTCCGCGTCGTCGGTTTTTTTCTTCTTTTTTAGGACGTGTAAACGCGCCCCGGCAAGTGGGACGAGTCGGATACGCTATGAATGAGTCGATGACTTTCGCGATATACTTCGCCTGTGTTTGCTTTGCATTTTGCATGATTTTTAAGGACGTTTGACATGTCTTTTCGCAAACTCTTCCATCGGTCACGCCGAATTCCTGCCATGAAACTTAGCCGTCGAGAAACGTCCCGGGTGAAGCATAATCGATCAGATCGAATTCCGGTTCACTCTTCCCCTCCCTTGTCGCCGATCCCTTAAATCCGCCCACCTATCACTTCGCGGTATGTAAAGGGTATGTTTAGAATCCGACGGGGGCTTTAGAATAGTACCCGCCCGGCGATTCGTAACAGTCGTGACCGCGTAGTCGGCATAATGCGGGAATCGTGTTCCGCATCCGGAAGCTTCGCACGCGAGATAGATGTTTGCTCGGCATGCTTTTGAAAAACTGGCCCGTCGAGCAAATATCTTGGAGAAATCTGCCAGAGTGAGGACTTTGGTCACATATTTGTAACGCGCGACGTTTCGCGAAAGAACTCTGTTATACTTGAATAATTTCGGATATTACAATTTTCAATAAATAAATTAATACTCTCCTTAAGCAGAAAATTGATTTGGTTGTGCGATTGATTGAAAGAAAGGAAATTACAATGATTACAATATTTCTTATATACTTTCGTACACAAAGCACGTCGAATTACGATGCATTATACTTGTAGTAAATGTAAATAAATAAATACACCTGATGTGAGATAATAAAGATAGTCACGCATAATGTCATAAAGTTTATAAAACGTTATAAAATAAATCTCTTTTTCATAAATTATATATATAACATAATTTTATATAGTATCAAAAAAATGTATATATTATTCAGCTCTAAGAGAGCGTTTGAAGAGAAATACCGTTAGAACAAAAATAAACTATGTTTCCCGAGCGTTTAAAAACCACGAGGACGAAGTTTCGTGCCGAATCTTGGTCGGCATATTGAACGGGGAAGGGAGGGGGTGGCGAGAGGCCCTCACCCTTGCCCTCGATCTCGTCCCTCAAGGGTAATAAAACGGCAATTTAATTCGTACACTTGATAAACGCCGCGCCGTCTGCGTTCGCGAAGCTCTGGCGCGAGTCAAACGGAGGGCTCATTTTGCAAATCATCGCCTGGACGATAATAAAGCGCGCGCCATACGAGAGAGAAACAAGAAGCAAAATAAAGGCGCGGACGTGAGCGATGACGAAACCCGCGCGCCGGGCCCGCGTTTCACACGGGGGGGGGGGGGGATAATGATAAACCGCCGGCGTCAGAGTTAAACGATCGATTATATATTTCGTCGTGGAAGGATGCGCGCATATTTCTACGTTGCGGCAACACGATGAGGCGCGCACAATAAATTCAGAAAAGTGCGCTTTATCGTCATAAGCCGAGAGACCCGTCCGTCGATTCGGTGCCCTTCGTTTCGATCCTACAAGTACCAGACGCGAAGATAATCGCACGAGAAACGGCGCGGTTGTTTCATTGCCAAGACTCATTGTCAGTAGTTGAGATTTAATAGAAGAGATTGAGTGGCAGATACGGATAACAAAGCTTTATACTTGATTATACCATAACCATCTATAGCTTTTAGGTTTTTCTTTCTCCATGATTATTGATATTTGTGTGCGTATAATGTAGAAGGTATTAGCAAATATACATTCAGAGTTTTGTGACGGGTTAAACGAATCAGATTTTAACAAAAGTTTGCACAGAAAAATTTATACGTATTTAAAATTGATAGGCATTTATATTAGGGCTTTTCAAATGTATATTTTTCCAATATAAGCGCACTCTTATCACTCTGTCCGAAAAATTCCAAGTGACTTATAAAACGAAAAGATCATCGCTATATTATACTTGCGGAATAACTTTGGCATTCCGTCGTGAACACATTGAGAACCCGTGGCCGCGTCCGGCTAGCCCGCGACAGAGAGGGGTTGAAACGAAGGCGAAGGGGGTTTTGCAGGAGACGAGGGAGGGTGCTCGCGCAGGGTGGTTAGTGGCATTCATCGCGATGCAGATGGCTTCCACCCTTCGCGCCGGCAGAAACGAGAGAAAGAGAGGAAGTTGGGCGAGAGAAAGGGAAGGGACGAGCGGTCCGGGAGTGAACGAGAGGGAGAGATCATCGGCGGATGCTGCTGCTGCTGTTGCTGTTGCTGTTGCCGCCGCCGCTGCCGTTGCTGCGTGCGCGCGTGCACGCGCTTTTTACCGCGTCCCTCTCTATGCCTTTGGCCTCTCCATAACTGCCCCCTCCTCCCCCTTCCCTCCCGTGGTGCACGCATACGTGCATACGGTCGACCAATCGTCGTGTTGCCTCTTTCTCTCGACGAGGAATGCGAATATACGTGTATACATGTACACGCGTACATGCGTGTGCGTGTGAGCGCGCGCGCGGGTAGGCGAGGATTGTGTCCAGCGTGCGTAATGGTGCGTGTGCGCCGTTTTTTATTTTTCCACTAAGAAAGGAATAAAAGTTAAAGCGCGTGCGTAGAAGGTTCGTTTTCCGGGATTCAATGCAAATGGTAATCGTGCTCTAAATCATCGTGAAATGAAGATATGACGGAAGTTATGTCTTGCGGATTTAAAATGTCATCTTTACGTTACAATTTATGTAAAGCTAAAGTACTTATACATTTGTATACTTTATATTAGAGATATAAATATTTAGCTAAATAATATCTTAAACCACATACTTGCTTGTTGTTTTAAAGGATAATATTCTTGAGCAGTGAATAATTATAGTTCAATATATACGCGACATCAACGATAAAATGTACAAAAAGCAAAAATATATTAAAATGGCTTCTCGGTTTTTCAATTTTTGATTATTATTTTTTATTCGATTCCCATCCACGAGTCTGAATTTAAAGAATATCTAACATGATTTTTTTACGCGTAAGCAGAAGTCGTAAAAGTTTATTGGAAAAAGTTTTTCGAAATGAAAAGTAAAGAAATAACACTGTCAATGTAATATTTCGGATTTTATGGGAATAATATTAAATAATTTCTTTTTTTGAAATTTTTGTTTTATCTACAAAAAAATTCATATATAATACTTATATCTCTTTGAGAAAAAAATGTATGCGTATTAAAAATGCAGCGATTAAATTAATTCACTTCGCACTCCGGATGTCAGCGACATAGTTCACGAAATTAACGCTTATTAACTTTAGAGCTCCTTCCTGTTATTATCGTAGTACCAATTATTGAAGTACCAATCGCCAAGCATCAAGCGCGGCAAAGTAGCGGAGAGAAGCGAGAGGAAGATGCTGCGCGCTCAGGCAATATCTGGGGCTCTTAAGGATCAAGGACACCGTTATAATCCTTTCACCGCAGCGGTAATCCTGGCTTTGTAGGCTCGCGGCTTGGATATATAGTTCGAGCTGCGGATTAACGAATAATTAGTAAAGCGAGAACATTGGCTAGCTTGAACCGTAATTCAATTGCCAACTCCTTCGTTTTCCAGAATCTAAGAGATCGACTATTAGAAAGAGCTAACGAGCGAAGAGACGATCGAACTATGTTTAAAGTCAATCGATGTCGGAATAGCTTGTAGGGGAACAGGGGCGATAATTTTTTTTTCTTCGTGCAAACTTGCGACAAAATTCGCGCCTGATTTGGAATACATGGACTGTCCGATGGATTTTGCATCGAGAGATGACGATAGCAGCCTTCAGATAGGGAAAGATAAATGAAAATCGAGCCGGGAAAAAACCGATTGATCCCGACGAGGGCTACCCGCCGCCGCCGCCGCCGCCCGGCATCGCCGGAGCGTGTTAGGAGAGAAAGAAGGTCGTAGGTGAGGCATCGGAGGTCGCTTCTCGGAGCCGATGGACATCGATCAGGGAACCGTCGTACGTATCGCCCACCCGCGTATCCCCCGACCACCCCTCCTCGCCCCGTTCCGCCGCGCCGTCTTGATGGATGCGAGATTACGGCGGCAGGGACACTCGTTGACACCCCATGATGTATCACCGCAAGCACCGCTTAGTAGCGCAGCTACTTACCGCGCGGAATGGGGCGCAAGGCCGCCGGCATAGGCGAAGGAAGAGAAGAGGGAAGTCCGTCGCCCGCACCCTCGGGCAATGAAGTTTGCATACTCTATCAACGACACTGCATCTCGCTCCTATCGTCGTGTATCCGTGACGTTTCGGAACAGCGCGGATATTCTCCGAGAATTAGAAGAAATAAGATATATATACATGCACGATCGTAGAGTCTACAAAAGTCTATTATCGTCATTTTCTTTTATTCTACATATTATAGAAATATATAAAATATATAAAATACAGGTCACACAATCGCAAAAATATTTTCGCGGATCACGAGAGAGCTACGAGTATTCGTCCGTGTTTAAAAATCGCAGAGAGGATGAGCGCGCGATCCTAGGCGTTCGCTAAATCGAGGAGAAAGGGAGAGTGGGATGCACGGGGCGAGTGCCGGAGAGGGTGTCGGCCAGATAAGTCGGGGTTGTCGGGGCATCCAGCTCTCTTTCGTGCTTCCGGCCATCTTCTGCCACCCTTTCGCGCTTCTTTTTTCGGTGGTGGAAACGACCCCGCAGTCCATTCTCGTCGAGACGTTGTATCGGACAGTTTCGCCGCGGACAGAAAAGGAGAGAGGAGACGAAAGAGAGGGGAAAAGGCAATGAGAGGAGGAAGGGGAATAAGGGAGGAGGGAGGAAGGAGGGGGGGAGGGGAGAGGAGAGGAGAGGAATAGTCCGGCGGGACCAGGAAGAGCGAGAGGCGAGGAAGAACGTGCTGAATAGAAGATTGGAACTCTTTCTGCGGTGACGGCGCGCTATCCGGCGAAGCGGCTGATAGTGCCGGCTATTTCCGGTGGCTACCGTGACATCGCTATCGTCGGCTCATGTCTCTACCATCCTTTCCCTCCCCGGGGCCATCCACGTTAAACGTCCTCTGTATCTCGCATTGGGAAGTTTACGTGTCCTCCGACTCTTCCGAGTATTGCCTCGAGTTACGCCGAGCGAACCGACTAGCAAAAACTTATCAAGAGCAAAAACGTGTGATTATAATTCGAAGATAAAGCAAACGACTTCTCTCACTCTCTCTCTCTCTCTCTCTCTCTCTCTCTCTCTCTCTCTCTCTCTCTCTCTCTCTCTCTTTCTCTCTCTCGTATCGTGAAAAATTTATCCTCGTGCAAATTTTTGATAGAAACGATAACGACGCCAAGGTTCCAGCTCGATGTCTTGTCACCGATCGCGTATCGGCTATTCCGGGAGCTCCCGGAATGAGCTGCCGGATCCATCGTAACCCTGGAGTATCGACCCTTCGATTATGTCGCTTTTATCGGCAGCATCATGGGACAAAGGAGGTCGTTCCGACAGGCCGACCGAGGGAGAATTCTACTAGCGTCCAGATCGACGCTTCCCGGTGTCGACTTGACATCGGGAATATCGAGAACACGGATGCGCTTGTTAGCCGCGACATTTCGCGGTCAACGTCGAGATTCAATCACGTGACTCCATGTCCAATCTCGAGACAAAAGAAAATGCGATGTCTCTCTCTCTCTCTCTCTCTCTCTCTCTCTCTCTCTCTCTCTCTCTCTCTCTCTCTCTCTTTCCTTCTCTTTTAGGAATAAAATATTTTTAATTTCGACAAGGAGAGAGATTCTCCTTTGTGGCGGCGAATACACCGTAAACGCTCGCACACGAAATTTAGAACCATGGAGCACGGATAGCGCCGAGATCCGCGCAGTCCTTTCCGTGGCATTCAGCTGTCAGTCAAAGCGCGCCGAGGAGTCCCGGTAGTCCTCGGGAACATCTGCTTCTGAAGAACGCGATACGTCAGGGGACGGGGGCGTTTACTTACCCGATCTTGTTCGTTCTCTTTCTCTTCCCCTACTTCTCTCTTCTTCGCGCATCCTCCACGCGCGCGCTTTATTTTTCGCGGTTCATCCGGAAAGAATTTTTGAATATCTATAAATCTCTTACAAAATGTCGCAGAGATGTAAATTATTTCTATTGAAAATACGCACGTCAATGTTGAAAAAAAAAATATATATATATATATATATATAATGTCGCTTATCGATAATATAACCATTGCGATAAGAAAATCTTTTTATGATGCTACATTATTACAGTATATTTGCTCCAATTTCAAGATGGATAAAATAATCGTAGATACAATAATTATAAGACACTAATATATATGTAGCTTGAAAACAATGCGGAAGAGGGCTGTAATAACTAACAGCCATGAGAGACACCAATGGAATTAATCGCAGCGAGGCAGATGATGCCGAGCATTGATGAGAAAGCTCGGTTCCCGTCTATTCGAGATCGAAACGACCTCGCGCTTTCTGCCCGTACGGTATTATAGTAGCGGCAAGAGCTTGATTGGTCTCTGTTTAGATCCATTTAGTCTTCGAGACCATTAAGGGAACGTCGAGCGACGTTCCGGAACTGATTAACTGCCGATCGATTCATAATCGTACCTATCGCCTAATGGCCAACGTCATCGGCCTGATGTTTCCGGAGTCAAGCCCATCTCTATTATGTACATCTCGCATCGCGTTTTCTGTAGAATGCCGTTGCGAGAATGCTCGTGTAAAGCCGAGACACTTGGATCATAGTTTGAAGGAGTAATAACGAACAAAGAGGTGGATAACAATGGACGTAGAGTGTTTAAAACAAGAACAGTGATCTCTCTCTCTCTCTCAGCAAGAATTGTAGACGGGTGTTGAAAAAAGACGGCAAGTTTATACTTTGCCAGATTTTAATTACATAAGAGTCCCTGGGTCCACAAACGAGCCTTGTTTTATAAATCAATCGTGTAATAAAATTCGTCAATTTTCAAAGCTAAACTTTAAAAAAATTTTTTTCGAATTCAGCTTTAAAAATTAACGAATACACATCGTATTCCTTCGATGCTCTCTTGAAGAAATTCGTTTTCGTATTTCTGCTGTTTCCAATAACAGGTACCAAACGGCTGATCCATTCATGCCTACATTTGGAATGTCGTAAATTCCACAAACGGACCTCCCGTGGATTTCTCGCTACGGAGGAAGAGGTCTGCAGCCATGCTGTGAGAAAAACACTTTCCGTTGGCCAAGTAACCTTGGTTAAGCGGTTGAAAAATATTTGTCGTTTTCTACTGTCTTCCAGCATCTTAAACTCTCAAGAGTGAAAACTTATATTTATCGTGTAAGACAATGGCTACATTTGGACGTCACCTTTAATCGGGTTTAATAACATCCGTACATCTAAAAATGGCCCATCACTGGCCATTCTGTTTCTCAGAGGAATAGATGTGATTAATCAGTTTTAAAACTAATACGAATGTTAAATCCGATTAAGGATAACATATAATATAATCTATGAAGAAAGAACCGCACAAACCTATTCAATCAAGAATACAATAATTAATTAAAATGTTTAAATTAATTGAAATTTTTAACATAATTTTCGGCCAAATAATTTCATCGAGAATAATTCGTTAATTTCACCCTCCCCCTTTTTCTTTTGTTCTTCGGAAAGAGTCGAACGGTTGATTACGAATAGAGCGATATCGTTAAGAAATAGATTCGATTGAATTCGTCGGTTTGCAGTTGGGTTTCTTCAGACGTTCGCGGTCTTCTCTTGTGTTCTCGAATTAGGGGCGAAGAACAGGGAAAGAATAAAAATAAAAAGGACGAAGGCATCCCCCTCTGTCCCGATGTATCGCGTTACTCCCTCGTACCTAAAAACCTCGCGTTCTGAAAGCGCCGATGCTCGCTGATCTCGCGCTCCTCTTTCTTCTGGCGAAGACGGGCGCGAGTCAACGGAAAAGAAAAGGGGGAGGAAAAAAAAAGAAACGTTCGATCGGCCGACACGGTACGAAGGATAGTCCTGGAAGGGTGTCATCGGACTCAATAGTAACTCGTTAACGCGACCATTGAAAGCCGATACGTATAAAAAAAAATTACAGAAAGTAGAAACTACACCGACAACGCATCAAGTCGACAACGATTTACTCTGGATTTTCCTGACTAGCTGCGATTCCGATAAATGGACCGAAAAATCCGCGTAAAGGTACATTAACTAGCTCTTATATTCGCTCTCGATGGTCTTTGACATTTTTTTTTTTCTAACTTACTATTTGATCTATTTGTATCGAGTCGAACGATTGTTAATTACGACGAACACGATATAAGTTTAATCTCAGCTCGCAGATCGTATTTTAAATTTCTCGAGGATCGTGAAATTCGTCGAAAATGATTTGAAACGCATTGTTTTTGCAACGCTAAACCTGCCATCGTTTAACCACGATGTCAATTTGAAAACTCGTTCGCTTGTATGGAAAAAATCGCAAAGGCATGACGAAAGCGCGTCGGAAAGAAAAAGACGTGGGTAACGCGGATATAAATGCACCGGCAACGTTATCGACGATCTCGTCCTGGAAACGAGGCTGGTATGAATGGCGAGCGAATAGCTAGGAATCTCATTCACAATTCCCCGCCGTCCAACATCTCTCGGGACATCTTTCGGCACGCCAGCCGCGCGCGGCTCAATGAGAAAATAATTATAAAGGAAAAGGATCCGCCTCCTCCTCTACTCGAATTTCACCGAAAATTTCTCGCATCGAAGCCGGATTTTCGGATAATATTTCCTGGTTTTTAAATTTCGAAAATCGACGATAAGAGAGATACGCGCGTACAACGAAATATATTCAAAAGGAAATACAAATACTCTCCGTCTATTTATTTTTACTCAAGAATCACAAAATTTTTTTTTATTCACTCTCTCTAAAATATTTTTATTACATAAACAACGCACACGAAATTGAATATATGTGAGATATATATTGTCATTATCGATTAATTTTATTTTCGCCATTTACGAGACTTGCGTTCGGGTACTCTTACCTCTCGTCTCTCTCTCTCTCTCTCTCTCTCTCTCTCTCTCTCTTTGGAAAACTGCTAGCAAACTGCGTCACTACGATAACAGCATGGCCGAGATTTACGAAGAGAGAAAGAGAAAGAATAAAGATTAACGCGAGTGTACCTGCGAGAGGCAGTGCTAGCCTCGATGCGACGGGTTAACGATTTTTCTCCCTCTCCCCTTCCCTCCTCCCTCTCCCCGTGACGGAAACGAGTTTCCGACGAGTTCGAGGTCCACGTCGACAGGTTCGTTATCGTAACGGCGCCTTTGTTTGCGGAACGTTTTATTCTTATTCGCGCAGCGAAAGCGCGCGCTGTTTCAGGGTGTGCGTATTTGGGACTCTCGTAACCGCGCCAAGGGCTATCCTTGCGCGTTCTGAAAAGCGAGACGACACCGCGGGACGTCGTCGAACGTAGACATCGCACACGTATATACGCACACAGGAGCTAGGCTGGTAAGAGCTCCTCGTCCCGCTCGTGCCTCACTCTCTCGTCGTAGAGAAGCAAGACCTCTCCTCTCCTCTCCTCTCCTCTCCTAATCACGACTCATGAGACTGACAGGATTAGGCTCGTTAACTCCGCGGGTACGTGCACTCTATTTTTTTCCCACGCGACTCTCTCATCCGGTTTTTTTGTCCCGCGGATATGATCGATATCGTCGCGATCGGCGAGCCTTATCTATGTCCAAATCCATGCAACATTAAGCAGCGTTACTAAAGTCGAGACATTAAATTAATCGAGTGAACGCTGTACATGCTCGTGATTCTTTATGATATTATATACTTGAAATTTTTAAAAATTTTATTCTATCGCATTGTTAAAGAAAAGTATGTAAAATTATATTATTTATTGATAATGTAATTCTATAATATTTTTATAACGCATATAGAGGTAATGCTTTTATTACGGCTGGAATTGAATTTTAGAATGTGTAAACAAATTAACAATCGATTAATAAATGCGTAAATATATATATCACACGCATATTATCAAAGCATCGTGTGATTTTTTGTGTCGTTATACAATTTCTTTTTATTAAATCGCAAAAAAAAAACACACACACAATTGATATCACCCGAGAGAAAATATGCAAGTTGTTAATACAAATATTAAATTCGATAATCTTTGTACACATATATAGTGTAGAAATTCTATAAAAACGAATATGTTACCGCATCCAATTACTGCGTTTCTCACGAGATAGATCCAGGGAATGGGAGATCCTTTCAGATATATTATCCTAGGACTGTTTTTTCAACGGGTCTCGGGAACGATCGATCCGCGATCATCGCATTTCGTTGGAGGATTTACTTGCGAGATGACAGCGAGAAGTAGAAACACGAAGGAGACACGGAGAGAAAAGAGATCGATGTAAGTAAAGTTCACCGACGTTTTCTCGAAGGACGAGTTTGTTAAAGGAAGGAAAGCCTATTAGATGAGAGGATTCCTAGGCCTCGAGGAGCGAGAGTTTAGCTTACCTAGCGAATCGCAGAATCCCACAACAAAGAGAAAGCGATTCGTGGTATCTCGAGAAAATTCCAATTTCTCTCTCCCCTGTTTCGTATCCTTTGTATCTTATATTTTTATAATCGATAATTATATCTTTTAATATCTTTGTTATTTTTTTATACTATTCTTAAAGAATTCTTTGAAAAGATAAAGATTTTCATCCGTCTCGAAATTATTTCGACCACCAACGAATTTTATGCCCCCAAAAATGGCCTCTTTTCGTGCCGCCTCACGCACGATTTCACGCCGTTTCGACGAATTTACATCGTATTTCGCGATGCCCGATCGTCTTACCTGCAGATCGTCCGCTTAACAACGCGTACTCCTCTGCCAACATCTTTTCGCACGTGGACCGGGCATTCAATTATTATTTTATGTACCTCGCGAGTTTTTCTTTCCTTCGTCGTTAGGTCTACCCTCTCTATAATGCTCGCATTTTTGCGTCGCCCTTTTAGAACTCACGAATGACATTTTATTATACTCAGGTTGCGGGGAAAAAGATTTTTGGCGGTTGCGACGGAAGAAATCGCCGGCTGCCGATATTACGATTAATTTGCTCGTAAATTTTCACCTTGGGGTGTGTTCCTAGAAGTCTCGGGGATAATTTATATATTTCCTGGGTCGCGGATCCAGGATCCAGGATCCAGGTACACATCTGGCATTCTCGACGGGCTCTTACCTGAACTCGAGCGGTTGCAGATTTGCACACATGTGCTTCTTTTCTCTCCCGTTGTAATCTCGGAAAACTCTGAATACGTATTTGGCTTGTGACATTAATAATTAAACGCAGAGTCAGATTACATATCGCTACGTAGCTACGTAATTTACATAACGATCGATTAAAGAGGCAACCCGTCGATTATTAATTAGCGACAAATCGAGTCATTGATAAAATTATAAATTTGTCAAAAAATCTGCGAAGCGTTCGAGAAATCTCGCCTAATATTTCTTTCCGATTGAATTTTTACGTAGAAGAAAGAATTTCTTTCCTTTCGAAACTGTTCGAAAACTGTAGGGCACGTCGTTCTTGAAAAACTTTCTCCGCAATAATTCAACCAAGGACGCGGCGGAAGACCCACGAGAGTGGATGTTCCGCAGGGATTTCTTTCCGTCATTTGCGTCAAACCAAGCGTGAGACGTACGGTAATTGCCGCGCGTGAAAATTTATCGTCGACTGGAGAAGAGAGGATTGCAAAAGAACAAGCGAGCCGAATCAATTTTCGATCGAGATCCGACATCTTGACTGTATGGATACGCTAAAGAAAATCGAATCAAATTCGAACAATGTGTCCTATGCAATTAACTTTATTATATTCAATAAATTAAGCACTGTTTCACAGCTCTCTTGTTTCTTAAAAACGCGCATTCGTCGTCGCGAGATTTCCGAATTGTAAATACAAACGGAGGAAGAGAGGGAAGCTGACGTGTGGATATTAGGATTTTATTTGCCGATTCAATGCAGCGTGTTAATTTTTTCGTAACGGGGCTGAATGCTCTCGGGCCAAGTTGATTCTGCAGTTTCTATAAAGTCAATAGCGAGAATGTAATAATAGCGGATTCTTCCACGAGACGAGACAGTCTTTATCGGGTATTCAATGGAGCTCGCGCGCGATCAAAGGACTCTCGCGCGCCCCTCTTTTTCCGAAACAGGACCAGGGGGTATGGCAAGGGGAGAGGCGCCGTAGATGCCCCTTGGCGCCTCCCGCTTTTCATACCGTCGATAGGCGGCCATAAGTGCATTCACCGTGCAAATCGGGTTGCCTTGAGAGTGCAACAATACGCAACAGGTGAGACGGAGATCGGTACGCATTCGGTAACGCACGGTGCTCTATTCAAGGAAAGAATTCCGAGCGAAAATTGTGTCAATCGGACGGCCGAATAATCGAAGAATTCAGCGAGGGGACTGTAATTCGAAAATAACGAGCCAACTCGCTTTGAAACCTCCAAACTTTTCACGTCTCATAATGACACGCAAGATGGCAATTTTAGCGATGTCGCGAATAAATAATAGTCATATAATTCAGTTGGTAATTTCGACGAATATAAGAGAATCTCATTATATTTGTAAAATATAACAGTCGACGATACTAACGCGATGTTAATTATTGAAAATACGTCGACTAACTCGGACTTGTTATTATTCCGAAAAAAATCGAAAACAAATTTAAAATCGTCCGAGGTCAAAGTATCTCCGTGTTTACGCGAGTTTCTTACTTTTCCCGCAGACACGTCGCGGTCTTTCGACGCGATCTTTGATCCTCATTTCATTCAATGACGAAATCAGTTATTTCCAGAAACCTAATTTAGTGCGGCGGCGACGCCGTACACGGGAATTCGCTTCGCATCGTGGCGTCCCTTTGCATATTTTTCGACGCGCGTTTTAAGTATGATAATTTATGTGGAGGCCGCCGCGAGCATTCACGGACGGTGTCACGCACGAATTTCGGTCTCGATTCTTCGCGCGTCTCCTCCTGTCACACGGACGACATGAAAAGAATAGAGCGACGCTGCGTCTAAATATGTAACTTTACGCGGTAACGCATAATCAATCGCATTATTACACAAGACACCGTGGAATTCATAATCCATTAATCGAAAATCAGATGTCTGATGGCGGGAATAATGGGCAGAATAAACTTTGGGGAGAAGGGGGTGCGGAGTGGGAGAGAGATATACATTCGTATGCGCGTGGCGATCGAAAATGTCATTAAAGGAAATGGAGGGAACTCGATTCGTGGAATGCACTTTATGATAATCTGCTTCTCTCTGTCCTATTATGATTACAGCGCACGTTGATATCTGAAACGCAGACGGAATAGCGGTATATGAATTCGTTACGCGTGTGTCTAATTATTTAAAGAAAACGTAACATTTTATATCCTTTTTTTTTTCTTTACATAAAAACTATTTATACGCTTCTTTACATAAAACTATTTGGAGCAAAGAATAAGGAGCTGCGTATAATTGGAGGGAACGATCCTCTCTCGAGCAGCTTGTTACTCGCTCGCGTCAGATCGCAATCCCGTATCGGCGATATATCGTGCAACGAATACAGGATGTACTCCACAAAGGCTAAATTAAACGGTTCCGTCGGCATTCAACCCTTTCGACCTAGCGCTACTAACGCGACCCTCTCTGCGCGCGTACCAGCATTATCTGTCCATCGGAGTTCCTCCCTCTCGCCCTTTTTCGTTTCCCTCTCGAAACCACTCTCCCTCCGTGCATATATCGGCCTCGAATCGAGATGAATAAATATAAAGTGCCGTACTCCATTAAACTATACATGGCTTTGCATCCAAGAGCAAACATTTTCGAGTATCCCGTATACAAAACATGTACTTTTCGTGACCATTATACGAAGCATACAATACGTGTCGTTAGGCCAATTTATAATATTTACTTCCGTACTATAATATTAAAAATATAGGATGTATATTTTTTTTTCCTTAAACACAAGAAAAATTCTTCGAAACTGCGACGAATTGCCGCGTTCTCCGATGCGATGCTAGATCGATGAGCGTCAGCGCGATAAGTAGGTAGAGAAAGGTCTGGGGATCTCTGATCTGTCGGGCGGATTAAGCCTTGAGAAAGGCGCGTACGCGCCCGTAATAAGCAAATGCACAAAGGCACGAGAGTGTGCACGAGAGCGAGAGCGATTCTGCGAAAGAAAAAGGCCCGTGCAGCGGGGCGAAGGTAAAGTACGGAGTTCCGGATGCTGCGCGTTCCTGGCCGACCCCCGCCCATCCCCTCGGGGCGAGGATGTCTCCTCTTACCTGGTGCGCCGGGCGACCCACCCCCTTACACTCCCGCACGTATATGCCCGATTCGGGCTTCCCTATGGGAAAGAGATCTACATTGAGTCGACGGCGAATGAATGGGAGGGGCGTCCCCCCGGGGCCTTAAGGCCCTTTTGTGCGAGAAATTCGTCCCAGCGCCGCGGCGACCGTCGGATACGTAAGCGGGCCTCCGATGACGACCCCGGGAGCTGCGTCTCGGTCGAGTCCTACACCCACGAAACTCGCCGGCCGCCCCGCGCGGCTACCTGAGGTCTTTCTCTCTCCCCGGAAAACCTCCTCCGGTCTTCTAAGAATCGCACGCGTACCGACCGACCTACCTACGCTTACCTGCGGAAGGAGAACTAGCCGGCAATCTTTCTCACGGCAATTTCAAGGTACCCCCCCGCGGTGTCACCATCCTCCGCGTCCGTCACCCTCGATGGATATATCGCGTGGGACTTGGTACAATACAGCCCCGAAAGGTAATTATTCTCTATATTCTCTAGTGAATTAATCTTTGTACTCTACTACGTTTTATGTAACTATTGATTACTTCGATTGATTTTATACAGACTTTATACAGAAAATTGCTAAATTGAAACATCGCACAGATATATATATATATATACAAACTATGGATATAAAATATATCCGTAATATATTTGGAAAAAAAAAAGAATATTTATATATTATTTGTTATAAGATCTATCGCTGCTTTTCTGTAGACTTGCAAACGGTATCCGTACTCGCTCGTATAAATTGTCTACTGTTTAATATATTTGCAATATTTTTTTTAGAAATACAAAGAGTGTAAAAATAATATAAAAAATTATTCGCTTTAGTAATTATGATATCTATTATAATGTTCAATCAACTTTGACGCGACGGAGGTATTATGCCTCTTCGCGATATACGAGTTACATCGCGAATTCACTCGGAGAGGGACGCGCGGTGCGATAGCAATTATTCATCGACGAAGAAGTAGTAATCAGAACCAGTAGTGTGTAGTTGGCCTCTGTTCGATTCACAGGCTGTCCCGTCTTTTCTTCGTCGCCATCGCCGGTAGACATCATCGAGGCGGATAAGAAGGGGTTCTTCGCCGTCCACGGGAGGACGACGTTGGAAGTCGATGGACCGAAGGGAAGATGAGCGCAAAGGTCGCGGAAAGTGCAACGTCACGTGCCTCTATTAGAGATCCCGTGGAAAGGGACTTTTTGCTCGCATTTCCTCTCGCATAGCTACCATTCGACTCTCTTTCTCTCGTTCTCTCGCCATCGCTTCTCGTCCTCCTCTTCATCCGTCTTCGCTTTCGCCTCGGCGTCTCCTTTCCTCTCTCGATATTTTATATAATATTTTCAAGCAATTCCATCATCGGACGCGTCGCGACATACACGCTCGAGAGAGAAAAATTTGAGAAATTCTGACAAACAAAATTTCGAGAGATAAAAACGAGCGATTTTTGCGTGTCACGGATAATTTATTATTCCAGTATTCGAAACAGACGTAGTGATGTTGGAGGTGAGTTTCGTCGAGACTATTTTGCAAGTCGGTATCTTTAAAACTTTTTTCTTTCAAAGCGTGCGATTTTAAAAACGGCTGTCATTATAGTGTGAAAAATAATAATAATGACGATCGATTATTTAATAGAAAACTCCATCTTCTATAATTTATAATTAATTTTTTTAACGAGAAATATCTAGAGCATATCTTATGGAGGTAGCCACGAAAATATTTTCGCCGCACAATTCTTCCCCTTCGCGCTTTTCACTTTCTCCGATCGCCGAGAAATCCCCATTTACTTGGATACTCGGATATAGAGCGAGAGAATATATTTTTATTGAAACGATCGAGACCGACATGCGAGGACTCTCCGACTTCGCGCATGCAAAATCCATCGTACAGAAGGATCACGCGCAAGGATTCTCGGAATTTTTCACGACGAATTCGCGGAAAATCCTTCGAAAATTCCCGAGCGCCTTTCTTCTAGCAGTCTCCATATTAACATATCATATAATCATGGGGAAAAATCGCACCTAACGCAATTTTAGAGATTATAATTCTCAGGTCGAATTCCTACGGACTTATCGCGCTCGTTTCCGTCTCCGGGAGAGAGATAAAGAAACACGACGCGTCGACGGGAAGGATGGGAGATACGCGTCTGGGAAGGCGCGTGTAATTATGTGCGCGAGGAGATAGAGTAACCGCGTCGGGCATTCCAGCAGCCAGCCACCGGAGTCAGAATCCACCCTCGCCGGCTGGCCCGTGGCTGAACTGAATAGCCGGCTAATGAACGCCGAAGCCTCCGGTCTGTCAGTCCGGCGCATCGCAGCCGAGCCGCGGTCGAGAACGATCGTCGACCGAGAATGAAAACCGACGCTATGCCGAGCGTCGCGTTCGCCCGTTCCGATAAAGAAAGTTTCGCGATCCGGTCCATCCTTTCGCGCGCATGCTGTAAGAAGCCGGATAACGAGACATCGCGCATCGTTTAACCCGAGTTTCAAACATCGATGTTTCATCATCTTGTAATTTTATAAAATCGTGTAGAAGAGATAGAAATACTTAAGGCAAAAAAATTGACTTTATTTGAAATTTATGTATCGACGATGCGAACGATTACTCTTCGCTTCTTGACAGAAGCAACGCGAGATGGCTTCTGGGTTACGAATCACGATACGCTCTAAAAGATTCTTGCGTCAGAGAGCCAGCCGTTCGCTAAACGGAACGAGCCACGCGTATATCGGTAGGTACAATTTCAATTTTGCTATCTCCCCTTGGTAGTTTCTCTCGGAAGCGAAAGGAAGGCAACGATAGTCAGTGGATAGAGACGGGGAAAGAGAAAGGAGATAGGAAGAGGAGAGAGAGAGAGAAAGCAAGATTCGACGTTAGATAGGCGAGAGAGTTAGGCCGGGTACCGTCACCGCCCGCGTCCCGGTCTCGCTCTCGGCTGTCACTCAAATCCTCCCTCTTGCGTCAACCGAGTCCCCCCCCTACCCTCCCCATCCCGCTCCTCTCCTCGGGATCCTTTCCATCCCGTCGACGACGCCACCCCCTTTCGGCCACCCTCTCTCGCACATTTCTAAGCAAGAGTCACCCCCGCGGACCCGGTAATTGAATTTCACGAGTTGGTTACCCAACTTCCCCCCTCTTCCTCCATCCCGACGCGACCGCCGCCGTCGTTGCCTCGCCTCTGCCTCGTCAAGGGGGGAAAACAGGGCGCGCGACACCGCGCTGGATGACGTCGCCGTCTTCGCTTCCGCGGTACGACGGGGGTCCGTCACCCCACTCGATGCCCGCTTAACGTCTCGTGTGGCAACATCGATTATCGCGACGAGACGATTGGCTCGCGCTAGGCCTTCCGCCTATTCTGTGTATCTGACATCGAATTGCCGATCCCCGTCTCCGCATTTCCGATTAGTTATCAGCGAGGGTTGTGGACCGGTGTTGACTTAACTCTTTACCGCATAAACACGCGTTTATGTAAAAAATATTACATCTACTTCGCTCGAGTCTTATTCAAGTAGCGAACAAAATTTCTTTAAACTATTATTTTAGTATGATTTTTAATACATGCAAATTATTCGCGCTTACTATCGTAAAATTCTTCGATTACTCGCGTCTCACACATCGTAAAGAATCCCAAATATAATATATTCTTTTATCAACAAAGTATAACGTCGATTATATACTTTGTTAAACTTTCTCGCGTTCATGAGGATACAATCTCTATCGCAACGGCAACCACGAGCAATCGCATCAGCGGAGCAGCATGTCGAACGTTTAGGAAGCCGAGGAGAGATCCAACGGCATCGCACCCCTCCCTCTCTTCTCATCATATTTAATAACCCACGCGTACACACGTCCGCACCAAGGTCCACGTACGGGCATTAAACTCCGGCGAGTGCGGAGGTTCGTTACGTACGTACAATGCGTCGCTGATTGACCAACCAGATCCGCCCTGAAGTGGCGTACCGCTGCCTGCCGTCGCGATATCGAGTCACCCACACCGTTGCTCCAATTGTCGGCGCCCGGTATCTTTCCTGCCCTTTAATGTCCGACTCCTTCGCCAATTTGTCCGGCGACAATCTATCGTTTCGATATCGCGTTGCTTCCATGCTATTGTTTCGACGAGAAAGTACGTCAAGAACTGCGTAGATAATACTGATTCATAATTATATCGCATAAGTCTATAGACACATATATATACATATAATATTTAATCGTATATTATAAAATAATAAAATATAAAAATTAGTTTTCTCATTTACAGTCACTAAAAATAAGATTAAAATTCTTCGAATAAAGAATTTTTTAAATAGAGTACGATATAAAGAATAGGTTGAGAGAGAGAGATGCACAATTTCCAAAAATTTATCATTTTTATCGTATTCTATTATATTATATATCACAATGGCGATTATTGCTACTCTGTAAACTCCGTTTCAATCATTGGCACGGTGTGCCTCTCGTCGAATTTGCGAAGAACGAACGCGTTGTGTATATGAAAGAAGAGCACTGTGGAACGATAGGGGTACCAGAGGGGGAAGAGCCGGCAATCATAAATAACGGTACACGTCACGCGGCCATAATTCGTCTTCGACCGGTCGACACCTCTAGGGCCTCCCTGCCTTCCCCCTTTTAAAATTATTATCGCTCGATGAGAGCAACGGAAAGGAGAGACCGCCCGCAAGCAGAAAATCCCAAAAAACCGACGAATCGACGAGAGAAGGAGAAGAGTCGCAGGGATCGGCTTATAGAGGGTGGGTTTATGAAAGATCTATGGGAGCGCTGATCCAAGCTTCGCCAAAAATAACCATTTCACGCATGGATACTCTTTATAATATTTAAATAAACAACATAAAAAAGTTTATAAGGCAACATGAAAACAAAAATAATTTTAATAAAAATAATAAATAATAAATTATTTATATAATATTTTAATTATTATTATATAATAATAAAATAATTAATAAATTATGTATAAAAAAATATAAATATGTACCTATATAAAGCACCTACGCACCCTCTCTCGTTTATCGAGTATAGTTTTAAAATTTAAAAAGAAATTTCCTTTCCGCCCTCTCGCCAAACTTTTAGCCGATCTTGGAAAGGGAACGGGAAGAGAGTGCGCTGAGACAAGGAAGGGAGCGAATACAAACAGCTTCCCCTTCGATATTCGCGCCTGTGAAAAATCAGCGCGGTTCATTAAATTCCGAGAGAATGTCGGAACGCGAACGAATCCGCCTCCACGGCATCCATCCATCCATCCATCCATCCATCGTGTTTCTCGGCATCCTGATAAATATTTATGAACGCGGGAAAGGAGTCTGGAGGCTGTACCGGTAGTTTCGCCTATCGTTTGACGCGAGATTGATATCAACACGAATATAATCGAATATAATAATAAATGGAAAATTCTTCCATTATGTAATTTTCTTCCTAATGTATTATTTTCCTTTCGCTCATTATATCTCTACACGGATATTGTTATGTCGATTTAACATTCTTTCATTTTATAAATATAATTTTTGCAATATATTACACAGCTGATTTGGCAAATCTGCTCGAGAAAGTACAGCTCGCGCGCAATCCTCGCAAGATTAAACTCGAAAACTCTTAAGAGACGCAATTTTTCTCCGACGACAATCGATAACGTGACGGAGGCGGCCACACCTCCCTCTCCCTCGAAAGAACGATTTTATCAGACGATTTTGCCACGGTCGAAAGTCGTTAGGTAGAGATGGCGATAAATCGGGGCTCACTGCCTGCTCCCTCCTCCCCCTCAACCTCAATCCCTCCCGGCATCTCTTCCACCCTTCCGCGAGACTTCGCAAACAAATGTGCCGGCGTCGTGCATTTAGACGTCTTTGTGACATTATCGGGCACAGCTTCCATCCCTCGCGATTCACCCTCCCACGATTTCTAACCGCCCTTACTCGCGACGTATCGAGCGATCTTAAGTTCCAGGCGCGAACTATACGCGTGTACCATAACTGTACAAGTCGTCATTATTATCGATATACGTGAAGATATACGTGAATATATCTGGATAAATTAACATTTCCCGTTGCAGTGTCCGTATAACGATAGCGATCATTGTACGTGTGTTATATATAAATACTATCTTTGCGCGAAATTGTCTCTCGCTACTTTAGCAATTACGCATCGGCCAATGATCGGCCCTTGTCGGTGAACAATATTTTTTCTCTAACGAGTCGAGCATATCTCACGAGGCTCTCCGTCCAAGCGTGGCGAGGAGCGTGCATAAATTTGGCTCATAGCTCGAACGACGGTGCTCGAGAGCGCTCAAGTGGACCTCTTGGTAACGGCGAGCACTTATTCGCCCGCTCGCTCGCCAATCCAAATGAATTGGATAATTTGATCAGCTCGTTGCTGGCCCTTTGTTGCCTCCTGGGAACTTTGAATGGTCCAGTCGGCCGTCGGCCGTCTTTCTCTACCTTCCCGGCTCGCTTCTTTTCTCTCTTTCTTCCCGATTGATACCCTCCCGTCGACCCCTCGTCCCTCGCTCTCCTAGTCACGCGCGTATCTCTCCTTCAATTCTTCTATTCTACTTCGGCTTCATCCACTCGTGTCTTGTCGTTACTGTGATATCAGGCCATAACAGACGTTAAATAAAGAAAGCGCGATTAAGATCGCGCGGCAACAAGTACGTGTCGCTCGATCTTATCAAAAAAGATCAGCAACAAGAAAAAGACAAATTAAAAAAGAAAAAGAAAAATATATCAAGATTTTTTTTTTACAAAGAATTAAAAGATACTATTGAACTTATTATGAAACGTATTATCATAACTGGAATATATCACGATTTCTCTCTCTCTCTCTCTCTCTGCGTAGCGATTTCTCGTAATATATTTCGTAGAATTCACATTCCGCAATGTTTTATGGATAAATATTTGTGTTCCGGTCGTTCATCGCGATTGAACGGGCCGCGTTTCTATTTTAAAGCACATTCGAACGGCGAATCCGAGAGATCTCGAGAAGGTCGATTCGTTTCGCGGAGGAAAAAAATGTGTCCCAAGAGTCTCTTGAACTACATTCGCGTGACGTGGAGTCTCACGCGAGAAATGATTTTCTTGGCGCTATATCTTCGACTTTCCCCCCCGTTCTTTCTCTACCGATATCTTAGCGGTTTCCCATCCCGATCGAGAAAAACATTCGAACGCTGTCTGCTCGCACTTGTTCCGCGCTCTCGTTCGGGCATCGCTTTTGCGCTCTCGCAACTACTCCAACCATGCCCTAAAGGGATAAAATCGCGGCTAGATTTTAGTTTCTCGCGAGAAATATATATAGGCTGGAGGAATTCATTAAAATAGTCCGTCGTACAATAATGTCGTGAAAAATTAAAAACAAAAAAGATAACAAGTGGAAAGAAACAAATCTCGCGTGTAGTCGGAAGGAAAGGAGTCTCTTAACGTGATACTTGGACAATAGAAAAGATGATCGAGATTCTCTACGCAAACTATATTGTGCCTGTAATCTGCGTACCTTGCAATGTCTCCTAACGTAAAATCTTCATAAATTCATTCAAACGTATCTCGGGATATTCGTGTTCGTATATAGAATCAAAGATAAATCTAATACATAATTAATTATAAAACAATTTTTTTTTTTTTTTATGTAGATAAACCGGGATATCGCCAATAATTATATTAATCATATCAATCGTCGAAAATGGCTTGAAAAAGAGAATTTATTTCGAAAGGATCAATCGTAAGAAATAAAAGATCCTTCAAGAAAGATGTGTAGGCGGGTTTCGTGAACATTCATCAGTGACTATCGTGTCATCAAATCACGGACTTTTGCATGAACCGAGTGTGAATCTATGGTTAGATAGAATCTGCGAGGGATGTATGTATACTGCTATACGTCGCTGTTCCGGCGCAGCTCGCGGCCATGCTACCTCCGTTTGACGTCCAGAGGAGATCCGCGACGCGAGGGGCGAGGAGTGGAAAGAGAGAGGAATGATTAATTACGAGGGAGTGACGTGCGAAGGAACAGAGTGGAATCAAACGAAAAGCGACGACGAGCCGGTACGTTCGGAGGGGTCACGTTCAACATATCTCGCGAGTTGTAGAAACTTGGCCAAATATTTTCAGGCTTTCATCGGGTCGGTTCTTTTTTCTCCAAACAATTTAATACAATTGATACAATTTAAATTTATCAACCACCTGTCATACACAAAAAAAAAAAAGTATAATATTAGTACGGAAATAGCGCTAATTATTCCTGTGTTCCTTGGGGATATCAGCCGACAATTAATCGTGACTCTGAAATTTAATTCACATTACGCATAGATGAGACAGATCCAATTAAAGAGACTTTCAGTTTAAATGTTTGTTAATAACACGCGCGACCGGAATGTCGAAATAACAAGGAATAACTCATTAAGCGGAAGCGCGTCCGCTTTGGCGGCAGGATCAATGCCGGTTTCCTGTGAAAGCTGCGCGCAGGATCAAAGCGCTTCCGCGGATCGTCAAATCCGGACGAAATAGAAAGCAGGGATCGCCTGTACGAGCGCAAAAGGACAGATTTGCGCGACAGGAGAGAAGGACACAAACGGCATTTTCGAACACGGTCAAACATATTACGTCGACCGGTTGTCCGATAATGTGTTTCTGATTACCGGCCACGGTTATGCGACTTTTCTATGAAAATCCGGGGACGGATATAATATATCCCATGCTTGTAGAAAATATTCAAATATTCAAATATAAAATATTGTATAAACTATTCTTGAATTATCATGTCTTTTCTTATATTTTTGTTGTATCGTGTCAACTCCTGATATAGATTTTTATATTGACTTTAAGTATCCAACGTAGTTATTTCGTTGGCGTGATTGCAAGCTTGACATTTCAACTACATTGTCAAGCTGTTGCAATAGAATAAAATAATCCTCAACGACACTGAATTACTCGCATCGACGATAATATTATACAATATTCTCTTTTACTCGATAACGACTGACACACACACACACACAGAAATGAGAGAAAGTAAAGAAAATATTGCGAAGAATAAAGAGGCGAAAGATTCGTGAAGCGAAGGTTCGTTCGACCTTGTACCGAATCGATCGGTGTCAGAACCAACTCTCTCGATTGGATCTCATACGAGACTGACACGCACGCGTGCATCGACGAATCGCACACAGACACACACACACAGACTGTGTATCAAAGTACGCCAGAGGAAAGATCGGGACCGGGAGACGACAGGATGGATGGGCTGGAAGCGTATGAAATTATCGGTTATTAATAACACCGTCTGATCCCCCATTCGTCGTTTTACGTAGGAACAGTCGCCCACACCCGCGTCTCTCGCGAAGGTCGAAGATCCTCACCTCGGCTCGCAATGACTCGATTAATAACGCCTCGTCGGCGATAGCGCTTAATACGTATCCGGTCTCTAGCGAACGGTCCCTGTATATAGAACGCGAAGAACCCGAAGACGTTTAACGGCGTTGCTGCAGCGAGTCACGTAAGCTCGCTTTGATTTCGCCGACAACGTCTTGCCTTCGAAAGCGTCGGAATGTAGATACCCCTGCGACCAAAAAAGGTCGACCCATCGCCGTAATAATATGGTGGAACGAGGCAGCACGATCGCTGATACGTAATCATTCATCGATACATAATCGGAATTTTATAAATTATCCGTTGCAAGTGTATAACGAGAAAAACGTAGACTCTAATTTTAGTTGACTTTGAAAAATGTCTGTAATGGATAACGATCCCAAAAGAAACGCGAAAATAAATAAAGGAACTGCGTGAGAGCGATCGTTTAAAGCTAACATGCATCATCTTATTCTAAATGAAACAGGTAAATGTTACTCACTTATGTTCCATTCACAGGTCCGACATAGCTTCTGCAACTCGAGATACCTGGAAGCAACAGAAAAGTTCGAGATTAGTCGCGATTCTTAAAACAGCGGCACGAAATGAGCCGTAGGTAGGCAGAGTATCGATTAAGCGTCGTCACGACGACGCCTTTCGTCGAGGATTATGACGTCGTCGGTGCCCTATTCGCGGAAGCGAATCTACCGAGGTCCTCCTCGCCCTTCTTATACGTAATCCGCCTGTTAAAATATCAATCTCAACGTTTCGCTCTTTGCACAGGGTTCCGCGCGGGGATAAGGAGGGTCCGCATGCTGCTGCCGCCGTTGCCGATCTGCACAGGCACGCTCTCCTCTACTTCTCGTCTCTTGGACGACGAGGTCATCAAAAATGCAGCAGCAATCAACGCAGCTGGTCGAGCGAACGCGCTTGAGCGGAGAAGGACCGACCGGTACCCGAGGGATACTCGCGGATTTTCTTTGAGCGTTTAAATTGATCCCCCTTCTGAAAAAAAAATTGCCCGCTGATGAACAGCCCTTTCATCGGGAGGAGAGTCTTGTAGAGGTGTCGCACTGGTTATCGCAGATCTCGGACCTACGTATACTATAGTGTCAAATTGAACTCGAGAAATCGGCTTATCGGCGGAGCAGCTCCTCGCTTTTTTTTTTATATCTCGCAAATAGATAGGTTTTCTTTCTCGCGTCACACGGTAATTTCGCAAATTTGCCGCAAGTTGTATTAAAATTTCGAGTAACGCAGACATCTATATAATAAAAGAATTAAATAAAATATAATTTTCTTACTCGAGCAATAAAATTATTTTAATGACGCTAATTGAAAATTATGCGTGCAAAAAATTATATAAATTAATTTAATTATATTATAATATTAATCGAAACGGAAACTGATGTTTCTCTCAAACCATTATAGCGCCAGATATTAGCTTTATTCACGACGCGCGGAACTCGTGCGATCGAGAGCCCGCCACGATTTACGTGTCCCTTAATAAATCCGTCCGAGAGTTTACCCGCGGGGAAAGACATCAAAGTCCTTCTCGCGCTGATCCTTAAAACGGGCAACGAGGCGTGCGACGAGGTCGTCGTTGAAATCACTACCGCGAGACTCCCTCGCGGCCACCATCTTCCCCCCCCCCCGCGCGGGGAAAGAATCCAGAAGGGAGGAGGGGAGAGAGGGGTTGCTCGTTCCGCGTGAGTCGCAGGGGGGCGAACTCTATTAAAAATGCAATATTCTCGTTAATCCAGGCCGGTATGTGGCGCCGGCTAATTAGCGAGTGCGAAGGATGGAGAGAGAGGCACGCGCGTACGCTTACCAACGTTGTCATGCAAATACCCCATAGTGAGCGACTACGGGACGTCATACGCGACGCGTACATGCGCACGCACAGGTATATAGAAAGAGAGAGTGAGACAGAGATGATGATAAACGTATGCATACACACACACACACACACACACATATATATATATATATATATATATATATATATATATATATATATATATATATGCGTGCACGTATGTACGCTGTTGTGGACGCGTTTATATGGCCGGGGATATACGGCGGGTGGAAGAAGAGGTGGGAGAGGAGAGAGTGAGCTATATCAATAAGCATCGAACGGCCACGGAGGACGGCAGGGAGCTGTTGATTAAGGGGTGAGTACAATGAGGAGATATCCTCGCAGAAGGGAATGCGTCTGCGATGGATCCGCATGAGGGGACTCCCACCCGTGTTCGTCTCTCCTTCACCTCCTCCGTCATCTCCTCATCGACGTCTCAAGCGTGCACGTGCGCGCGCGCGCGTGTTCCGCGTCTCTTCCCGTGTCTCTCCTCGATCTCATCTCCGGCACAAGCAAGACAGACGCCGATTACCGCCGATCCTATGTCGCACAATGCTCTCGTCTCTGTCATCGTACGACGACTGGGTCACGTTGTCGCGGGAGTGGGATCCCGCAATAAAGTCGGATAGCACAGAATCGGACACGTCGTTCCGAACGAGAAGGGAACGAGGGTGGAAGGGAAAAGTTCCTCATTGGCGTTTAAAGCGAAGTAATTACAAGTTTGCAAAGTGGGTCGGATTTAAAATAACGATAAATCAATGACGCGAGAGATTATCACGACGAGGCGAATTAATATTATAACGAGCCAATGAGAACGGGATTCGTTCGACGAAACGTTTAAAAGAATCAAGACTCGCGATCCTTTAAGCTCATCGTTCGTTAAATAAAAAAATTAATCCTCAGCATTATTACTAAATTGATCCGTGAAGTCAAGAGGGTGTATTCGATAATGCTCGATTTTTTTATTTTCCCTGATTCTTCCAGAATCTAAATAGATAATGTATATGCTCTTTTCGCATGTTTTTATTGGAAATCTTTTTCACGGACATTTTAGCATGGCGGCGGGCAACCACTGGGGTAGCGCGAATAAATCGTGAGCATCTCTGAAATTAATATAGAGTAATGAAAATTGGTTATCGGCCCGAAGCGGCTTGCGCGTCCTGCAGACCGAACGGTGTTACCAGCACTGGAGCGCGTAATATCGCATTGAAGATAGTCGGACGACGGGCACACGCGGGGCTCGGGTGCAAGGGAAGCGGATCGCGTTGACACAAAGCGCCCGTAATCCGTTTATCTTCTCTCCGGGCACTCTCCGCGCCCACGTGTTACGCTTCGCGTTATTCGAGAGAGCCGGCCTGCCACCCGTCCTTCCTCTACCCCCCCCCACCCCCACCCTTCCCCTGCCCGCGTTTCTCGTTATTCCGTGACGGAAGCGAGCGACCGCGATTTCTTCGCCGCTCGAAAAATCCGCCGATAGGATCGAGAGGGAGAGAGATCGCGTTATATGTTCGAGAGAATGAAAGGAAAAATATAGTTGTTCCGCCTATCAATATAAAATTAAATACAATCGTCAACTCGTTCCTCGTATCTTTTAACATGATGCAGCGAGAGATCTCGGCATCGCTTTATATTTTATACATTATATCATGATATCGATTCGCGAGCGTTAATTGTATCGCATTTACATAAATCGTACATAAGAACGAATAAGGTTCGCGTTCCGCTCTGACAAGCAGGAAAATATTATGCTGAATCGTAAGAAGAAACGCGCTCGTAAATCTGGAGGAAGAGCGTGCCCGCCGACGCGCATCATTGGCTGACAGATCTCTTCGCGGCGACACACAGTTTCTCGATGCGCGTACCCCGAGCAGTTTCCTTTAGAAAGATCTCCACGAGCCACCGCGAGCGACAGTACCTCCTTTGAGTAATGACGCCCCGGGGCCCCGGCGCAGGAATGCGGGGGAGAAAAGAGGGCCCCTTTCATCGGCCGTTTCATTGGCTCCGAAGCTACACGGCCCTTCTCGCTTTCTTCTTCCGCCTCGTCGTCTCCACCTCGCGGACGTTTAAACGGCTTAACGAAATGACGAGTCGTCGTCGTCGTCGTCGTCGTCGACGTTGTGCTTTACGTTTTGTCTCCGTATCGTGAAACACATTTGTCTCATGCCAAGCGATTCTGAATCTCGTATTGGACTCTTATCCTCTCTCTCTCTCATATATAATGTATATTATATACAAATTTCTCTCTCGTGTTCCTTCTGCTATCCTTCAGATCCTTCCCCTCCTTCTCTTCGTCTCTCTTTTTTTCATCTTGACGCGGGCTGCTGAAAGACGCGACAAAAGGGTCTCTGATATATTACGTATATTAATGCCGAGTCGCGTCAAATATCTTGTTGAAATTTCGGTTCAAAAGCGCTACGAAATAGCGCGAGCGCCGGATTTTATCGAGGGTGAAACTGGGTTCAAGGGAAATCACCCTAAAACTCTCGTCGAGAATTCGCGTTGTCCGCATTCATCTCTGTGCGAAGAAACAAATATATCCTGCTCTATTTTGTTTATATTTTTCGAATGACATGTTCCAGAGAGAAAGCGCGTTCCACGTGCTGCACTTTTAATCGGACGATCAAATCATTGCTCTGTCCCCTGCTAAAAAACGCTTCGATTCGATTTTTGCGTACCGTATATACATAGCAAACTGGACGAAAGGAGAATAAAAATCACGATATCGTGATCAATTTAATTTTAACGTCAATAAGAGAATTTTCATAATACACATAAACAGAGAAAGAGAAAGAGAGACAAGTATCTCCGAATCGATTAAATAATTCATTAATTGAGAAAATTATTCTGTTATATATATATATATATATATATATATATATGATGCAGAGAAATAAAAAATATAGTCTCTATTTTCCGGTCGAGGAATGTGGCCGCGATTAATATTTTCGTCGTCATCGCGATAGAGGACCGGACATCCCGCCTCGCCTGTCCGCACTTTGTTCCGCGTCTCGTAATGTTCGCGTGTTACGCGCAAACGCATAAAGCATATCCGGCTCATTAACAGCATAAAGTCGACGGAGATTAAGCAAACGCGCACAGCCGCTATCGCCTTTCTTTGCCGTGCTTCTCCATCGCTACTCTCTCTCTCTCTCTTCTTCTTCTTCTTCCTCATCTCTGTCGATTCGCTTAATGCGCCTCTGCGAAAACGCAGAGCGGATAATCCTCGCCGCTGCGGTCGCCACATTGTACGGCCCTCCACGCGCGAACGCTGCATTATTTATACCCGGTCGCGTAATAACGCTGCGGATGATTTTAATGCGCATACCTCTGCCCCCGGAGCTTAACAGCTTCCAGGAGTTGCGTCACGCGAATTTTAAATAAGGATCTCTAGTTAAAGATTTTCGGGATTTTAAGTCTTATATAGAATCGATGTCTCGCGTTACGAGAAAATGTCATCGAATGAAAACTGGATCCCGAACCGTCGCAAAGATGCCGGTTAATCCACGGAGGAAGAAGTTCCGAGAGCAGAACTTCTCCAAAGCTGATGGTTAAGCGGAGCTAATCTCCGTCCGGTATACTCTTCCCTCCGACCGTGGGTGGTGGTGTATATTTGTTTCGCGGCATAATGCAGTTACAAAGGGCCAACAATGGCGGCTGGGAAAAGGGGAACAAAGTCGGCAGCCTTTTTAAATCTGCAGGTGCTTTTTTCGAAGATTCTCTCTCTCTCTCTCTCTCTCTCTCTCTCCATCCGCCTACTTTTTTTATCTCGCCTTCTTCGCTTGCCGCTCCTATCTCGCTTTCCTTTTCTCACAACAGGAGATTTCGCTAATAAGCAAGCGCTAAGCCTCGCGTAGCTTGAGAAAGCAGATGCGGAATTGAGATTTTCTCTGTCGTACCTGGATCTCGAATTTTCTCCTGGGAAAGATTTAAAAAAAAAAAAAAAAAAAAAAATCGGAGCAAGGTTTCGGCTTCGACATTTAAAGTTCTTGTAACTCATTTAAGTTCGCCACACTGGGGAATTGAAAACTAACGCTTCGCCTCGATATCGAAATTAACTCTTCAAATAACAGATCTCAATCGTAAACATCTTTAAGACTGAACGTATCGAGAATTAAAATTTACGTCTTTATTCAGATTATTTCCCCATAACATAGATAATGAATAAGCATGAAATCCCAAAGTTCTCGAACGGGCACGTAATCCACGATCGGTAAATCCCGAAAAAATCGCGAGAAAGAGAAGTTTATCGAGCGTAGGCCATGAACCGCGGCCGGTCCTCCTACGCATGGGATCACGCATGCGTCGGGCCTCCCTTAAAACAATACGTCGACCAATCTGGATGGTAAGGGGCTCCTGTTTCATTGGCTCGCTCCCTCGAGCTAATCTTTCTTTCGATGCATCCACCATTCTCGCTTATTCTCCGTCACAAAACTCGTCCATCTTCCTTTAAGTGTATACTATTGTATAGCTTCAAATTTAATTAATTTAAACCCTTTCATACCAAAATCATAAATTACGAATACAAAACAAGATAACGTAATGCAAATATTAAAATTGTTTCAATTCTCGTCTTATGTAATCGGATTATCCTTAGACAAAAAGTAGCAAAATGCCAGATATTGAATCTGTAAATTACCCATGTTATTTCGCATCTCTCGTTGCGTTTTTTTTCTTTTTCTTTTTTTTTTTTTTTTTTTGTTTAAGAAAAATGCGGAACGTGACAGAGCAAAACGCGATGTCGCTTTGTTCTACTCGAGATAATGAAAAATGGATCGATGCCTTTCGAGCCGAACGATGAATTTTAATTTCTTCCCCTTCGCTTCACTTTATATACAAACAACGGCCTCTATAATCGAGAGTCATTGATCGACGACTAGAATGTTAGATCAATTAACAAGTGTTTGCGTTCCCGTGTATATTGTTTCATCGATGCGTAAAACGAGAGAGACAGTTAGATAATTTTTATAGATGATTTGTTTCAAATTACAAGGTTTTCTTCGTGTGTGTACTCACATATATTACAAACAACAATTCAACAAAAGTTGTAAAAGTACATAAGATTTATTTGTTCTTTCTCTTATTTGTTCTTTCTTATATATATGTATATTCTCTCTCTCTCTCTCTCTCTTTCTTTCTAATATACTCTAATATATTATAGTATATATGCACATATATGTAAAGAAAATATTACAAAATTACATAAACAATAAATGTAAAATTACACAATAAATAATAGAGAAATACAGCATTTTTATTATTCATTATGTAACTGCTTTATTTATTGTTCGTGTAATTTCACTTACTTTTTTTTACAATATTGTAAATTAATTTTATTTTGTATTTCATGGTTACATATTATTATATAGTACAGATATTACTTTAGTTTCCCTTTTCAACGAGATATTAAACAAGTTGAATAATTCTTATTTCACGTTCGATTATTTCACAACGTGATTTCTGAGCCCAGCGAAGAATGTTGGATACGAAGAGAGGGCGAACAAAGTGTAGGCGGCCCCTTCTGCGAAACGAAATGTTTTACCTTCGGGTAATGGTCGTGCCGGAAGCGGGATGACGCGTGACCCCAGACGGACGCATTAGACGCACTTCCGGCTGTGTGACGCTTGGCGTCCTCGTTCATCCGCTAAATCCGTTTCTGTCTCGCTCGCGATCCCCCGTACCATTGAGAATCCTAATGCACAATGTTCCCATGAGTAAACGCGAAAGAGTTATTCAACGGAAGCCGCGATATATCGAATCATTCGCGAAGTCATTCGAAACGAACGTTTTTCCTATATAATTCGTTCTAGTTTCAAAAGTTTTGCAATTGGAAAAGGGCATCTAATATAGATATGAAAAATTGCCGCGTTTAACGCGTGAAATCCGGAAAATTGCACGGATGTACAGTTCGGGGACAGAAAACGGTTTGTCTTCCAGCGCTAAAAATCTTTTACTCGGAACACGCTTTGTTCGACAAGTAGCTGCCAGGCATCATCGGTATCGAAGAACGAGAGCGCGGCGCGATCGATCCTCTCTCTCATCCTCGATTTCCTCTCTCCTCGCCGCGCCTCGTCTAGCGCTACCTCATTTCTCCTACGGCAGAGGAAATGAAATCCCGTCCGGGACGCGATTCGCGCGACGTTTGTCCCGTTATTAGATCAGCGTTACTTCGTGCTTCATCTCGAGAGTGCTCTGCGGCCGTCGAATACGTCTTCCGCGCGTTTCAAAGCGCTGATACTTCCATATCCCCGCGTCCCCCTCCCGCTGATACTTCCTATGCGAATCGCATCCGTGCCTCGAGCAATCAGCGAAGAAGTAACGTCAGCGCAAGTGTGACTCTGTGGTTTACGAAATATCTAGTCAGCGCACAAGGCATCAGTGTAATATCAAATTAAATGTAATTTCAAAGCAAAAAGAAACAATCGTTTCAAATGTTGTTGCAAGTAACAAAATAGATTTGGATAAACTCGCGATTGCATTTTTATGTAAAGAAGAATATTAAGTTCTCGCGCTCAAATCGGGATTAAAATACGATTGATGAATTAAGCGTAGTATGATGCGGTCGATTAGTTTTATTTCTCGATGGCAGAATGTGCGATAATTAAAATTCAAAAAGATTTTTTCCCATTCAATATTTTAACACTCGCATTTTATATGCCCGCATTATCGCGTGCTCCCGAATACCTGGGCTCATTCATCGTTTATCTGTTAAGCCGTATACCATATATATATATGATAGACTTTGTTGTATCTCTTCTTCTACAAGAGAGGAAATGAAATTCTATTCGCGTCGCGCCTCAACCGACTTTGTCTCGTTATTACATGAACGTTACACCGACTCATGGGATGAGAAAATGCATCTCGCGGTCACGTAACGTTTCCTTAACATTTGCATATTATAATGACAATCGTGTACAATGTTGAAAATAAACATTGCGAAATCGCACATTTTTTCCGAGAGATTGATGCAGAGGATCTTTTTCATATACAATACATTTTCTATGAAGCCAAGTATTTATTGAAAGAGCGAACAAGAGAGACGAAGTCTAACTACAATACAACGAAAATTTTAAGCATCTCTATGCTGAGCACAAATTGAGAAACGTAAATTTCAAAAAATAAATGTAATCATTTTTATTAATTCTTTTTAATAGTATATATTTATATGCGTGTGTGTATACATGTAGCGATAGTTTCCAATTCGAAAGACTAATTTCAACTAATGCCACAATCTGTGCCCATTAATTACGGCGGGGTGCTCGATTCAATCGTTTCGCCGGAACGATCAAAGCTCGAAAAATCGCTCTCCTCGTTCTCGCCGATAGGAATCCGCGAGGGTTCACGCTGCTCGCTTCGCGCGGCCGACGTGCATTTACCACCTGCACCGACTCGAATTAAAAAGTTCGTTCTCCCGCGAAACCGTAAATAATGCCTTCTGACAGGCGGAGCCGAATGTCGATGAATAACGAGGCGCGGAACCTTCGACTTTCGATTCTTCTCTTTTTCCAACCAAGCGCGCGGCTCGCGAGCGCACGTCAGTCTGGACCACACACACGCATTGGCTATCGTAGCTCAACTATCGTACGTGTGTGTGTGTGTGTGCGCGCGCGCAGATGCTCACGCGTGTGTAAGCGCGTTCGTATGGGTGGCTCGTACGTTTCGAAAACAAAGCTCGCGCCTGGCATGAGAGAGAGAGAGAGAAAGCGCTCCTCCGCTCTCGGCGACGAGACCGATGCATCGATACCGGAAACGGTGCGATACACGACGAAAAAAAGAGGCAGAGAAACTTGCCGCTGTGTCCTGAATGTATCGGTATGTGTGCGCGTTGTGTATACGCCGCGATGGCGATGACGACCACGGTATGTGTCGTACGTCCGATGTACACGCGTCATGAATATTTGAGGAGATACGCCTTCTCACCCCCTTCCTCCGTAAGCGCGCGTCCTCCGTCGTGTTTTCCGCCGCGATGGACGACGTTTGATTTTTTTCTTTCTTTTTTCCTTTTTTCTCGCGGTGACGACTAATCGAAAAATACGTATTTCCGAATAGAAAGAGAGAGAGAGAGAGAGAGTAAAAACGCAGCGGACAACGAATTGAAAGTTATCATCTTTCAGAAATTGTCAGGTTCAATGACAACAACATAATAGTGCGAAAAATAAAGATACGCATCTGCTTGCGTCCTATATATATATATATATATATATATATATATTTGCATCTCGTTGCACGACGATTTTGATGATGTATAAATGACGAAGATAATAAAAGAGAACGAGACGCGTTATTCGCGGGAAAAGAGAGATACGAAAAAAAGTCAGAGAAAGAGAAAGAGAGAGAGAGAGAGAGAGAGAAAAGACGATGGAATCCTCTCCTAATTCCCCGGGAAGCCGCGTCTCTTTCTCGCCGCGCATCTTCGTCGGGAAAGAGAGACGAGCTCTCGCATCTTCTCGCGACGCGAAGGGCGAAGGGATCGGCAATGGGAGACGAAGCGACGAGGGAGAAGAGGTAGGTACAGAAAATGAGAGGATCAGAAGCTTCCGAGGAGAGAGCGAGGGAGAATCAGTCGGTCGGTCGGTCGGTCGGTCCGTCCGTCCGTCCGTCCGTCCGCGTCTCATCTTCGTCCTCTCCACGTTCCACCATTCTTCAGCGCTCCCGACGGGGATTAATAACGGCCTGCCATTGTTGCCATGGCAACTCTCGAAGCGTTAAAAACTCCTCGGCTCTAACCCCGATCGTCCGTTTAAAGTTTCACAGGAAAAGGGTTCGTCCACCCAGGACGAAGCGACTGGGCAAATATTTGCGTGTTGCGACACGATGTACTCATCTTCTCCCTCTCGCGCAAAGTGTGTACAAGAAACTACAATTGCCAGTGATGACTCGTAGCTATAATAATTGACAACGTTAATAGACTCGATATTGATCCGACAACGAGACTTGCGTATCTCTGCATCGATAAAGACATTAACCAACAGAGATTTTGTCAGGAATCTATCACTTTGCTTTATTCGTTCAGAGGGAAACGATAGTTGGATTTGTTAGAAGAGTTTGTGGATTGAAATTACAAGGCTTCGGTACAACAATAATATAACTATAATTGCGTCGCAATAAACATACATAAACACATGTGTGCAAACTGCGAGAATTATATGAGAGATATTGTCGGACGAAGAAAATCATGAAGAAGAGAAAATGTTACTCTCGATTAAATCTGAATTCAGCATAGATATCACGTGAAATATCAAAGAGATTTGTCAGTTTCTAATCTTATCCATCTCTCTTTTCTATCCATTACGCAGATATAGCGAGTGAAAAATAAAGTTAAAGTGCCTTTCCAGTTCGTTAACGTAAAATATCACGTCATTTATTATCAGAATCAAACTACCCTCCTTGCCTCTACTGTGGCAATTACGTTACTTGAGGCTGAATGTAGTAGTCGAGTGTTAATAGAGGGACAAGACGCGTGCAAGCCGGGAACTTTGTACGCGAACGGAGCTGATCAATATTCATGGATCTCCGTCGTGGGGCGGTTTCGACGCTGTCGGAGCGGGGTGGATTTATGCGAATGCTTCCTTCCGCCTGGGCGCGCGAGCCATTTTTCTTACGATTCAAGTTTGCGAGAAATCTTGGAATGTCTCTCGCAACGATTAATTTAATTCGAGGACCACCACTTATTCCATAAGTCATATAACACGATCGAATCTTCTCGCGTCGACGATCAACTCCGTTTAACGATTACATATAAACATGATCAACCATCGTCTTTTAAATAGATCCAGAAAAGGGAATAAAAATAAGTTTGCCTACCGACATGTCGATCCGACAATTGAAGAAGCGAGATGCGAAGAAGTCATGCGTGAGTGTTCTAGAAACGAAGAAAGGAAGACGAGAGTAAACTCGAAACGTCGCGCGGAGATTGCCCGGTCGGCGCAACTGCAATTGCACGTGCGAGCGCAGACGAGTTCGTATGAGAATGTAGTTCGGTTCCGGTTGCGGGCCATTAGTTGATGAGCTACCTCGTTTCTCCATCCCCGCCGACGGAATATGCGCTCGCCGCCGCGCTCGTTGCAGGCGGGCCACCCTTCGACGGGTATCATTCTACCACTCGCGCTAACCCACGGTACGGGTTCTGAAAAGCTCGCGTGGTATTGTGGGATCTATTATTGCCCTCCTCCTAGAGTTATATATGTTTTGATGCAGCGAACTCTCTCTCGAGTCAGCCAGCCGTCCGATAGACCGGACGATCGAACCAATAGACACACGTAGAAAGAGAGAGAGAGAGAGAGAGAGAGAAAATCAGCTCCCGTATCGCCGACTATCCTTTTGCCATCCTCTGCCAATCCTACTCTATTTCTTCTTCTCCGCTGTACTCGGCTTAAAACGCATTGGTCATATTTGATGACGGAGTCATCAGTGCGGTTTTCAATCGCCAACACTTGCGGCGATATGGCGATTTTGAAAAAAGAAATTGCTTTTTTTTTAATATTCAAAAATTAAAAAAAAATAAATATATTCAAAAAAATAAAAATTAGTGTATCTGAGATAAAAATCTGCTAATCTCACAATCAGACGCGGCGCGACGCTTTTTTTTTTTTTTTTCCATTTACAGAAGATAACAAAATTATTCTTTCTCGCGCGTCTTTAGAGAAATGTATATAGAATATCGCTTTAGTTTAGAGCATAATACGCGCTAAACGTTTCTCGTTCTCGCTTATAAAGGATAACGCGCGTTTCCTTTTAATTCGCGGCGCAATAACGGCGAGGAGAAAATAGACAATAGTATCGCGCGCTCGCCTTACTCGCTGAAATTTCACGAGCCAGGTTTCGGCGAACCCGGCACTCAAGATACTCGCCATTGTTTCGAAGGAGTCCGGACCGCGAGCACTGAAACCAACCCCGTCTTTCCCTCCCGAACCTTCCTCCTTCCCCCCCCCCCTGCCCCGGTGGAAGCGCCGGATGATGTACCGCGCCCCAACCCCTTAATTACTGCCGCGTGCAAATTGGAAGGAAAAATTAATCGCAGAAATGACTTAGAGCTGCCGGCACGGGGGAAAGATGAGGCGGTGGAGACGACCGAATGGGGGAGGGAGAGGAGAGAAGGGGGGGGAGGGAGTGGGAGGGGAAAGACGAGGAAGCGCGCCCCAGGGTCACACAAAGGGGATGAAAGGAAGTCCGGGGCAATTAGAATGATGCCCTTTGCACGGTCTTCCTCGCTCAGTCTCACCCGATCCATCCTTCTCTCCTCCCCCTCCCCGCACCAGCACCTCCCGTCTACGAGCGCGTTCTTCCTCCTCTCGCCTCTCCCGTCCTCGCGAAATACCGAGGCCGCGTCCCCGTACCATTGCCAACGCCGATGAAACGATGTGGAAACGATGTCAGGTGCGAGGTATTATAACGTAATAATAAATTATGCCTCTTATACGCGGCGCGTCCCCCTTCTCGCGTCAAATCACAGAATCGAACGAAAGACCCTAATATCGCGACACTACGTAATCGAAATATCGACAGTCTTGACGATTGGAAATAAAGGATATTTTTCCTTCACGAGAATCAAATTTTAAAAAGTCGACTCTTCACATACATATGGTATATATAAAGACTATAAATGTTGCAGCAATTTTTCTATGTTTTATTAGATATCTTTTTTTTTTCAATAAAACAGCCTTAAAAGTCTCCATTCGAGATTCCGCGCTGGGGAGGGGGGACGAAGGAATGAGAAAACATGGTCGCGATGGACAGATATTTAATCTCGATTTTGGGGTCGATCGTCGTCGTCGATGACGACGACGTCATCCTCCCTCGACCGTAGAAGACCGCTGTCATATCTTCGGGGGATGATTCGACGTGACAGCTCTCCCTCGAGGGTTGTGCCACGACGGAGCATCATCGACGAATCAACCCCCGCTGCTTCTCGCGTAGAAAAGCTACACACACCATGGCCGGGGGCGGCAATATACGTCGTGACGTCCGCGAATTCCGCGCGTGCCACCCTCCCGGCTCTTCGCGCGGCCACCCTCATACGAGGTTTAATGACGTATAAACTATGCGTCGGATTAGCAACGCGGTTACGTTCCCGCAACCCCTGCAAGACGATCGCATATATAGGGCTACTTCTGCTCGACGACGCGGATAAAACTATCCGACAACTTTCTTTCATATATTTCTGCTTGTTAACTGTTTGCACACACAATATGATTTGTATGCTGTAAATATCATCTCGATCTCTCGTTTTCAAATTCTTTACCAAACATATATTAAACAGAATCCTTATTCTTTTATTTATATTTAAATTATTCGGTAAAATAAAGCCTAAGAGCTCGTAAATGTAAATTATTGATGTATGCATACAATATCAATTTGATATTAATTATTTTTTGCATTGCGTTATATAAATTTTAGTTTTTTTTTTTTTTAGTTTATAATACTGAAGAATGGAAAGTATTACGAGTGATTAAATAATGTATACCGAGTAGCCAGCGAGTTAGATACTCCGTAACTTCATTTCATGGAGCTGTGCTCCGCGGCGAATCGGCAATTCTCGGACAGACAAGTCATGTTTACGAGATCTCGCGGCGATTACGGTGAACAAAACGAATAATTAACACGGCGTAGAAACACGCTCGCCGCGGAGCGCGAGCATAAGTGCGCGCGGCCGGTGCAGAAATGCGGCGAAACGAGGTATGGGCGATATAGAGCGAGAAGAGAGCGAGAGACAGATAGAGAGAATGGAACGGATACAAAGGGGGCCCCGACAACAAAGTCAAGTGGGGTACAATGAGACGCGGTATGAGTACATCGAATGCCACGGTCGCCTCTCTCTCCCTCTCTTTTCTTCTCGTATAGTCACGGTCCTATGATTCTCTACCGACCGTTCTACCGCTTGTGACACTCTGTGTCTCATAGCGTGGTCATGGTGAACCCATAAAAGCGTTCATTCAATAATCTGACCGTGTCAGCTATGTATACAATTACCAGTGTACGAGCCGCCTGCGGAGGGAGAGAAATCAAGCCGCGGTCAGTTCACCATCGAAACGTACATCGAAAACAATGGGCTCCCATAACGAGCAAATTCTAACGACGAGAGAGACGAGAGAGACGAGAGATCTAGGGAGAGAAACGAAGGGGGAAGACCTTTTTCCACGGGATACTCGTCAACGCAGTTGATTCAAAGATACTCGCGATCGCGATGCTATAAAATCTTCAAACGGTTCGTTTTTATCGCGCGCACGCCCAAACGGCGTGTCAAACGTGATGGAAAGTTTCGCTCGCCAAGGCAGCGAAGAGAAGCGAGCCGAGCGACAAACGCAACGCGACAACCCCCGGTGGACATCCGCCGGTGATCCAAAACGCATATTCGCCGCTTCCGGGCGTTACATCCTGCCTTCCTCCCGCGTTATTTCAAGCCGGCCTGGATATAGCGACTATTCCCCCCTCCGTTCTCCCACCCGCCGCTCCGTACCCCCGTCATCCCTCATCGCGACGATTCTAGGCATTCTCTTTCTCTCTCTCTCTCGCACTCCTCTGCCTCCGCGTCTATCCGTCTCCGTTCGCAAGGGGTGCAATCAATAAGACATTCGTGACGCGACGGTTATGGCTGACGGGGACGTGAGCACGGGGGCCGACGGCTAGCCCCATGAATATCTTTCGATAGATTGCACATCATCCTTGTTCGCCCCCGATGCGCGATGCGCCCCCGATCCGGCGAGGGGTGATCCATCGGGGCAAGAGACACCACACAGAAGGGTGGATGGCCGATGCGTAGCCACGCGTCCACTGCGGTTAACTTCCCGCCCTTTCTCTCTCTCCTCCTTTCTCTCTCTCGTCGGGGTAGGAAAAAAAGAATACGGCAGTTGCGAGAGTGCGAAAGACGCGAGGGAGAAAGACGAATCGTTGTTATAAGTCATAGATTATGGCATAGCGCGGAGAAATTTTAATCGATAGAATCGCCACGGTTGTTTAACATAAAGGATGAGACAAATATATAATCTCGACGAAAACATACATTCCTTTCTTCCATTTGTCGTGCAGCATTCTTATACCGCCATCGTCGCGAACTTTATCGTCGCACTTGCAGCACGGGGTCCTTGCATTTATGCCTTTCTCTCCGCGACACCGCGACAAAGGACATACGAAAGGTTTTCGTGTGAAAGTCGTCCTGGTTAATCGCCCAACAGCGAGACAGGGAAACCTCTCGGTGCCTCTCTATCCCGTCGACAGTTGCGCCGCTTAAATTATCACGGGACATAGCTTCACCTCCCTCTCTCCTTTCGTGTTTTCTTCTCTCTTTTTTTTTGCCTCTCTCGCCTCCTCCGTCCATTTTGAAAAGAGCGACCTCCCTCCCTCCCTCTCCCTCTTTCCTTCCTTCTTCTCGCCGCGTCTGTCATATACCGCGTCGTGGCAGCCGAGTTTTCGGACTGATTAGCATTTTTTTCCTTCTTCACGCTTCCACCGTGACCCGATGACGCCCGTGGCCGGACAATGAGGCTACTTATTTATTTAAATACCGGGTATCCTGTCCTTTCACGCGAAGATTTATGCACGCCGACGAGCTAATTGCCGGCCCATTATCCGGATAATGATATTCCGTCGCGTAACGACGACGCATCTTCGGCGTCCTGTCCTCTCTTTCCTCCTCCTCCCTTCTCTTCCCATCCCTCTCTCTCTCTCTCTCTTTCTTTCTCATCCACTTCGTCTCGCTCTTCTTCCTTATGCCCTACGACCGCCTACTCTTCTCCTCCGCGTCTCTTCTCTTCTTCTCTCCGCGACTGACAAAAGACGCATCGTTGACGGAATATTCGGTCGCGGTAATAAGCGAGAAACGCGAGATAGGAACTCCAACCTCGTGGTCGTTGGAGGACGCACGGGAATACGTATGGGCGACCTCGGCAATCGCGACGAACGACAGTGTCGAGAGAAGCTAATTTGTTGTCTCACCTTGAACACAACGTTCGACGTGTACGATATTTATTAATGCCAACTCTAAAGTCGCAGTGTGCGAATCGTCCTTTCTTGAAACGCTCGCGTTTTTTCTTTTTCTCTTTATCTTTACCATATAATTTCCTTTATCGAACAGCTGCTCGCAATTAATAAATCTTAAGATATTTGAACAGTTTTATTACTTCTCGCGATAGAATAATTATAATTAAATTTTTTTCTGAATCCTCGATAAAATGATCGCGTCGATATTAGCGTGCAATTTTGCAAATTGCGAATTTACGAGTGCATTCAAATGGAGGTGGTATTATTGGCTCGGCAGTGAAATCGACGTCCCGGCCTCTCGTCGAAATTCAAATTTAACGTCGGATTAATATCAATCTGCAGTTTTTTCGGCGTAGCAGTCACGAACTTTTTCGAGCGCGGAGAATCGCCGGGCTGGGATAAGGCAACGATATGCGAGGCTGCTGATTAGCATTTCATATTTAAAAAAAAAAAAAAGGAAAAAACCGGCAGCTCGAGTCTCCCTGCGACCATAAGAACGAGAGCAAGAGGAGAATCCTATTTAAAAAGTTTGATTAAGAGAGCCGTCGTACCATTATTCTCATGTTAATTGTGCGCCCGAAGACGCGCTGCAAAATACGTCAAAATGAGAACGTTCTCTCATTTTGACGTATTTGCATTGGTTCCACGACTCTATGCGCCTTGTTTTTTTTTTTTCCTAATCCTCTGAAACTATTATAACTAATAATAGTAATTTTTAAACGACTCAGCTAACAATAAGTTTAATCCAATCACGATTTAAAAAATTGTCCAAAATATATATCGTATAAAAACCTATTTAATTCCCTGAAAAGAATTAAGTTAAAATTGTTTCAAAGCAATTTTTGTACCGATGCGATATGTGACGAGCGTGATACAGCTACGATTATTTTTTAGTAACCCATCTACGAAATTATATGCATCAATTCCCGGCGAAAATCCACATTTCCTACGACGATATCGCGCATGATGCGGAAGTGGGGACGCACAGTTCCCCTACAGTTCTTACACTCGATTTTTAGGGTAGTGAAACCTTGAACGCTCAGATAGACACACGAGCGCGCGCCTTTATGTAGGCTTTTTCGTATTCACACATTCTCTTTTTCTCTTACGCCAGCAAAACGATAAATATATATTTTAAATGTCTTAAATAATAATATATCGCAATCTAGTATAAAAATATTAATAAACAAGAAATTATTAAAAAAATTAAAAAACAAAATAGCTCGGTTCGGCAAAAATATCGATCTCCAAGATTAGACAAGTAATATCCAACAGTTTTGACAAGTTTATAATTGCAACAAATATGGTCAGAAATGATTTCAGACTTCATGGCAAGCTTTTATAAATGATTTCGACTGGTTTCGCGTAATATCTTAAATTAGATCCCCGTCAGATTGAAACGATCCTCAGATACGAATATCGTATGCAAAAGTCATTCTCTTCGCCCATTCTTTCTCTCGTTTAATATATGTCCTATTATTAAAGAATTAAATTAATATAATAATATTGCAATTCGTATTAATATTTATAAAGAGGAACTCGAGAGAGGAGCTTATTTTATAGTCGTCTACGATTTTTGTACACATACACACAATAGAGAGAATGTGATATTTAATTAATATAACATAAAAAAAATGGTATTATTGATAGAATAATTTGGACCGGGAGAACATGCAAGTTATCAACGAATTCTATTCTTCGTTGCCCATATTTACTTTTTTACTCGTCCTCATACTCTTCATCATCCGGGGGGACAGTCCGACCTCTCGACACAAAATTCTATCTATTTAAAACTAACGTGTCATATCCATATATAAGGACTGTCAGAGGCGTGGCGTCAATTATTTCATCGCAATATTCGAGTTGGGTAAGCATTACTTCATAAACAGGTATCAGGAATTTGACAGAATATTATTTCATCCGTTTCTTGTGAGACCTTACGCAATTGCGATGCACAGGACATGCATGTAATGCTTATCTCATATACATCATTAAACGATATTAAAATAAATCATTCTTTTGTTCATAAATCTGTAAAACAACTCTTATAATAAAATAATTGAATCTTATTAAGTCCATCAATTTTTCCCCCGTGTTTTCCAAAATAAAGAAAGTGGACTCGTGTAGTATCGGAAGCTAAATAACGACTAATCTTGTCTCCCGTCGAGCTCATCGATATCATCGTAAACGCGACGGGATCCTGTCATTACCGATGCCTGTTGCACGCCGCTCGCTATTGCACCCTACGGACCCGTACTACAATCTCCAATTTTCCGAGGATCAGGAGTCAAGGTCGTCGATTCTCTCACGAACCAAGGATCACGCGCTCTTTCCCTTCTCTCACTTCATCGGGATCAAACCGATAGCGCTTTTATTAGAGCACTATACGAGGCCGACGAAGAGATTCTCACGCGGTCCGCGGTTAGTTGACCATTGAAGCGGACTGGAAAAGTAGAGAGACAGAGAGACAGAGAGAAAAGATTAATCGCTGACGAACGCATCCAACGATCACTGGTAATCACGTATCACTGCGCAAGTCTAATCGCACTAACAATGTCAGATTTGTGAACCATCCGAGACAATAAAGGAAAAACGATCTGGGGGAGGGAAACGACAGAGGCGGGAATGCGGGAAGATTGTTGTCGCGCGGAAACAAGAAGTCACCGCGCTTTCGCGCGCGCGCGGACACCCGGTATTACCGTTTTGATCGGGCTCCCTCATTACTGGTATGCGCCGCGTACGTATCCATTCGCCGCTCGTTCATTGTTCGCCGATCCGCCCAGGAAGCATTGTGCCCCCGCAGCGAAGGGGCGGGTAATAACGCGGCGCCTTGTTCGTCGATTAGGCGACACAATAATCGCCGCCGTCCGGGCTTTTCTTTAATTGGATTACGGCTCGCGCGACGAGTGCCGTCCGGGTTGCCGCGCCTCGCGCGCGATCGTTGAAAAATGATCGCGGGAGAAGAGCCGCAAATCCCCGTGAGAAGTCGCGGACCAGAACTGCGTTTTGTCGGATTATGCGAGAAGACGACGGTAACCTCGCGCTATGTGGGACGAGGTCTCTTTTGAGATATCTCGAGCGCGTCTGAAGAACTCGAGGGATAGAATTGAGGGGTGGTGGATATTTGAAATCGTGTATCCGGTATCTTAGATCTTAGATCAATGGCAAAGTTATTAAAGAAAAATATTCTAAATACCGAGATACCCCCGTTATATATTGATGATTCATAAAATTATACTTGAGAAAGGAGTAGTACATTATTTCAAGTTTCTCTTTTTCTTGTAGCGGATTAAATATTGAAAAAAAAATGAATAAAACTATAGATAGTTTCCTTGAAACAAGGAAACATGTCATCACGTTTCGCGTGCGTCTTATCATACCTGATAATCTCTGGGCATCCTAAGAGATGCGAGATATCGCGGAGATCGGGATTCGAAATAGAGGGCAGTGTCGGAGGATGTGCGTGGGTGGTTGTTGGTGAGTGTGCTCAGAGCGAGTGAGGCTGCGTGAGAGGAATGAATACGGAGTACAGACCGTGGTAAGACAGAGAGAGAATCGCAGTTGGGGCGCAAAGGAGATGAGAAGAAAATGGGTTAGAAGGAGAGGCGGAGAGGAGGGAGCCGATGAGAGGATGCATGGAACGGGAAAAAGAACTCACAGAGGGGAAGAGAAAGAGAGAAAACGATGGGGGGAGAGCGGAAGAAAACAAGACAGAGAGAGACGGAGAGGGACGGTGACTTGGGCAGTGCGTATCGATCTGGCCGTGTTACGTGCGTGCCGGAGGTTGGGGTCCTAGCATGGACCAATCGGAGGGCTACTCTTCTCTCCTTCTCTCTCTCTCTCTCTCTCTCTCTCTCTCTCTCTCTCTCTCTCTCTCACACACACACACACACACACTCTCACTCGTCTCTGTTTCTCTCATCTCCTCTCCTTGTCCCTCTGGCTCATGTACTACGTTGCCGCTCGTCCTCCCACTCGCTTCCTCCCACGTCTATCTCGACACGCACAGGTCCGCACGCAGCAAGCTGGCAGGCAGGCAGGCAGGCAGGCAAGTAAGCACGCACGCACGCACGCACGCACGCACCATCAATATGTACATATACCTACCTGCCTGATTACGTCGACTGATAACGCTATGCGGCCATTTCGGTACAATGAAATGGCGGATGACCGCGGGGGCCACATGTCGAAATCGGCCGATCGAATAATCACACGTCGCGCGCGTGCATTCACGTTCATCGCTAATTTAGAAAATTCCTCGCGAATAATCCTAAAACACGTTACATCGGCCAATTGAAAGATTTTTCTTTTCTTCTGTCACTTGCGTATTAAATATTTTAATTTGCGTCAAGTATTAATTCGCGGATGTTCCCTCGAATCCTGAAATTTTTGAAAGATTCTTAATGATCGTTAATGCTATTAAAAATATATAAAATCTTGGAAACTAAACACATTCTATAACAGGTGTTTAAATGTCAAAGTGAAATTTTGAACATTTAAAATTTAAACCAATGACAGTCGTGATGAAAAATCACTTCTCTCTTAAACTAAGAATGCCTTTACGTTCGTGAAGATAGACAAACGATCGGCATGTGGGATATATGTCGCGTATTATAGCCAGACACGTTTCATATTTACCTGCTTGATTACGCCGAACCGATAGGGCGACGTCGACACAATGAAATGGCGGACGGCAACGGTGATCGTTGCCGACGTAGGCTACCGGATATCGTCGAGACAGCACGGTATCCGGATGCAAGGTCATTTCTGAATCGATACGTTAATGTAATCCACGTGTTCGCGATACGGTACGACCTACTTTATGCGCAAGGGAGAGCGTTAAACAAACTAATGCGCTAACTAATATAGCGATAATTTCCGGTGAGACCGTTCGATATTTTCCGCTCGTGTAAACTCCATTTTACTTACTATATAAGGTATTAAACACACAAGGTATTATAAAATGATTATTACAATCACATCGAAGAACATTACGAATTGTAAATAATGACCAGATTCGCCGGTATAAATTTGACATTTATCTTAAAAAATTCTAATAACGCGATGATAATTAATACTCGAATCAATTACGCTCATAATCGCAGCTGTTTGGATGTAATTACTGAAAATTTCATGATGCATCGTTTGAAGCGTTTTATCAACGAAAAGAAAAGTCTCGAAGCTGAAACTGACCGTTTTCTGAGCGAAACGTCAACTTGAACAGCTGATGGAGATTATATATATAACTATAATACAATCAATATAACTATAATACAATCAACGAAATCTGATTGCAATACATATGTTGGTTAACGGCTCGACCAACAGCAGTTATAGGGGTGAGGGAGAGGGAGGGGGAGTATCTGACCCTATTGTTTGATAAATACCTATCCTACAACTATGCGAGATACAAGCGAAACTCTGTTCATTGTACGGCGATCGAGTCACTTTATTAACCCGCGCGAGTGTTTCACCCCCCGTGAAAAATCACACCGTTGTTCGCGTCGCCGATATTAATACGATACTAGCAACGCGCGCGTGTTACTTTGCTTAGCCTAACAATGAATATTGTTTCGGGCCGAGATTTGTTTCCGGGACAATGTGAACCGCAAGAGCTCATGAATATTTTCACGAAACGGTTCTTGCGGGAAAAGGAAGAGAGAGAGAGAGAGAGAGAGAAAAGTTTGTTGCATAACGAGTTAGGAACTTTTAGAAAGTTTCTAAGGAGTTTCTCTCGTGTGACTAAGTATTTAGCAAATACATATATGACGTGGATGTGAAAAAAATTACGGAAAAGTAGGCTTAAATATATCGTACACGTGAATTGAGAGTTTATGGATTTTTTACGCTATTCATTATCAGATTTGTTCCACGGAATTTAGCACATCATTGATCCTACGGTAATCGGTCGCTAATAAATCTTCGTCGCGCGTACACGTGACACTAAATGTCATGTCGTCCGGATATCAGTCACATTCAAAAAATATTGCGCGAAACGTTGTCTGTTACATAACGATTCCGTGTTTTAATTTACGCCGTGTGTTCGATCGCTGCCAAGTGCGTCTCCGATGGATTCTCCGCAAATTTATTCGACGATCGAGATCCGTCGTCTCGCGACAAGTCCCGTCCCTTAATCGTTTTTCCTTATCGCGTTCCCGGAGAGACACTCATTAATTTTATTTTCTCCGGGAAATAAGTCGCGATCGTAAAATTCGCGAGAAGATTGCGGGAAAAGAAAAAGAGGGACGCGACAGTTCTCTACCGGGTGTCTCTCGTTCAACTCTATCTTCCCGAGTGTTTTAGCCCGATGAGAATTTAGTCGGCCGTGAATCCCCGGAAACGCGTATACCGACGATTAACGAGAAAATTCGATGAAATCGTAAATTCGTTCGTTCGTGCCTCTCGTCCCCCTACCTCCGTCCCCCTCCGCTCGCGCGAATAAATGGCTGACTGTATTTTCGCGCACGCACACACGTGCGCGCAATTATAAACGCGCGCGTACGCACACACACACATACGCACAAGCGCAACGAGCGACGCGAGAGAAAATATCTGGCATGGCGCGGAGAGCCAACACCACCCGGGAGCAGTAAAATTTGCTAAACGATGTAAATAATGGGATGGGAACAGTTGGACAGTTTTCAGTTATTTTCCTCGCGCGGGCATAATTCAACCGAAATTTATTGCCGCTGCTCAATTACGCAAAATATTGTCAAAAAACGCGCTGACCACACCGGGCACCCTCACCCCCTCACCCCCTCGTCCCACTACTCTATTGTGCCATTTCGTTAAAAGCGCCGAGAGGTCTCGCATCGCGGACCGCGAACTTCTCATTCAGTGTGTTTCCGATCTACTACTGTTCGCCAACACACGAGAATGTATCTCTCTTAATTGCCATTAATTATCGCTCGTGTAACAATACATGACCTCGCGGTAGTCACTCTAAAGATGTACCTAGTCAAATGTGACGCGTGATTAACGCGATATATACGTTTCGTTGTTAAATGAATACACGCTAACTTGTTTCAATTTTTTCCGATTTTTTAACACAAGGATGTATAAAAATAACGTGTATTTAAAAATGAAAAGGAGGAAAGGTAAGAGAAAAAGGAAAAAGATGTTTCGGACGCCAGCTTGACAGTTTTTCGTGCAAAATCATCACGAGAGAATTCCGGAACCATAGAAACCGGAAAACCGGCGGGAGAAAAAAAATTGCCAGCAAACAAATCCGTCCTACATTTTTTATCCGTGCAACTTGAACGTAAAACTCACGTTGCGTTGTAAAAACGTAACGCTCGCGGGAAAAAGAGAGAGAGAGGGGTAATCGCGAGATGAAAATTCTGCGAACTCGTTATACATTTTCTAGCTTCGTCGTTACATTGAATTTAAACGGATCCCGCAATATTCGCCCACGCTCGACACACATTTCATTCAAAACCAACGTCTCGCGTCCTACTTGTTTCTTTTTCGTTGAATTGTATTTTGAAACTCGCGTTGAGAACGCGCGCGAGTCGCTACGCTCTTTCGGAATGTATAAATACCGTACCTCGATCACGTTCGGTACCCCGACCATTTCGTGTTCGATAGGTCTTCCATCCAGGGTAAAGCTCTCCGCGTCCACGACCTCCGCCATTGTTTCTCCGCGCCAGCAGCGGCCGAGAGGGTACTTTGTACGCGCGCGAGATACGAATCCTGAGTGGAAATCATGAAAGTCCCGCCGTCGGCGCCCCCTTCTAATCTGGTCTCCCAGGTTTCGCCGTTGGGTTTTCGTCGAGAAACGCGCGAAGAAGAAGACAGCGACGAGAACTCAACTATCGGCCGAGAAGGGTGAGAGAGCCGGTTTCTCCCAAGGGTGCAAAGGAAGGAGGAAGACGGAATGAAAGGAAGAAGAGAGAGAGGGAGAGAGAGAGAGAAAAGCCGCGCGAGGGCGGGACGAAATACGGCGGGGGACGATAGTAGGGTCTAGAGAACGAGGGTCGCGTGGGGCGGGGAGGGAGGAGAGGGGGGAGGTGAGGACAGGAGGCGGTTTAAAGGGTAGCGAGCGTCTCGACAAAAGCAACCCTCTTAAAGTTCGCCCTACGCTCTGCCTACCAATGCGACTTCGAATCTCGCGACTCCCCGTGTGCCAGATTCCCTAATCTGAAAGGAGCGTCCCAAGATCGAGCAAGAGAAAAGCGACGATACCGCGGAGCGAAAACGAGATGCGCGCGCGAGAAACCATGCGATGTTAAGACAAACGATAAACCAAATGAAAATGCGTTTCCAACGATAATGATTCGAATTATAAAACGAGCGGAGAATAATTCAGATGATAACAATCGATTAAACTTGACGCGATTTATTATCTTAAACAAATTTCGAGATAATTATCGGTCAATTACAGAATGTTTTTCTCCTCGTACAGCTCAGACTGTTTTTACCGAGCAAATGATCCACGCGCTGCAGGAAACAACTCTCTCGGAGGAGCCGGGTAGTATGTCGTCGGTCTAATCTGGGACGCATCGCGAAAGCAAACCCTAATCCAGCTTATCCAGAAAGTAATTTTGAGTCCTTTGAAAGAGCGGTCCCTCGCGCGACCGAATCCCGAAAGAAATCACAACTGCGGACGAGGAGAGACGAAGTGGGAAGGGGCGGGGGAGGAGGCCGCGAAACCCGTGATTCCCACAGGGCGCCGATTACTCGAGAAGAAGAACTGGCGAAGACGCGAAACTTTCCCTCGTTCCTTCGTGGGATTCTGGCTATCGGCGCGCGCATCGCCTGTTTCTCTTGATTCCGCTCGAGAAAATTAGCGAGGGAGAAAAGAGGAAAGAGAGAAAAATCGTGGGAGCTTTCCGACCGCGATAAGACGATAAAGTCTCGGCGGAAGGAAAAATTAAGCGCTGCGAGTGCTTAAACCCTTCTTTGATTTTCAAAAGACGACTAATATACAGAATGTTCCAAGCTTGTCGCGAAACCGCACATTCTTCTTCTTTAGAGCGTAAATACGATAGCGGATTGTTAATTGGTAATCTGAATGATATTATTCGAACAATCGCGACAACGGTAATAATAAAATAATAAAGAGAAACTTGCACTCGGAACTCTTTGTACAAAATTGTAATAATATTTCTATGATATATTTATTGTGATTTGTCGCGCGCATGATATCTTTTGATATCTGTCATTCGATATCTTAATACTTAAATATCTTTACTAATATCAAGTATTTAAGATAAACGCCACTTGATACGAAATGAATTAAATTCAATCATCCGAATGTCTTCTAATCCACATAAATTTTTCGAATCACTGTATAAATTAAAATTTATCAATGTAATCGCTTTGAAATAAGCGTCATTCGTTTTGATTTTCGACTACATTGTCCGCAACTGCGAAATTGCGAAATGAATGAATCCGAGATAACGTATATGATATTAATTATGACGAGCAGAGTATCTTCTCCGGAATTCATTCATTTAAAAAAATATTGATTTTATTACTATTATTATTATAAAGAATCGGTGATCTTTCAATATTCGACGGTAACATTACCACAAACCGACACTCGAGACTCCGACGTAGAATTCGCGTAACGTTCTTTGCGTAAGTCTAGCCTATCCGATTTCACGGAAAGTCCGCTGAAAAGATGAAATACTAGAGGCTCCTGTTCTATGACGCGGAGCAAAGAGAGAGAGAGAGAGAGAGAGAGAGAGAGAGAGAGAGACCGCGAGACGAGGAATTTTATCGTGCTTTAAGGAAATGGGATCGGTAAACTGACAGCGAGATACGCGAGGAATGCTCACTATCCGATTGATTCGTAGTTATCGACCGGCGAGATAAACATTACTTGCTTCGTAGTAAAATTTGAATGGATGAACAATATCGCATAAATGATGTTTAATCAGCTGATTTGACGAAGTAATAATACGATATATATATATATATTTTCATGCGCGTTATTTAATTTAATTCGATTAATAATTGACGGAATATCAAAGTCCATTGATCTAGGATTGTTAATCCCTTGGAATTTTCGCGTAAGCTACAATATAAAATTATCTATATCACAGTTTGCGGAATATAATCCAAATAGCGGATGCGTGAGCGGAGCATTAAACTAATCTAAATCTTATCGAAACTCGATTCGGCAACGTACTCTCGAGATAACTTACGTAATCGCGATGAACCTTGGACGCATAAATCTGATACAATCGACACGGTTTTAGTTTCTGTATTTTTATCTCTGAGTCACATTAAGTTAACGATAACAGAATTGTTTCGACGAGTGAATGATTCAAGCAGTTCAAACTCCTTGCGTGAATTTTAAATTACTTCGAAATTTTATAGGTCAGATACACCTGAACAATTCGTGATTATTAATTCAGATAAAAAAAAAAAAAAAAAAAGTAAGATGTATTATAAGAAGGAAGCAAATAAAATTTAATTCCTTCCATTTGCAATTAATCTATCTATGAATTTTTCTAGCTATTTAAAAAATCGAACCTTCGAGCATCCGAAACTAATCAAATTTCAAGCTCAAAGGTTTCTCATTTTTCGATCACTCGAATCTGTTTTCGATACACACATATTTCAACAACAACAACAACAACAAAAAAAACGGTGATGTAATATATCGATAGAGGCGACATGTTGGCCAGCAACAATGAGAATATGTGGAATCGAAATGGCAAATTATCACCAATCAATGGATCAAAAGGGAGAGACGCGGACCGCGTCAGCGATCGACATTAGCGAACACGAAACGGAGAGAGAGACAGGGAGAACGCATTCTGCACCGGGACATTTCGAGAATATTCGACGCATTGTCACTCGGGACCTATTCTTGGTCCAGCAAGCGACTCGGCGATTCGAAACAACCTCCTCGCCGCGATGCTACGTACGTTGTTGCGCCAGCAGCTCGTTACGAGGGCCTCGTATTCGCGACGTCGATGGATGAGCAAATTGATGAAATCGCGACACGATCCGCGGCTCGTTCACGCAACAAGGACGCGTACAATTTTCTCGCCTGATCGGCGAATCATTCGATACAACCGTTTATCTCAATAAATCATATCAATCGCTCGATACTTTATCCGTTATCGTTAACGCGAAGAAAACTCGACCTGCATTTTATAATATTTATCGAGACGAAATTCAAGATACGAGACTCGGCTTTCGTGTACATTCAAGCAATTTTAAAGGGCCGTTCAGATCCGAATATGTATCTTCACGTATGCGCGTCGCAGATCACCCGGTAGAATTTCCCGTAAGCACGCGTACAGCTATTACCCAACTCTCTCTCTCTCTCTCTCTCTCTTTCGCGTACATAGATTGGATAGCCGGTGTCGGGCGCGTATGTACTCGGCCCGCAGTTACGTATCTGCGGAAGCCCGCCGCGCCGGTTGGCCGGGGCGGATAGGCAGGTACCGTATTATATACGTAGTGAGAGCTGGAGGGTCCTCACTGCCGCAACATTACGCTGATTGCCTGAATTATCCGCAACCAGCCCGTCTGGTGCTCTCCGCTATGTATGTGCGAGCGAGCTCGCGCACGTACATAACCGCATGGTGTATATATGTGCCTTGCGTTCGCGCCTTTATATATCATCTGAGTATATATATACATATATATATATATATATATATGTATATATAGAAGCGCTTATGTACGCGCGCTCGCGCGTACATCCTCTTGCGTTCGCGAGCTACGCGCGCGTGCTTCGCGGCACGTGTATATACGTGGTGTAAACGACGGTGTGGAGATACGCAATGTACACTCTCCCCGAGTGTGCAAGTATGTATCGTCACGCTCGCGTAGGACGGTTCACATGGAGAAAATTGAAAACGGAGCTGCGCGCGAGCGCGGAAGACGATAGCGCGATATATTCATGAAGGTGGAATAATGAATCGAGACGAGAGAAGCGTGTACACACATCCCCGGCTCGCGGCATACGCCGCCGTTATCTGCCGTACCGGCAAACCGCCGCGAATCGATCGCTTTATTTTTCAGCGCGGTTCGACGCGCCGAGAAATTTCTATCGCTGATATACTCCAGCGAGAAGTTTAAACATTAAGGGCATTAAGTCTATCCTAGCGGTATTGATGAATTGATGATTTTTAAGAACATTAGAAAATTATTTTCTTGGCGTTTTACATATGTTTGCGTTGACGTTTGATTAGTACGTGTGTATTTTTAAGTTTTGCATACTTACAACTTTTTTTCGTTCCATACACGATTTTATTATTCTGCGCATAGTACGTTAAAAATGAACGAATGGTATTAGAAAAAAATTAAAAATTAACTAGTCATTTTAAAATTAAATATTTCAATTTTGCTGGAATTTTTTTATTTCTTTAAAGTCAGAAAAATATTAAATCTTAATTTTTTAAATTCCATAATTATTGTTCAGTATTCGAAAAATATCGTACGAAGTGAAACTAAATTAAATTCTTTTTCCTTTCAGACAGTTACACGAAGAACAGAGCAGTCATATCGTCAAAGCACGCATTTTTGAACACATAATAATAATAATAATAATAATAAAAAAAAAATTACTGTTTAAACATCGATAAAAACATATGTAAAACGTTGAAAAGAACAATCCCTAATATTTTTCAAAAAAAATTCCTAAAAACCATAAATTTTTTATATACTGTGTTAGAATAGAGACTAAACCTTGAACTTCTTCAAATGCAATATTCACGTTTCTGTTTCTTTGAATGTATCTTCTTTTATAATTGATAAGCTTACATTCTGTAACAGCTCTAGTTATGAATTAGTTTTATCCGTAGCGCAATCTTGCAATGGGATAACGAAGGGAATGCAAGGGCAGACGAAAGGGTTAAGGACGCATATCATACCACTTGATTAATGTACTTTACCCGTTCACATCCGTCTATGTCTACGCGATCCTGTCTACACGCGGATAGCTCGTACACGCGTGTCATTTGTTAGTTATGCCACGATGGTGAGCGAAGCAACATGCACATGGTAGCAACAGAACGCACGCAGAGACGTATACAAAAATTGACGATGTCAAACGAGATAAAAAATTTATCATCATCTCTCCTCTGCGATAAATTGTGCAAGTTTGGTCAAAGAAAGATCAAGCAATATTATGGAAATACATTACAATGGTACGCTCGCGAGAATCAGACGGGACTTTTTCATACAAATATTTAATATTTAATGTAATTGTCTGATAAAAAGCAAAATGGCTGTGTAATCTGTGAATTCTTAAGCTTTAGATTTCACAAACTTTCTAGTGTAATAAAGTGTAATAAAGCATTCGTACTAGTGATACGGATAAAGAGCCGCCGATTGATCTCTATTCGTAGTTAATCTGAAAAGCGAGTGCACATTTTCTTAATTTCATCAAACATAATTTATTAATTTCATCACTTTCATGTATTTTATATCTACAAAAAATACATCAGTATCTGAAACGAAAAAATCTTGATAACTGACGACCTTTCAAACTTTTGCTGATTAGTGGCAATGGTACGACATAATCGATCGTCATCGTCATATTTATTAATTCTAAGTTTTATCAGGTAAGAACTGGACCTTACATCGAGGCTAATCGAATACAGATTACGAGATATCAAAGATACGCATCTTAGCGTTAATTTTAATGATAAGCAGTTTAAGTGGGCAAAAAGCGTCTTGTTCATTTTTCGCGATGAAGTTCACATATATTAATGACTTTTACGGAGAGAAACAGAGAAAGACTACTTGTAATGATACATTTTATTTATATTAGAATTTAATTTCAACGTTATTAATTTATCATTATCATTAATTTATCATTTCTAAGCACACATATGCACATAAATTAATCGAAAAATATAAGAGACAATTATTTAAAAAAAATCCAAAAATATTCATCAATTTCATCTATTCTATTATATTGTCGAATATTGTAGTAAAATGCATATTTTATAATATCAATTCGATATCATCCTATTTTTTTTAACTATTATTTTCATTGACATAATATATTATGTTAATTCGAATTATATCTTGATAAGAAATATCGTGATTGGAGATAAACGAGATATTTTTATGCAAAACAGTTTTTATATATTTACAATGCAAGATTGTAAGTTTTGTCTCAATATAGAATTTTTATTAAATAGATACAAGAATATTACACATAGTTTTTTTTTTTTTTTTTAGCGATTACAACGGTCAGCGCGATTCCAGTGTTAAATTAAAAAGCTAAAACGTTTTACGAGTTCCGATTATTATCTAACCAAAAATTATGTACTGAAAAGATTCCCTTATTGCCTCATTAGCTTATTATTAAAAATCTTTCATTGCAATAATATGTAAACGAAAGAAATATTTGATTGAAATCAAATTCGGCGATAAAAGCACACAATGATACGAAGACTAATTACAATTCTGCACTCTTTTGCGTCACATAGCATGTAAAACTATCGATTCACATACCGTTGCAATCACGCAAATATTGTTCATAGCTCGTAGCTCAAATCTTAAAGTGCACTCTGGCGCAAAAACTTTCTTGCGGAACAATGTGACAATCTTCTTTTCTGACCAAAGCAGAAAAACTACTTCGAGGAAAGAAACTATCTTCAATTGATATCATCTGTCCTTGCTTGTTTCGTGATAACGCAAATGCATTTATAAAAGCCGATTCGCCCGAAATTCAGTCAATCACGTATTTAAACGAATTGGAGAAGTGTTGGCAGAACGAACGATTCTCTTCTCTTCAAGTTCGAGTAGACGATAGGTGATGAAGAGTAAGTTTTGTAAAATATTTAATAAATTTTTCAATCATAAAAATATTAAAGTAAATGCACACGCACACACATCATGCTTCATGAAAGCTTTTTATCTACATTTATGAGAAATAATTGGCATATATATATATATATATATAGTTTTTTTCGAATGCAATAAAAGTCGATTTAATCGTCATTCCATTATATTGACGATTGACATTTGGCAATAATTTTTGTTCAACACAGGGATATACGTAATCGCTATCGCCTTTTTGGCATCCTGGAACGTGTGCATTGCAAACGAAAATCAACAACTTATTCAGGAGACAGGACCCCTCGATAATATTGTTAAAGAATGCCCATTTAAGGATCCGAAAAATACTACGATCCATCTCGCCCATGAAAGTGATTGCACCAAATTCTACAAATGCCTCGTGGGTAGAAAAATCGAACAATTATGTCCCTTAATGTGGCCAGACGATACAAATAAAAGACTGCACTTCAACAGAGCCCTTCAAGTCTGCGATTGGCCGGGGCAAGCCGGTTGTCAAGATTGTCTTGAGCCAGATATAAATGGCAACTATCCGCCAGAATCTTGGATAGCAGATCCAGACAGAAGAGATTGCAGAGGGTATATTATATGCAAAAATGGTGAGCGGCAACGAGGTACTTGTCCAAACGGTCAGTGTTTTAGTCGCACATGTCAGGGATGCATTCCAAAAGATGGAAACTGCGAAGGCGGGGCCATAGTTACTCCGACAACTACGTCGACAACTATGTCGACAACACCCACTCTTTGTAAAACCAAGGATCGAAAAGGGCACGATTGCGTCTGCTCCAAATATTATCAGTGTTACGATAATCAGGATTGGATCCTCCACGAATGTGAGGACGGTCTACATTTCAGTTACACAACATGGAAATGCCTGTCACCAGAGAAAGCCAACTGTCCACTTATATTAAAGAATTAAAAAATCCAATAATTATCCGCGAAGCCTGTTTCCAAGAATAAATAATGTCATCTCGCGAGTGCAAGTTAGTTTACAGGCGTGAATATAAAAAGATTTATTATTCTTGGAAATTATTCTTGAATGAGAATAAATAAGAATGTAACCTCGGAAAATGTAAAATGCGCAAATACAAAAATATCCGGATGACGATTAGACGTAGGCCACCATCAATCTCGGAGCACATAAAGTTTAAAGTAGTGACGAATACGAAGAGTAAAATTATGCGTGTGCTCTTGCTAAAATTATATTATTATATTTGTAAGAGTAGATTAGTTTTCTAAGATATTTTAATAAATATGTTAATGTTAAGATGTTGTTTCGATTTATTTTCTTGTCTTATTTGTCAATTTAAACTTTTGATATATCGATATATAATTAAATATATTATAATTAATATTTTGCTATATTTCCAATTCGGATAAAGTTTATGAAACAGTGAAATCTATTATATGTATCATATATATTTGTACGAAGAGAAAAAGATCACTTGTAATAATATATTTTATCTGTACTAGAATTTGATTTCAACGTTATTAATTTATCATTTCTAAGTGCATACGTATGCACATAATCTAATCGGGCAATTCGAGAAATAATCACGACACGTAAAAAAAATAGCAAAAATATTCAATTTCATCGTTCAATTATAGTTGTCAGATATAGAAGTGAAATGCATATTTCATAATATTAATTCGGTAATTCTTTTTTTTTCTTTTTTTTTTTTTTTTTTAATTATTATTTTCATTGACCTAGTGTATTATGTTAATTCAAATTATATCTTGATAATAAGTATCGTGATTGTAGATGAAACGAGATATTTTTACGTAAAACGATTTTTATATCTTTACAATACAAGATTGTAAGTTTCGTCTCATAGAGAATTTTTACAATATTATACAATGTTTTTTTAATGATTACAATGGTCTGCGCGGTTCTAGTTAAATTAAAAAGCTCTAATATTAAAAACGTTTACGAGTTTCGATTATTATCTAACCGAAAATCATATAGCGAAAAGATTCCCTTATTGCCTCATTAACTTATTATTAAAGATCTTTTATCGCAATAATATATAAACGTAAGGCATGTTTGATTAAAATCAAATTCAGTGATAAAAGTACACAATAATACAAAGATTAATTATAATTCTTTTACATAATATGTGAAACTATCGATTCACACGTACCGCTACAATCGCGCAAATATTATTCATAACCCGTAGCTTCAATCTTAAAGCGCGCTCTGGCTTTTTTGCGAAACAATATAATAATCTTTTCTGATTAAACGAGAAAAGCATATCTTTAATAGATATCATCTGTCCTTGCGTGTTTCGTGATAACGCGATGCATATTTATAAAAGCCGATCCGCCCGAAATTCAGTCAATCACGTATTTAAACGGATTGGAGAAGTGTTGACAGAACGATACGCGTTCTCTTTTCTTCAACGTTTCGAGTAGACGATAGGTGATGAAGGGTAAGTTTTGTAAAATATTTAACAAATTTTTCTATCATAAAAAAAGTATTATAAAGTAAATCGTAATACAAATATACGTATTTACATCATATTTCACGGAAGCTTTTTATGTAAATTTATGAGGCATAATTGGCATATGCTTTTTCGAATAATAGTTCCATCATACGGCAATTGATATTTAGCGATATTTTTGGTTCAATACAGGGATATACGTAACCGCTGTCGCCTTTTTGGCATCTTGGAGCGTATGCATTGCAAACGAAAATCAACAATTTATTCAGGACACAGGACCCCTCGACAATATTGTTACGGAATGCCCGTTTACGGATTCGAAAAATACTACGATCCATCTCGCGCATGAAAGTGATTGCACCAAGTTCTACACATGTCTCGCGGGTAGAAGAATCGAACAGAAATGTCCCTTAATGTGGAAAGACGATCCATATAAAAGGCTGCACTTCAACAGAACCATTCAAGTCTGCGATTGGCCGTGGCTAGCCGGTTGTCAAGACTGTCCTGAACTAGATAAAAATGGCAACTATCCGCCAGAATCTTGGATAGCAGATTCGGACAGTACAAATTGCAGAGGGTATATTATATGCAAAAATGGTGGGCGGCAACGAGAGTCTTGTCCAAGCGATCAGTGCTTTAGTCGCACGTGTCAGAGATGCGTTAAGAATCGAGAAAACGGAAACTGCGAAGGCGGGTCCATAGTTACTCCAGATACTCCGACGACGCCAACACCACGTCCTTGTAAAACCGGCAATAGAAAGGCACACGAGTGCGACTGCTTCAAATATTATCAGTGTTACGATAATCAGGATTGGATCCGCAGCGAATGCGAGGGCGGTCTACATTTCAGTCCCGCAAAAGAGGATTGTCTGCCACCGGACGAAGCCAAGTGCACGATATCAAGAAAGACCATGGAAGTTTAAAAAATCCGATAATTATCCCCGAAGTCTATTTTTAAGAATAAATGACGTCATGCAAGTGCGATCACAAGTTAATCAATAGGCGTGAATTTGAGAAGAAAATCTATTGTTCTTGAGAATTATCCTTCAATGAGAATAAATAGAGATATAACCGCTCGGAAAATATAAAATACACAAATGCAAAAATATCACAGTGATGATTAGACATAGGCCACCATCAATCTCGAAACAAACAAAGTTGAAAGTAATACGAGATACGAGTACGAGGAGCAAAGATTAGTCTCCTAAAATATTTTAATAAATCTGTTAATGTAAGATATTGTTTCGATTTATTTTCTTGTCTTATTCGTCAATTCGATTTTTTGATATGTATATCGATATATAATTAAATATGTTATACAATCACTTTGCTACATTTCCAATTCAGATAAAGTTTATGATAAAGACAATCTTGTACAATAATCTGCAGCACACGCGCACGCGCGCACACAATAACAATAAGCAATAATTTCAATCATTTCCAATAATATAATACGCAACGTTATAGAGCGTTACGTTAAATCGATAAAAATCGATTCGTGCAGATTGTAAAAAATAAATCAAAATTATCGCTCTACTCCCTTTCCTATACGCTGACCTTTCGACCATAGTAAACATCTTATCATTTAATCTCCAAATATATATCTTCTGACTAATCATAAGTATTTGCGTATCATAAAAGAGATAACGAGAAAGAAGCTGGCAAAAAGATACCGGCGGGCATTTCGATTCTTCGGTGACACAGTGACACGGGAGCCTATCGGCCGAAACCCTCTATTCGACGACCGTTTCTGATAAATAGAACGTTGTACCGGGAACACTGTCGCGAGTCCCGACAATGGCCCGCCGGAAGATCGGGGCAGCTTTAATTTCCCCCCGTAGTTCCTGGCAATTACCGCGTGGCGCGGCCCGATAGCCATCTCTATCTCCGACCACAATGCCACCAGTTCCGACGCACCCCTTTCCTTGCCACCTCGCCAACGATTTATTCCCCTCTCTCCCTCCGGCACTCGACGATTTTTCTTGTCTCGACGTAATACACGAACTGTCTTATGTCCCTTTGATCGATCGGGTGAAATTATCGACGAAAAGGAAATCCGGTTTATTTACGAGTATCAAAAAATTATATTCTCGTAATTTTATGCGATGTCTTTGTTAATCATCGTAAACTCGTAAAAAAATTCATTGTTGAATATTTTATCATAAAGCTTTGAGAGCATTAAATCGTCGCTTCTTCTATTAAAGAGTATAACGTTCATTATAGATTATAGGCTTATATATATATATATATATATATATATATATATATATATATATATATATATATGTAATATTGATTACACGGAGAATTAATTTATAATTGATACAATAAATAGTTTATGCAAAAATTACTTTTCGCTTCTGGTTTCTTTCGCAGCGCGAAATAATGTTACTCGATAGAGTTTATGAATATTGCGCGATTAGTTCCTTCCGAGGCTGAGTTATTCGTGCGCGCACGGGAGAGAAAGAGAGATAGAAAGAGAGAAACGGGGCGCACGTGCGAAACGATACGCGCCGAGAGTTGGTTCGGGTATTTAACAACTCGTGGCCGAACTTCTTCGAGGAGTTCGTAAATGGTGCGGGACGATTGGAGCGCAATTGCTTAAGTTCGGTCATCGGGGAAAGAAGGAGGAAAGGGTGCGCGGAGAGAAACTCTCTCTCTCTCTCTCTATCGCGGCAACATTATCGTGTTTTAATTTAACTTGCAGCTGCACTTTAATTAGACTTTGGCTGAATGAGGAGACGACGCTCGACAGGCAAAGCGAATAAGAACTGGCAAGTAAACGGGAGGCGAAGCGCGAGCGAACTCTATTCCTCATCCATCTCCCTGTCCCTTGGCGATCCCTCTCCTTCGCCTCTCTCTCTCTCTCTCTCTTTCTTTTCCCTCCTCATCTATCTACGGTTAGACAGAAAATTCTAGCGATAAGGAAAGAGCGCGGCGGAAAAGGAAGGTAATTGGCCAATGCCGACAATACGGCCGGCAGCGTCGCTTCTACTTAATTTTTCTTCTCTCCGCGACTTCACTTTGTAATCAAAGAAAGATATTCTTTGAGGTACACATCTTCAACGCGATTTTACGCAAGAAATCTGTATAATTTCCTCGAGGCATTCGAAAATTAGTGCACTTTCCTCCAGCTTCATATTGCTCGAGAAGAGATTCGCGCGATCAATTCTTTTCTTTCTTTTTTTACTTAAAATTTAATTAACATAATTATCGTTTAATACGCGGCGCTTCATAATTTTCAATTAAATATCTCTGGCTAGTTAAAAAACTCATATTCTCAAATATTGAAAACTATAGTTTCGTCATAATATTTTTATCTCCCCATATTATTTAATAGAAATTAGTTGAAAATTTCAGGCAACGTCAAAGGCATTTCCGCTCAGCTATTCAATCGTCGATATTAATTCGCTCGCTCGCGCGAGAGCGTGAGACGCCAACTACTTTCTCTACAGCCGCACATTCTTCGCGAAATGCAAATGTATCCTTCCGATTCTCTTCTCTTTGCTCGTAGCATCTCGCGAAATAATGACGATATAGCGAAGCTATAGACTCGCGTGAGTCGGTTTTCAATGGCGTCCCTCGTCTCGCGCGCGCCCCGGTGTCTCTTCGCGCTTAGTGAACCCCGAAACTGTCGCCAAGCCTCGCCCATGCCTGAACGGCGCCTTTTCTGCCCCCCTTTCTTCCCCCTAATGCACCCTCCATGCTCGTCGATTCTACCAGCTTCGCCAACAATCGTGACAACGGCGGGTCTTCATACTTTGACGGTCGACATCAAAGGCGATCGCGAAGTCTTATCGCGACCCCGTGAACATTCGAACGAAGGATTAAACGGGCTGATCGAATTCGGCCGATAAAGTTCTTTCGCGAAATGATTCGACCTTTTCGAAAGACCAGCGTTATTTCCGATATTACCAAAAATTGTCTAATATGCGTGTCTCAACGCGTTCTTCTCCCCTCGGATAAATCGTAAGAGAAGTCGTATAGAGAAACGTCATTTCGGAACGATGCATCTTCGCACACATCGCGACGTTCTCATCTCCAATTGTCCACCGTTCCAAAAGCGTTCCACATTTCTCTTCCGGTCTTCTTAGTTCTTTTTTTTTCCCCGCGAGATTCTCGCTCTAATACTACCTCCGTTCGTCCACTGAGAACCTCTGTTCCAGGTCGAGAGCACTTATTCGGGCCATAACTCCCGCGCGCGCGTTTCTGCCCTCCATTTCTGCCATCCCGCCCTCATAAATACACGAGACGAGGGGAGAAGAGCGATAGCGGCAGGAAGGGTACACGAGAACAGCGGCAAGTCACAGAACAGGCGGCGGATGCGGAATCCGGGACTTTAAAACAAATATATCGCGCGTAAATCCAGCGTGGATGTAACCAAGTCTCTCCTGCTGGGGATCCCTGGATGTATCTCCCTAACGGGGGACGTCGCGAGACGACGCGAGGAAAGAGAGCGGAGCAAATCGCCGACGTTTTGCTTTACATATTTCCCGCGGAATTGTCTCGGTCGTGCCGAGAGGGGAGAAAGAGGCAACTGTCAGACGGAGTACAGTAAAGTAACAAAACGGCAGATTTAAAATCCCATATTTCTTTCTCCTCCCTTATATAAATCTTGTGTAGAAATTTGTAATTCTCGTTACACTTTTTTACTTCTGTAATTTTTGAACATTTTACATATAGAGCGCTTCATGAACCAACATGACAAGAAAATAATCGCCTCTCAGACGGGACTTTCCTCGGTGGGAACATCGTGGCAGACCGAGTGTACATATCCCGTAGGCGAATACGAGGCTTCATGAATACCCAAGTATTTGCCAAACGCGTACCGATACGCGAAAGCGTTACGTGAACAATTCTACCTGTATTTCGCCATAGGGAAAAAAAAACGCACGTGCCAGCAAGTATGCATAGAAAGAATGTATCAAAAATCTCGCATTTTATAAGAGAATAAAAAAAAAATCTTAAACGAAAAATTCACAGAGCTCTTTTATTGTCAATCGTCAAAGAATTGTATTGCTCATTAATTATTTTCTTGATTCTAGCGAGACGCACGACGCAAAGAATTACGGGTATTTACTAAAACCTTCCGTCGAGGACCTTGAATCTCTGACACCCGATAACTCGAATTCCTAAAATAACCGTCATTCTTTTGCAATTGAATTCTTGACGATTGCACGCGCATTGAGTGTCTCCGATACACCCTGTATACGATGCGCATTCAGTACGCGACGTGCATGTACCCGGGTAAGGTTCCCCGCGGGCTTAATACGGTATGCACGTCTGTCGCTCGCAAGCTCGACCCTATGCGGGCACGAATCCGCTACCACCAACTAATATTCCACGAGAGGGCCCCGAGTTACGTGCCTGGACTCGGAAAACTCGCTAGATCCATCGAGGCCCGGTTCCTAATACCGAGCAGTCGATTCCAAGCTGCTATACGTTAGAGATCGGACAAAAGCCCGGGTAATTGCTCCCCGGTACGCGTTTGCCGCTATCGGGCTGCGATAGATTCGTCGTCGACGATTAAGGACGGACGCGATACTGTAAATACGACAGGCGAGATAAGACTACTCGATTTGGCGGTTAATTAATTTATTCCGTAACAGTCGGGACGATCGTGAGTCGCGTTCGCGTTGTCATCGTCGCGATCGATTCGCTTTCCGCTAATTAATATAACGTAATATTATGGTCATAGATTTCTCGATGTGCGCGAGAGTTGAAAAAAGAATTTTTTTATTAGAAAATATTTTGTTCATTTTATTTGGCCGAGCTACTTTGACGTATAGACGTATATTTTTTCAAAGTTATAAATTATTTAGATATAAAATAGATAATATTAAGATATCGCGCGTTAAAATGTCATAGATTTCAAGGAAACGCACAGATTATTTATGCAAGATTAATCAAAATATAATAATCCTTATTCTAGAATAAAAATCTGAAAAGGGAAAAAACGAATCGGTCAAAGTTTAATCGATATTCGTCGACGATCATAACGATCGTTATTTAATTCTGCGTAGATGGTCGCGCGTAACATGCGCGAATAAAAAGCCGCACATCGCACACGATGCGATCGACAATGGTCACCCAAAGTTCGTTTGCGTCCCCGTTTGCTGCTAACGGATGGTTTTGAAGCTGCCGTCGGTCGAGGGTGGTTTGGGGGTGGCGGTGGTAGTGACTGGTGGCGATGTGGGATTGGGGGGAGAGCGTCACAATGGTAAAGCAAAGAACAAAGCCTATCCACGGGTAATTCGAAATTCGTAGCGCGCTCTCTCTCTCTCTCTCTCTCTCTCTCTGTGCCTCGTACGTAATTAACGGTAACCTCGTGTTCGAAGCCGATTAAAAAAAAAAAAAAAGAAAGAGGGGGGACATTATATAATTGTACGTCGAAGCGAACGCATCTCGCAATCGATACGGTTGTTGACGATCTTCGGGGGCGTTCTCATCTGTCATCGAAGTATCTGTCGTTTAATATTGGATTATGTAATACGCGATTTTGTACAGAGATAAAAGATATTATATATTAATTATGATAATGAATATTTTAAGATTCAATTGTTTTTAGATAAGCAAATGATACAATTCGCTTACGTTATTGAACATATATCTTTAAGTAGTTGATACTTGAATTGAATATTATTAAGCGAAAGAGAAAAATTAAAGAAGCTGATAAATATTCATCAGGTGATTTCTCACAATTAAATTCGCGTCTGTTGACGGCAGGACGAGAAAAACGCAGACGAAAGAAAACGAGCAAATAAAATGAGAATGGCACATTACATTGTGGGATGAAAAAAACACGCAGACACGAAGTCTGCCGAAATAATTGCCAAAATATTCTAAGCACGCGGACGAAAAGACGAAGGGGTAGGAATGAAAGAGGAAAGAAGATAAGAGGGGGGGGGGGGGGGGGAGAGAGAGAGAGAGAGAGAGAGAGAGAGAGAGAGAGAGAGAGAGAGAGAGAGAGAGAAGTAGGCGGATAGAGCGCGGAAGAGCAGAATGGAGGCGCTGAGAAAGGAGACGAAAAATAGGAGAAACAAAGAGAAACAACGGCATGAGGGGGAGGGCGAAACCGGGTTTCCTCTTGCGATCGAGACAGCGAAGGAAAGAAGGGGAAAGAGGGACGAAGAGGACGAGATAGTGGGAGTGTCCAAGATGGCGCCACGCGACGAAGGAGGCTGTAGGAATTGAGAGAGGTAGAGAGAAGCACGGACACGCGGGCACGGTGGGTAGTAGGGTGAAAGATAAATGACGTGTCCACCGCTACAACCACCACCATCTCGCGTCAATGTCGCTGCCACCAACAACGGGAAGAAAACGCGAGAAGACGATGAGAGAAAGCTTCCATTAAACATAAGCTGCTCCGTTCGCCTTAGCATTATTGAGAATTTCCCGAGTTTCTATTTCGACCGTTTGTCGAACCTTTTCGCTTTTCCAGATGTCCGACCGATGGTCCGTGCAACTAAAGTTCGCGTTCTTCCAAAGCGCGACTACATCCACGTAACTCTTGTTTCATGAAAATAATTCTGCGGAAGACTCTCAAGTATATTTTATATAAAGATTTCATTGTTACACGTTTTAAATATTTATTGTAATTTAAATATTTATTGTAATATTGGATCAAATTGAAGCTTATCTAAATCAACAGCTGTGATTTCAGTCGATTCAATGATCGTTGACAATTGTTAGAACAATGATCCACTCATTATAAAAATTGAATTGCTAAAAATGTGAACGAATAAATTTTAACAATCACATCTCGGTAAAAAATAAAAGAATACTTCTTATAAATACACTATCAAGTATATTTATTAAATTTTTATCAGCAAGATGCTTTTCACCCCGGTGATGAGACCCGGAAGCTTTGGAAAAATTCAAATGCGAGGGATGATTTTACGAGTCAGCACTGCGCGAATTTGAGGACGAAAATTGGCAAGAAGACACAACTCCCCGCGCCACCCATTCTCTCTCTTTCTCTCTCCCTCCCTCTCGCGCCATTCCAACGTTACGAACTATCGGAAGACACATTAGCGCAAATCTGCGAGGCAGATAACTCGGCGTAATACCAGCCGATGCGGAAGGTCGGCGAAGAAGAGACGGTGCGACGAAGGAGGTGATACAGAGAGAGGGCTTGGGGAAGGGCAGCGGGTAGAACGCGTCGCCGGCTCTGTCGCCGGGGCGTCAAATTATTCCGCGATTAATAATCCGCGCGTTACACGCGTGATCGGGTCTTTATCGGTACACCCGCCGCGTCGCCTCTCTCTAGCCCGCCTTCCTTCCTTCCTGGCATCCAGTCACCGAAGGTATCAATGCCGTGGTACGTCAACGCGATTGTCCTTGTGTATCGGGGGAGGCATTCATCGCTTCGCGGAACGCATATAGATCGATTGCGCGACGCGGTCCTTTAATGAGACGCATCGCGACAACGCGCGTTCCGACAGTTTCCAACCGATATTCAATTAGCTGCTGACGGTCCATAATTTGTTTCATCACGATATACATCAGCTTTAACTTAATTTTTACTTCACTTTTGAATCTTTAATTTGTCCATCGCCAAACTCCGTTGACCGACTCTGTTCAGCGTTGGTCTTAAAAACTTTATTCTTAACTTTACTTTTAGATTGTAACAATGGATTTAAAAATGATTTCTCGAAGTGAAATTGAATTTTTAATAAAAATTATGCGAATTAAATTTTTAATAAAAAATTCTCTAACAAATTCGCTTCAATATTTCAATTTCTTTCTACTAATTATCGTAAGTCATCACACGTACTTATTTTCTCCGTCTTTTAATAGCCGACTATTATCAAGTATTTGGTAGACTTGCCGTCAACTACTTCTCGCAATCACCTATGAATAATAAAGTGACATTCGCATCCGTATCGCGCCGTATCCCGGATATCCCAACTTATTTCACCTTTCGAGAATGCGGCCTTTTTAAGTTCGCATTTCGACGACGACACAAAGGCAAAACCATTGAACGGAAGTTCGCCATGTACGGGTTCCGTACGTCATCGTTCTCGCGCGGGCCTTATTGTACAAAGAAGAATACGCGCGTCTACGTGGGTGTGCAAAAGGGTGATATCATCCCCATTAATGCGATGCAGGCGCGATGATCCGAGAGCAATATACGCCGCTCTCGTCGTCTCATCCTCTCGAACCCCATACGGCAGGGTAACCTAGGCAGGACCCCCCTCCGGGCGCCCGGGACACCGCGATATTGCTTGTTTTATTGAAGCGTAAGATCCGCTTCCTCCGATATGGTCCTGCGGCGTTTCCTCTCCAGCAAGAACTGACGGCCGAGATCTCGCGTGGAGAGAAAAAAAAATCATTTCGCCGGATATACTTAGAAGCGGAAAGCCGGAAAGCACCGTGTCACCCGAGGGCGAAACAATCCCCGACTCCGCCCAATCACGATATACGAAACAGATTGCGACGAAGGGGGCCGCGCGGCACCTCGGGGGGAAGGGAAGAGTCGAATATATCCATGTTTTGTGGAAAACGCCGAGTCAATTGTGGAATAATTTAACGGCCGTGTCTCGTTTTCGGCAGCCGCACACTGGCTCGCATATTATCTGTAAGCGACTGGCCGCATGAATATTTTCTTCTTTGCGCGATTACGTATACATATAACCGCCATTTATACACCTCGATGCCATCGGACGAAACTTTTTTTAAATTACTTTTTCTTAGAAATTATTTGATATATTTTTGATCGATCGCTACTTCGCCGAAAGATTGAAAGAGAGTATTATATAAAGAATTATACAGAATTGAATAATTTTTTACAATTTTTTATAAGCATATATATCTGATATATTTATTTTTACGTAACGCATATATTTATCAGTAATATTCAAATGCAGCAAATTCGTCCAGAGCTCGCGCGCAGTTTCGACAAAATGGCGAGAACGGGACGGGAAAGGGAGAAAGACGAAGGACGGGGGTGGAGAAGCGCGCAACCGGATGCAACAAAGCGAGCGCGATAGAGGAAACCGCGTGGCGGGCCAGAAAGAGAGAAGTCTACTAAATTTATCAGCGGTCATCCGAGGGCGGAACCGAGGCCGGGGACAAATTCCATCGCGAGCGTCGCCCTCTTTCGCGAACGAGCACACGGAACGTTAGCCGGCGCGGGGGAGGGAAGGGTGGTCGGGGTTGAACGGTTGGCTCGTTGGCCGGCGACCGAGCCGTTACGCTCCCCCTTTCCTCCTCACCCTCGCCCCCCCATCGTTCGTCGCGACCCGGCGTAAGTCATTGCGGCTGACCGGAAGTCACGGGATCACCGGAACTCGGGATATTTATGCGAGCGCATCCACCGACCGGAGCATTACCCGTAATAAGGAAATTGCGAATTTATTACAGGAGTCCTCCAGCACTGCTCTCCGGTTCCTCGGCACGTTGTCGGCCCACTACCGGCTCCCCATCCCCTCCCTCCCCCTCCTCACTCCTTTTTCTTCCTCTTCTTCGATATTGTCCGCCGTCGAGTCGAAGGGGGGTCCGGGTCCGAGAGTTATTTCGGCTTTTATGGGTCGAGATCGCCGTGGGTCATCCGGCAACATTCCAGATGACGGGGAAAAAAAGCTGCGACGAGAGCGGGTGTAGCGAGAGAGGACGAGCGAAATTGATTATTCGAGCTCTGTTGGCTACCGCGTAATCCATATCGTTCCTTTCCAACTATCGTAAAAATATTTCGCGATAACGGCAGATGAAAGATTTGGAATGCATAGAGATAAATTCGAGACTCTATTCCAAGTTACGCGAGAATTTATTGCCCACAATCTAAAATGACAAGAGTCTCAAACTCGGTACGATTCTCGAATCGTTCTTCGAATAAAATTATATAAAATAAAACATCTAAATTTTTCGTTTTCGTAATATGGTATCGTTTTTAATCGTGTAGCATTAAGAATGTTGCGAATGCAATATTTCCTATATCAGTTTATAACAAATTAATGTATTAATAGACAAAAATTGTCAATTATTTATATGTTCCTATGTAAAATATATATTTCCAGCGGCAGTGTACAATACCTTATCGTGCACAAGATAGAGCGTAATCTATCGTCTATACCATATATTGTGATAATCGTGCGCTAAATGACGTTACATTTCGCGCGACACGTGCGAGCGGCGTTCGTTTCGGCCATGCGTTACGTCAAATTCGTCCAACGCGCGCATTCGACATGCAAAATTCAAGGCATTTAGTACATTATGAAGTGGCTTTATTAAATCACGATACGTTAATAAATTAAATTATGGATATATTAAAACGATCTAATACTAAATAAAAGCACATTATGTCGCAGCCGTGTAAATTTAATCAAGCAACGAATTAATATCGTCGACATTAAGTATGCAAGAGAACTAATAACAATATGATTATAATAATTATTATTGTTATCATTGTTATTAAGTATCTTAAAACTTTCACAAAGAGCCGAACCCAACCCGTCCACGCGTGGCTTCTATTGTGCGTTTTCCTACGCGAAGCATAACTCGCGTTCGCGTCAATTTTCGCGTCGATGAGATCCGCGACAGCACCGGGAGGTGTAAATCCACGAGAGAAAAAAAAAAAAAAAAAGAAGCGTGTCACGGGACCTGGATACTGTGAGCGAAAGCAACGGGGGACTATTAGCACACATCATCGACAGTCGGGCCGCTGCTCGTGATGCGCCGGCATTGTTGTGCCCGGTTGAGCGCTGGCAGGAGGCGTGGTTTCGCGATAATTCATTCTTGATTGCGTGTCTGATACATACGATCCGTAATTATACCGCTGTGCCATATGCATACGCCCGCCGTTCTCGAAATCATTCGGGAAAAACAACCGGGAACGAGGCCGCTCGTTCTGTTCACGCGCGCTGTTCTATTTCCGCCAATTTTTCTTCATTTTCAAAAATATAGATTTTCATGCATTCGCTCAATCTCGTCAGTTTCAATCGCTGCCGTGATTCACAGGTACAAGGAGAGCGCTGTAAAATCGGAACATTGCTGGCAGTACCTGTTTTTTTTTTGTTTTTTTTTGTTTTTTTTTAATGTAAGGACAAACATCGTAAATCGAGACGCGAAAATTATTTCTAAATATACATACATGTTTGAAAACGATGTGGTAGCAGCAGGTTACATCTCAAATTTCGCGTTTAGCGACCCGACGATGTTCCATCGGCAAAAGATAGGGAGACGATAGTCAGGCGGCTCTCCATCGCGAGGAGAACATGCGCGCGAGGCCAGGCGAGACGAGGCGAATACGCGGCGAGGCGAGACGAGGCGGGAAGGGAAGAGAAGAGAAGCGGCCAAGGTGAAAGAGTCGGGAGAGTTATTGATGATGCACGGACACGGACACCGCCGGATACTGGATACTAACGTAACTCCCGTTTCATCCATCAAGCTAAGGGATTCGGCTTAATATCCCCGATGACCGCGAACGTGGCTCTGCATCTCTAATTCGTCGCCCCCGCCCCTTACCCCGGACGTCATCTCTCATCGCCTCTCTTTCTTTCTTTCTCTCTTTTTGATTGTGTTTCTTCTCCGCTTTTTCTTACCGCACCGCCCGATCCGGAGTCCTTGACGTGCCGAAGACGGGATTCCTATGGCCTAAGCGTCGAATAATTGGGTGAAATATTAGCGGCCCCCTAATGTCGTCGCGCTACTAAAAAGGTCGATCGTCGACTGCTCTCTCTCTCTCTTTTTCTCTCGAGGACGAGAACAAAATATTATGCAGAGATTACGATGACACTTGGTTAAAATACGTCGATCAATCCGTTAGACGAAGACATGACTACAAGACTGTCAAACCGACATAATACACGCATGCGTCGTATGCGAGAAAAACTTTGACATTTTTCAACATTCCAGAGAAATTTCTCGTGCTTTGAAAATATTTAAATAAACAAGAGCTCCGAAACATCTCGCGTGACAGATTAATATTATTATTAACTTGTTAAATCTAAGGTGCAAATACAAAGCAACTGTAGCAATCTATATTTTGACAGAATCTTGCGGATCCAACTTATGACACGCTTTTAAAACAAACGACACGATTGACATAGCGCGTAATTTCGTTTCGGCGCGGTCATTTTCAGCAACCGCCCCCGCGCGCAAAGTTTGCGCAGCCTCGAGGGTAGGCCGGTCCCCGAAGAATTTCCGCCCTATAAACTTCAAATCCAATCTGCGCCGCGGTATATCGAGCGTACGCCAAACGTGTGGCCCTAGCAAAATATTGGACCTACGTATACGTGTGTACGTATCGGCACCGGCCGCCAAACGACGATGGGCGACCACTTTGTATGGATTTGTATCGCGAACATACCCACACGCGCACGTATAAACACGCGCGCTCGCGTACCATGAAATCCCCATAGGCTGTTTGGCCGTATCAGCGAGACGGTATTATATAAGCTTCATTGGCAAAGGTAAACGTTTGCTATTGCTTGTTGCAGATTTTGGTCAGCATACCCGATCTCACTTTACCAACGGCAACCCGTCCGTCTCGAAGATCCCTCGAGATCGATGACAACAAGGAGAAATCGATCGCCGGTATAGGTCCCGTCATCGATTATTGTGAAAATTATGCGATAGTGTGGCAACAAGAAATACTCTCTGTTTAGAGAAAACTGTAAAATTTGTGCAGCTCTAAAAGTTGCTTAAGATAAAAATAATAAAATTTGCATTTGATTCTTTATCCTTGAAAATTTACATTACGATAATATACTTTTTAATATGATGCATCCGTGATTCTCTCCCCATTGAAAGATTTGCTATTAAATACGAAAGGAAGCGAAGCGCATTTTTACGTTCCCTTTCGCATATTTATCCTCGAATTGCAATTGCGGTCGAAAATTTATATTCTACGCGACAGTTTCACGAATTCCCGTCAAAGTTCTCGACCGCATTCGCTATCTTTCTCCCTCGGATCCTCCGATTCCACGGCCGCGAACGCGACCACGAAGGTTCGCGAAAGGGAGAACAGATGCAGCTGCGACGGGGTATTTAAGGATAAATTGCGATCGTTCGAGAGGCCATATCTTCCCGGGTTGCGCGTTCCGCCCAACTACTTGAAACTTCTTGGTTGGATCGAGAGATCGGAAGAGAGGGCCGCTACCGAGAGCTTGGTCACAGACCTTACACGAATGTATTCTTGGAGAATGTATCGCAAAGGGCAGAAATTCAACCTTGCATCGCCGTTCGCGTCACGTCGAGAGTACGAAAACTTACTAACGAGTTCGTGTACAAGATACATGCGCGAATATGGAAATTTGTTACATTTCGAGAGTGAAGACGAAGAGATTTTCACAACATTTTTTTATAAACCACCGTACTATATTTCTGAAGAAATAGCAAAATCTTTTACAATTGATAGAGAGCTATTTATAGTTCTGAGAAATTATATATATATTTTTCAACTTTTTTAAAAGTTTATTACTTTATTCAATAGCATCTTTTCGTGACTTTAATATAGCTGGATATACGATTACCTTTCTCGAATAAAGGATAAAACGCGTCTAAATTTGTCCGCGAAAAAGGCGCGTGTCGAAACTCGCAGGACCAGTCACGTCCAAACGAAGAAAAGATCGTTCGAGAGAACCGCCAAGTGAATACGTGTCCGGCGCGGCAGGTTATTTCGCTAATGCAGCCGCGACGAATCCATCCGACCAAGTGCACAAGTTTACGGCGCGGAGAGAAAGAAGGGAGGTGCTCGACGGAAAAAAAAAAATAACCAAGTCCCCGGCATTCCTACTCGGTAGAATGCACCGTCGAGAAGTTCACGCCTCGCGAGCGTACCAGCCTCCTCCCCTCATCGGGAGTACCGGATCTCTCCAGCGCGAATATTGATGATTGTAGCAAATTACGAGAGCTACCTTTATTCCGCGCATACGTAAAGTACGAGAAGATGCACATTTCAAAAAGTTAAATTTAATTATTAAGTAAGTTAATCTGGAGACATCGATGAATTTTTCGCCAGAATATTAGCAATAAGAAAATCTTATTGCAGTAATTAATATCATTTAATTTTGATATTATATCATGCTTTATTTATATATATAAATAATATATTTTATTACACATTTCTTTCAAGATTTTTAAAAAAGTTTTTCAATTTCCGTATAATTCATTATATCATTTTCATCGGTTCGATGGAAGATATTTTCAGACAATATAAATAACATTCCGGCGTGTAAATAAAATCAATTATAAAAAATAAAATTAATCTATTTTAAATTTATTTATCGCGCAGTATGATTACTTCTATCAGTTCTCCCGTTGGATTTTATCTTTCATCGATGTGAAAAAAATGCCAGATATACAATCGCATAAAGACGCGCACGTAATCTTAGGGAGATACTTAACGAATAAGCGGAAGTGCGCAAGGAAAAAAAGTGGAACCATAAATGGCGAAGGAGAACCGGCTGCGATGGCATGGCGCGCGCGTGGAAGCCGCGAGCCGGATGATGGCGTAACCGAAATTACTTAGGCGCGCGCGCTTTCAGAGGCAACCGAGGAGAAAGGACTTGTTGCGCGAGTAAGCCGCGCGGTTAAAATATCGGAAATTTAAGCATCCCTCCTCCCTCCCTACGCCGCCAACCCGCAGCAACCGATGCTGCCGCCACCCTCGCGCGGTACATTTGCATTTCGTCTATTCCTTTCCTCGTCTCTTCTTCTTCTTCTTCTTCTTCTTCGTCTATCTGTTATTTCTCATTCCCCTCCTTCTTTTCATTCCCGCAGCGGAAATTCTCGACGTGGCCGCTGATTTCCGATTTCCGACTGGCATACACCGATCGTTGTTCACTTATTTCGATATCGATGCATAAGATTCTCTTATTAATCTCTTATAGAGAGAGCAATTCTTCCGGTCCCTTTCTCGAATGTTTCATAAATTTCACGAAATATTCCTCTCTCGCGCAAAAAGAAACGTGTATTTATATTTATGTATCTGCGCGTAGTTAAAATTTTCCAACAATTATAATTATCTTTGTGATATACGATATACCAATTTTCTTTACATGAAATGTGTGCGAAATATTCTCTGTATAATTGTCACTTTATAGAATCGGGGATAATTTATAATATATGATTTCTCCGGCTCTGCAATTCGATTATCGAACAAAGACAGCCGCAGAATATAACGTAATCAATTGCGAGCGAGTCTATCGCCACAATATTAGCCATTTTCTTTCACCATCCCGCCAAAATATAGAGACGAATCGGATTATAGTATTACCATCAACGCCACATAACGCAAATTCTACATAATCATGTGCGCATCTGCATTAATTAGCGCTGGTACGACCTCAGTGGTATTTATTATCGTGATTGTATAGGCAAAACCGATTCCTCCGGTCATTCCCCGTGTATCGCATAATTCCTCGTCGGCACAATATTCAATTTTCATCGAATATTTCAACGCGTTGTTCTGCCATTCTATTATCTCCGAATATCAAATAAGGCATTTTCCTCCACGGGAATCCTTCGTGTCGTTCAAACTAAATTCCTCTCGTTATTTACGACGTACAATATAACAATGTAATATATACGATGAAGAAATAATATGGGAATAAAGGGGGGGGGGGGGAGAACGAATCGAAACTAAAAAATCTTTCCAAATAAATGGCGCGTCCATTAATTAGGAGGCATTAAATAAACTCAGTCATCCACGTCAACGTTTTAACGATGTCATCAGCGGCGCATCGATATTTGCGCGATGCCAGTGTTTCAGGACTTTTCTCCACTCGCGTTAATTAGTCGAAATTAGCGACGGCGCTGCTAATTGTCGTAACGATTGTCCCGACGCGCGAAACCAATTTATTGTCTAGCTCGCGCGGAATTGCCGGCAATATTCCCTCGGAAATTCAACGGCGGCAACCGCGTTGTACCTATCGAGGGATTATCGCGTCATTCGCGGACCAACCAGTCTGCCGATACTCACGATTTTTATTGTCCTTTTTTCTTCTACCGTGGCAGTTTAATGAGAAATCGCGGTGTTAAATGCTTGTCACGCTTGTCCCGCGGGACTCGACGAACGCATCATCCGATGCATTGCGACTTACGCGAGAACGTATCCGTTTATTTTGCTCATTTCATGCCTGGCTTTATTAAGGGATAAGCTCTTGCTATATATAAGCTTTTGTGAAATCCCGAAATCTTTTTTCGGAAAAATGCTATTAAAAAAATTTACTTTTTCTTACATATATATTTGTTTTCTTATTTTTAGAAATAAAAGCTACTTTCATCTTTTATTATAATCTTATTGTAATTGGAGAACAATTCATATAAAGTATATAAAGATATGTTAGAAGAGTAAAATTAAATTAAATTAAAATATGGAAAAATTAGCTATGTTATTTCTACGTTATACGATATTTTTTGACGCGTTTCGTCAGAAAGTACGAAGGAATATCGAGAGAGTTCGTATTCTTGGAGCGAATTCGAGAACGAGCGACACGCCATCGCAAATCTACCGACGATCCAAACGATTTTTCTCACAAGCCTAAGACGACCCTGCGCGTGCGAGGCTACCTGCTCGGATTCCGACGAGCCCTCGGTAGGCCGAGTCGTGCTCCAGTTGGCAAAAAGGTTCCCACGACATAGGATACGCTCGGCCATCTTACTCGTCGCGGTGAGAAGGAGGGGAGATTCATCTCTCTCTCTCTCTCTCTCTCTCTGTACGAAGACGATATTCCACGAGTGTTCCAAGCATAAGAATTTCCGCTACGCGCAGAGAAATTGATAGATATTTTCGTGAAGGACCCACAAAAAGATGACGCGAGTAATAATCATGATATTTATGATACCTATGATGATAGTGATGCGATTTCCCTCGAGTTAGAAACCCGCGACTTTTTTTCCAAAATGTCCGCGTTTACGCACAAGATTATCTCGCATGCAATTCTCTTCTTGTCTATGCTCGTTCATCCGTCCCTCTCCTCGTTCTTAGTCGCTCGCTTGCAAGGAACGAGGCATGCGCGTCGCCGCCTTTATTGGCAACACAAATTTTCTCTCGGCTGTTTATCTGACAGCTGATCTCTTTGTTGCGCGCGCTTCGCCCGCGGCTGGTAATGGCGAGGAAGACAGGGTCAACGACGTCAAGCACAAAACGCTGCACGGCCCAGGACAAAGCACCTGATCCTTTCAGATTTTATTGCTGCATAAACACAGGTAGCGAGAACTCGTTTGCAGCATATTAAATTATGCAAACGCCTGTAACTGCCTCGTTTGCCTAAAATCTGAGCCCCGGCACACGCACCATTGCTATCCATCTGCCACGGTTTTGTTATGTAGCCCGCTTAAACGAAAGTGGCATTCTTCGCTAACACGTTTACGGCCCAGAGAGATGATCTTACCGCTGACGCCCCTAATAATGGACGTATAAAAGCTAACGCGACTCTTGCAAGCCTGCACAGGTCGTGTCTGACCTCATCATTTGTGAGATATCCAAATCATTATGGGAAAAATGAACGCTATTTTTTTTTTCTTTTTACCTTTATCATATCTAAACTTTTTCTATATAGGAATTAAATATATTAAAATTCAATATATATTCTTCAACTAGTCTCACATATTTTTATTTACCGGGTTTTATTTCTACACATTTCTAGTACTGTCTGCTCTCAATCGTCAAAGTCATAACTTTTTGGGAGATGGACAAACGAAATTTTCTATTGGACAAATGTGGTCAAATCGTGGACAAACGAATGCTATTATAATTTTATAAGAATTCGCAATTGAAGGCGCTAACTTCACAGAGCTTCTCAATCATTTTTGAGAGCTATCAAGGATTCCAGTACTACGTGCACGTGTAATTGTAGTTGTGTACAATTTTAAGTTACAAATTGCCTTACGATCGAAAGGAAACGAATTCTTGCATGGTATCGATTTCGACGCATCAGATTCCCCCAGCGGACTAGATCACGAGCTTGTCTACCATTCGCTCTATAGATCGCGGAACGGCCATCGGCATTGTGACGCTCTCCGAAGATCGTTAATCAACTGAGAGCCACTGGGAGTGCTCATTGTGGACGGGTTATTAATCAAATGAGAACTCCTGCAGCCTATTGTCGACTACTGGCAGGAGTTGGGAGGAGAGAGATAGAGAAAGAGAGATACAGAAAGAGAGACAGAAAGATTGAGAGAGAGAGAGAGAGAGAGAGAGAGGGCACAAGATAAAATAGGAGAGAGATTCTAGAGAGGATAGAAGAGACTCTCCTACTCGCGTATCGACCGAAACTCAAGAGAGTACTGCGCCAAAGATAGTCCGTATTTTACCTACATCCAGAAATATATAGAGTATAATATATACATGTATTATATTTTGTCACACTATATATGTAACATTGATATATAATAGTAATAATATTAATCATTTTTAATATATTACACATGTATGTAGTATATTTGCAAAAATGTCTCCGCATAATTTCGAGAGTCGTAGATTTCGATATATCTTATTTGAGCGTATGATATATTAAGTAAGTTTCCATCCTGAAACACACAAGATAAAAAAATCGATCTTTGCGCATCTCTTCGACGATAGGAAATTTAGATGTACGGGATTTAGATCCTACGGGAGATTCGAAGAATCAAAGTAAAATCAGTCGGCGCCCCGCTGTTAAAAATGCCGATGAAGACGTTGATGGCACCTGGAGATTTCCAGGGCTCGTAAACGGCGTCAACGCCAACTCCTCCTCCCGTTCGTTCGTCGCGTCTCATTCCGCTTTCTACAACAATAACGAATAACGAGAGCCTTACGGCTTCTCGTGACAGTGTGAATTCACACGTCTCGTGTGATCCAGATGCATGCGAGGACGCGTTCACGGATAAAAAAAAAAAAAAAAAAACATTCTTGTGCTTCGTCGAAAAAACATTTCGTTCCCACGTTTCTATCGTTACGCGTCTATCTTTTTGAGAGAATAATGGCAAGAATCACAGATAATAATCTGCGCAACCTCCGCGAGAGAAGGGAGACCGATAGTTTTAACGTAATGTCAGAAGTAACAGTACAAACGGAATACGAATATGTTGGAGAGGCAGCGGAATTAATCGAGCCGAAAAAAAAAGAAGCTTTCTCGACGCTTCGGAAAATTTTTTAATGCGCGAGCAGACGCTCGAGCTCAGGCGGTGCAAACAGGCAGGCAAGCAGGCAGGCAGGCAGGCTTCGCACCCCCGAGGATTATTCCGTGTAATTAAGTCGACGGAACTTTTCTCAGGGCTTTCAGGCCTGAGAATCTGAAAAGAGGGCGAGAAACGAAACGAAAGAGGGAACGCGCGAGGACGAAAGAACGAAAGGAGGGCAGAAACGACGACGACGATGACGACAACCAGGTCGGAGGAGGTGGAGATAGGTGGACAAGGGGGTGACGCGGGAACCGGAGACCGACGGAGGAGATGCGAGGAAACGGAGGCGGTAATTAAGAGAGTTAGTTGCCGGTCTCCCAATTAGAAGCCAGTAGGAGCCAACTTCGCTACCGCGACGCCTGCCTTCTCTTTGCCCTGCAGCCAACTCCACCTAAAGACTGCCCCCGTTCCCCAGATGCTACCGGGTGTACCATATAAATTCAAAGATCGATGTTCCGCGTCATAGATAGCCGAGCCGGCAGCTATCGGAAATATCGCGCATTTGATATCGTTAGAATTGTATATATAATAGAATCGTATATATATAATATAAATATTATAGATTATAAAATAACAATGTGTGTTTTTGTGCAAAATTTATGCTAATTCGTTAAGAAACAATTTCTCTCGAAATGATGGCGACAAGAGTTGCAAATTTTGCATTACTTCACCCACAATCTTCCTTCAATTTTCGTTTAGTAAAAGCTATTATTCCAACAAATTGGACGTAGACGATGAAGGGAATCGCTGCCTCCCCGAATCTCCTCCGTCCCATTGCGTCGTGTTACGTCTGATTCTTTCTGGCAAAAAGGGTGAATAATTGTGTAACAAGCGGAGATCGCGCTCCGGACTATGCGATAAGAATTCAAATACGAGACGGAAGTGGAAGAATCGTGGGGGTAAGGTAAAACGTCGAAGGGTCGAAAGGGTTGTCCGCTTCAATTTAATCAAACTGTCGTGATTCGGTCAATGGACAAATCGCAGCCTTTAAGATGATCGATAAAGAATTATACTTATAGCTTGAAAAAAGTCTCAAAAGACAGATTGTTATATTTTATATTTTCTTTTCCTATTTATATTATTATATATTTATATTATAATTATATTGTTATATTTCATTTTATATTTTATTTTAAAAAAAAATAGCATTTCCCTCTCTCTCTCTCTCTCTCTCATCTTTAGAAATAACATTTTTATTTGCTCTTTCATATCGATCTCGTCATGAAAATATGTACCAATCTGTATATAAATTATTCATATATCAATGGCTAGAATGATGAAAATAGCGTTGTTTGCGATGGCAAAGACGATGACGAAAGCGGTCGTGTCGAGATATCGGCGCGCCTTGACACGTGGCAGAGACGACGCGGCGACGCAGATAGCGGAAAAGGAATTGGCATCGCGACGATGCTTACCAATCGAAGAGTTGAAAAGGTATCGACAGATCGACGCGTGGGAAGCTGTCATTACATAGAAGCTGACGCTTTTCGCGACACAGCGCGCGCTTGTCACCGCGCGCCCTTGCTCGTGTCGCCGACGAATATGTGCGAGCCCTCCTCGACTCCTCAACAGGTTGCGCGTTCCTCGCGATGAGATAGCGCGTTGTCGACATTGCGTACGTCGATACCGATACGACCTTGCGATCCCTCTTTTCGGCAATGTCGCGGCGATAACGACCAACAGTTTGTATCGCTACTATCAATTTCGGTGTAATACAATATCAAAATTATAGATATATAGATACTTTCTTTTTACACAATCTCTCGTTTTTATGATATTTTTCAATATGATAAAGAAAACAGGTATGTCTTGTTCTCTCTCATTAATGCTACATATTTAATTATCTTTTTTCGTTATATTAGAGAAATATAAATATAAATAAATAATTAAAAATAAATAAAAATAGAAATAAAAATAAATATAAATATACAAAGAACTAATATATTTAATTCCTAGTAAATGTGTATTCGAAACGCGAATAATGTGTGATTTTTCCCGCGTTATATATTCAAAGATAATAAGAAGCACGAGACGAGTGCACTATACTGACACATGCGTAAGCATATGAGCAAGCTCTCGAGAGTAACGCGTCATCTATATAGGCGCGAGCCAACTCTTCCGCGCTGCTCCTCTCCCTCTTTGTCCAAGTTCCCGTTTCGCTGTCGGAGTCGTGGGTCAGGAGAAAAATCCCTCCTTCCCTGATCGGATGACAGGAGGGTCTCGAGGAACTCCTCCAGGCACAAGGAGCGAACACCTGGTCGTTGGGCACAACGGGAATATAGGATCGGGGGAGGGTAAGGGAGGGTTTGGCGTGGTTCGAGAGGTGATCTCGGTGGCGCGGGGTTAGAGCGGCACGGAAGGGTAGCGGCGGGATATTACCATGACAAAAGTTCCCCGTCGCGGGTTCCTGCCCGGGATACCCAGGTGCGTGGGACCGAAATTCGGGGATCCGGTAGCCGGTAGAAAATGGGGGTACGATTCACCCCCGCCGCGAGCCAATATCCCGATAAGTCCGCTCCGATCCGCAAGACGAAATTCGCAGAATCTAACGGCGGATGGGGAGAAATTAACAACGCGGAGGTAAAGTCTTATTACTCGGAACCCCCGGAGTTCCTCGTGTAATATACAATAAGATCCTCTTAGCGCTTAGGAATTCGGCGTGCAATTAGAAGAACGATTAAGGTCAATTAAGAAGACGGAGCTTTAGAGTAGAGTAATTTCGTGTACTCGGCAGCCATCTCGACGTATATCGATTCGTATTTCGCGCGTCACAACCCCTGTTTCTTTCGCTTTGAGAAGCGATATTGAAATGACGCAAGGATATTGAAATTACGATCGAGACGATGAAGTAGTATTGTCCGACATTAAATATAATACCATATTGATGCCACATCCTACAGCTGAGCGACAAATCCGTTCTACTTTTTTACTTGCTACAAGAAACGATATTTTAACATGGCTGAATTATTTCGATAAGAGAACTTGACGCGCTAAGAAAAAAAAAAAATAGAGAAAGAGTCGGTAGACGAAGAGGAAATATAAAAATCTCAATACCTGCTCTCGCGACATATATCTAGCGTGTCCGTGCGAGACGTTCGAGTCGCGTTCTCAGCGTGCCCTCACACCTTTGTGATTTCTCTTCTCGTAGAACGTCCGGAGATTCGGTCCGTGACGAGGTACATGCGGCGAGACGACTCGCGGCGGCGGCGGCGACGACGACGGCGGACGCGAGAAGAAACGCGTCTGAGATGAGGGAAGCGAAGGGCGACGAGTCAACGGAGACTCGGAAGGATACGCAGCCTCGCGACGTATACGTCGCGGACGAGGCTTTGCGTAAGCAGGTGTGACGATGCGTGGACACGCGTCTACCAGGAAAAGGTCGACCCTCGCACGAAGGATCCCGCCAGCCGCGGGACCCAGGTGTGCTTTATTGCGGATTTCGTCTCGTAGGCGGGAGATCTCGCCGCCAGTGATCTTTGTTTCGCGAGAGACGAAAGGCGGCTTTCCATCTCGGGCCGAGATGCGATCCTTTCTTCTTCCGCTTTCTACGAGCGCGCGTACGTGCGATAAGACGACGATTCGGACGAACCACGAAAGTCGATAAGGACGACCCGATTAGCGGAAATGGCGCGCGTAAAAAGCGCGATTTGAAGCAGGGAAAGCGGATAACGCGATTCTTATTATCACAAAATGCTTATCACACTTTTTAATTCGTAATATTATCCGCGAGAAATTTTTCCATCTTCTTCGTAGATATTAATTTTTATTTACATTAATCAATAATAGATATTTCTCTCGCGTGTTTCCAGATTATATCGATCGAAACGGCTAATCCCCTCGCGAGTCTTTCTTCGATAGATTCGAAGACGCGAATGACACGCGCATCCAGCCACGAAACGATAAAGCGCGCGGTTTCAGGTGGATCGCGGCGGCCGCAGCGCCGGGAGCACCCGAACTACGATACAAAAGGGTATTTATTTTGGGTTATTGACGTCGCCAAATATTACACGAGCCGGCATTGTGCGCGCACACGGGTCCTTGGTATTAGCATAGCGTGGACGGAGCCGGTGCCCGGCTACATTGTTGGTGAACGTGTATATGGGTACGGTCCTGGGGCGAATACCGCTCATTGTGTGGGTCGTGCACCCTCTCTCTCTCACCTCCCTTTATACCCCGTTCCGTTACCATCAAGGTGGCTACCCCGCGGGCAGGAAATAAGTTGGGAAAGTCGAAAAACAATTCGAATTCGCGAGAGTCTGATTAAAGTAATCAGAGAAAATTTGTGGCTTCATTTTCTCCCGTATGACAGATACAGCGTTCCAAATTTTTCTTCCATCGAAGGTATCGATATTCAGGAGTCTAAATAAATATAGCCCGAGTAAATAAATGCGAAATAATAAGATTAATTCGCGAATATCGAAATATATAGATTCGATCCGAAATCGATCCTACTCGCCGCGATTGTAGAGATAATTATAGCGATTAATAGACCGTGGCGAACGTTACCGGGTGAATTATCTGAAAATCGCGCGCGGACATGGTGATGTCACCATGACGTCTTATCTCGCTAGAAACGAGTCGCTAGTTATCATCGGGCAACGTTACACACCGATATCGTCGCGACATAGCCGAAGCGATTAATCTTAGCTGCAGCCAGAACGATGCGGAGGTTCTGCAACCCCGTCAAGGTAATGATCCGTGGTACGCGTGATAACCCACCGCTCTTGCGTGTCCTGCGGGCTATCCCTCTATGGCTCCGTAACGTCCACCCGACGTATCGATGACCCGGAAATTCTAGCCGGAATGTAACGTATCTCTCGTGGATATTCAACGCGGAGGAGAAAAAATTTGCCCCGCACAAAAATCTTACGAGATTTTATCCGCGGAATACGCTCTCTCTCTCTCTCTCTCTCTCTTCCTTACGTTTTTCCGAGAAAAATTGTCTAAAATACAAGACGCGCTAGAGATGGTGGATTTAGAGAAAATTGATCGATTGTTTCGCAGGAGAAGATTTGCTACCGAGAACCAGTCGCGTCGTACACACGATGATCCGGTACTCGAGCCGGCCAACTGGTTTGGCGAGTATTGAAATAGACTGCCCTCTTACAAACACAAACGGGGGCTGCCACTTTAAAATATAATGATCTACTGGGTGTGTTTGGCAGAAAGATATTACAAATTTAAAATTCATAAAAATTGATATCATGATATATTTGTTGCGTACTTTAAATGCCATGTATGCTTTCGAATAAAATCAATAAAAAAATCATCTTCATTACACGACTTACATACATATTTCTTATTCTTCAGTCATTTAAGTTATATTATTTATTTTTTTTAATCGTTTTTTTTTTCCTTCTAATTTCTTCCCACAATCTCATCCAAATAATTATTCTTTAAAATCTGACGCATTCTTAACTTTCGCGATGAATGACTCTCGGTTAAACTATGACTATATTTGCGGAGCGCGCGAAATTTAATTTAATCGGAGCACCCCGTATACGACGTCGTGAGAGCGCAGCCGGTCACGTCCCGGCCGCGTGAAATCAATGTTTCATAAGCACAGTTAACAGAACCGACCGCCATGTACACCGTGACCAATGTACATCTTGATTTAGTAGGTCCGGTGGACGCATTTAGGTATAGTCTCGTTTGGTCGTTGAAGGTAGGCTTAGGGTGAATACGTTTGGTCGGCCGGTTGCTTCTCCGCTGCTCACGAGCTGTCTCGTTAGCAGCAGCCAGACGTGAACGAGCGAACCGTGTCAGATGGGAGGAGGGTAGGCGGCGGGAGGGAGGATGTCTAATAAAGCAATTCCGTTATGGTGCTCGGCGTAATATGAGAAGCTATCCGCCCTCGTTGAATGCGAGATTTTTGTGCGGTTACCCGTCCGCTGTCCTGAAAAAGCAGAAACAGCGAAGCGAGCGGGGGGAAGAACGGTACAAATCCGTCCAGATATATGCTCGCCAAGATATCATATTTTTTCAGGAAACTTTCGAATCGAAATCTGGAATCCTGCATTAAAATATAAAAGAGATGCCTCGATTGTCGCAATTTCAATTAATTCGCCTATTAACGTAATATGATTAACTGACCTTTTAAAATTTATATCCATATATTAGTAATATGGAATATCAATTCTTCACCATAAACGCATCTTTTAGTATAAATTTTAAAATTCAATTCAACATTTCCTCGTGATTTCTCGAATCCGGTCCTCCCCATGATCTATAATGTAGTTTCATTAAACGCGCGACTATTCGTCAGGACGAACGGCATCATCCGTGACGCCTCTGGACTCTCAACTAGCGAATTAGGGAGATTTACGAGGCTGGAACGTGACCGCGTTACACGTCTGGCTCGAATAGACTGTATCTACTTTTCGGCTTGATCCTTGCGCCTCGTTATGACCCCATCAGTCGATCGAATTATCTAACTCGCAAAACGAGCATTTCGACACATGTGACTAGTAAAACTCGCGCTCTTTTTTTACACGAGCTATAAAAACTGCTTTCACATTTCTATTTGAAATTCTTTCTCATCGATAATATAAACTAAATTATATTTTAATCAAAATGTCCAAAGAGAAAAGCATCGATATACCTTAAATTATATCAAAATTTCCATCTCGTTCCAATGTTTTGTAAACATGTTATACTTATAAATCATACTATGTTTATCGAACTGCACAAATTCACTTCTTCAAGAAAGGCGTACGTAAAACCCGAGAGATTAACGAAAAGACGAAATGCGCAGAGAGAGAGAGAAAAAAAAAGAAAGAGCTCCTTTTTTTTTAATGAGTTCTAGTGGGAGGAGACCACCGCGGGGATTTCTCACACGGAGCCGCGCTACTCGACCGGAAGCCGGTGTGCCTGCCGCCGACGAGTTCCGAAGTACTCGAGTACTCGCAGCCTCCAGCTTCTGTCGTACAGACAGAAGCCCATTCCAATCTCACGGCGTTAGCACCGCGGGAGTCCGCAACAGGATTCTCTAGTTTACACACCGACGATACGACGCACGCACACACGAGTACACGTGCGTTGCTTATAAATCATTAGCGGGGCGAGCGATTAGTCCCAGCGAAGGGATGGCAGAGGGGACGCTCGGCGGTGGTGCTGGCGGCGATGCGTGGTACACTCGGTACACCGTCGGGCGTAGAAGAGGAGAAAGGGAAAGAGGGGGGAAGGTGGAAATGATTATTGCCGCGGCACATAGGTCGGTTAGGGGGAAAATTATTAGTAGCTCCTGATTGGAGCTACTTCCCTTCGTCCAAGAGGGTTCTAATGTACTAACGAGTGCCTCCATATCGACCGAACCGTCCGAAGAGATTTACCGCGATCCGCCACCCTCCTCGATATGCGTACCCGCAGCATTTACGTGACGCGTGGACGTCGGGATTTCCACGAACGAGAGACATTGCGTGAAGGCGTGCCGCAATTATCTGTCAATTCTATTTCAAAAAACGTAAAGAGTCGTTGAGAAATAACTTTGAAAAAAATGTCATTCAACAATAATTATCAGTTTGATAAGAATGGTTAAGAATATAGAGGATGTAATTAAAAATGATTAAATATCAAAATTCTTATTTTATTTTGTACGAAAAAAGTAAATAATATCTTCTGAACATATTTTGAGCTATATAAAATATATATTTTCTGAATATATCTAAGTGTCTGAAAAAAATATTTAACATAGATAAGAATAGCGTCAAAATTTTTCCAACATTTTTTTTGTAAAATTATATTTTCCGATCTTTATATATATTTCTTTCTTAAAAATTATTAATTTAATTATTGTTACTTTTTAATCTGTTCAAAAATATATAAACTATAATTTTATCGTTTGGTTTAAAGAGATTGTAATTTTATCGAAAGTTATGAACGATTAAAATCATTAAAAAAAAAAAAAAAAAAGAATGAGTATTCAAATCATAATTAAAATTCAGAAACAGCCTACTCAATGAACAGCATTGACTAAAATGTAGCCAAATATACGAGAAGGAAGGTAAAAAAATTAAAAATAATTCAGATATATATTGATCCAGTGTTGAAAAAGAATAAACATAAAAATAAATAATTTTGTCACATGATTTCTCATAACTACACTCGCTCTCCTATGTACACTGTTGTTAAAATTAATGCATCATTTATTAAGCGTTGTTTAACAATATAATTTAAGTATTCATCATTATTCATGCAAATGTGTTACAAATAAACTCAATTTAAGTTGTTCTTTAATAAGATTACAAATAATAATAATCAAAGATTCAAATAGTTATTTATATGCAATAGTAATATATTAAACCCATAACAAACATATACACGTACACACAACGCGTCCTAAATTTATCCCTGTATTCATCTGACTGTGGATTATCATTATCATCCCCTGTAGTCTCTGCCTCGCAACGTTTCGCTATGCCACTCGTGCTGAACGACGCCGCGCGACATAATCAAATTATTTACACTATATATTCCCGGCATGCGCGATCCATCGGCGTAGAATAAAATTTCGTCACGGATATGTCATGAATATTCCCGCGCCAGATCGTTCGCATCGAGGGTCGATAGTTGAATCCCTCCCTTTCTGCACGTTCGAAAATTGTGTGCTCTCTCTCTCTCTCTCTCTCTCTCTCTCACTCTCTCTCTCTCACTCTCTCGTACAATCGGAGATGATGTTCTAACTATCCCACAGAGACGGGGCATTAGGGGGCACCGTAACGCGCGCGCGATCAACCCCTCTCTTTCCCCGCCCCCACGAGGATCATCCTCGCGAGGGTGGTCTCGCTCGTCCGTTTGGTTTCTCCGTCTCGCCAACCCGGGCCGACAATATGTCACGCTCAGTTCTCGTAGCATATGCTCGGCTCGTCCCTATACGAACGGCTAATCCGATTTATCATGTACGCGCCGCGTGTGCCAGTATCGAGATTTTATCGCCCGGCGCCGATATCGGCGGTGGCGGCGCCGCGGCAAGGGTGGATTAAGTCCAGACCCCCACGTCGCAAGAGGGTCGCCGCGAATTAACAGACTTGTTCCGCGCGACGTATTTGCTCCCTGCGACTGGCAGATAACGCGACGCGATATCGAATATTCCGTGAACGGTATACGCGACTTGAAGGAAGATCGATGAAATTAATTCGCTTGAAAGACTTTGCACTTTTCCTTTCTTCTAATTGATAAACCAAGAGAGCAATTAGTGAATTTAAATTTCGGTTACTTCGTCAAAAACTCCATGGGTCTAAATAACTTTTATTTTTTCCTTGCTCTGTAATGTAAAACTCTCAAACCGACACAATCTCATCTCGTATTCAAGGCTTAAACCGCTTGACCGAATTATAAATAAATCCTGTGTCGCAGCCGTATATTAGCGAATTAAAAGGCAGTACGCACAATAACGATATTCATGTGATTATTAAATTATAACCAGTTGTCGCGCGGATCATCGTACGGAAAAGTGGTCCTACGGGCAATTCAATGATGTTCCAGCAGCGATACTAACCCTCTACACGCCGCTACCCCAAAGCACGGCCACAGATTCACTTAGCACCAGTTAACATGAAGAGAGAGAGAGAGAGAGAGAGAGAGAGAAACTCCCTTTCTCTCTTTCTCTCTCTTCCACAAACTATTTATTTTCTTCCTCCTCGGTCCCTCTCGTTCTCACATGAAACGTACTTTACGTCACCACGTGGCTTACCCAACCCTAAACTCGAGAAGAAGGGACACACCCCCCTGTCACCGATTCACGCCCCACCGTGTGCGCGTACATTGTCATATATGACCATTGTGTAATCGCAAAGTCCCTTTCAATTTTCGAACTGTTCCTCGACCGAGAGAAAGAAAGAGAGAGAGAGAGAGAGAGACGATCATCCGCAAATTAAACTAAATCGTTCATATATCTTTCTCCTACAACCGAGAAGAAATTAAGAAGAAACAACTCGAAAAAAATATATACAAGAATGAAATAAATAATCCCATAATGTCAAACAAGAATCGCGTCGATTCAGTGTTCGCGTGCTCTTATCGTATCTCGGATCTTTTCAAACTTTGCGCAAAAATCTAAGAATGCGCTTTTTTTCGGCGACGCGATACCCACCTGCGGGGCCAGACGGATTATTCAAACTCCGGGTCGAGTCGTAGGAGTCAAGGGGCGACGGTTTCTGTCGTTCGTGTAAGCGTCAATCACACACCGCGCATATATTTACGAGAATCGCGCTCCGGGGCGTCCCTCCCCACGTCTACCGACTCGACTAGCGTGTGACGTCTACCAGGCTCCGAAACACACCCCCAAGGAAGAGCGGGGGAGGAGGGGGGAGAGAGAGGAGTATATCTACCCTCGGCGTTTCTCGCCGCTCTGTGCACCGATGTTGGCTAAATAATAGCTCCCGGGGGGAGGGCACACGACGTGTCAGCCGCCTTGACAGCACATGACGTTTCGTACGTGTGGAATATATCTACGGATAACCGGGCGACTTGGTCTCCGACACACGATTCTTGCCGACACAATAGGATATCGTAGGTATCGTTCCACCAAACCGGAAGAGCCAGCGTAAAAGCTGCAAATATGTGTCCATTTTCCTCTAGTCTCGTATAAAATAATTAAAAAAGATTAATACGTATACAAATATGTTAATAATTATATCGTCTAAAAATTCAGACCACAACACTTCAAAGATTACACGATATTTTTATAGCTAATAAATTTAATTAGGAATAAAACTTGGAACGCGCGATATATAACGGGATTTATTAATAAAAATTTATTGCTGTATAAAAATATGAAAAGGATCAAAACGGCAAAAATAACGCAAGAACATCTCCTCACTGACGTTTCGCGATAGTATCCCAAACTGTCCCTCAAAATGTCGCGCGACCCTATTTTACGACGTCGTCGCCGTACTCGCCTCGCGCGAACAATCGTACGTTCCGCGGACAAAAAAAAAAGCTCCCGTCGACCTGTCTAAAGTTGTTGCACAATGACAACGCGATTGTCTCGTGACGATGACGGCTAAAGTGCCACAAACGTTTCTGGCTTTATCGACTTTGCGCGCTTGCAACAGTTTATTAGTTCAATCATATACAAACCGCAATTTTTTCTCTTTTTTTTTGTAATATCCAAAATAAAATTTTTAAACTTTGTAAAATTTAATTATTATATATCTGCCATTTGTTATATATTTATAAAGCTTTTTTCACATAAATTTCATTATTGATAAGCAAAGAAATTGTCGCTGTCTCTTTATAATTCAACATAATATTCTGAGAATATCTTTTCGGGCTTGCGTAAAGTCATAAAGTTTTTAAGTCCTCGTGGTTGCTTGTTAAAAATGTCAAGTTCGATAAAACAGATTATTCTGGAAAAATGGAGGATTATGTAAATTGTTATTACTCGAGGGTCAACGTCGACCAACATATCTTACTTTTGATTATTCTTTCAACACGATCCGTCTCAGGGGCGATCTCCCCTGCGTCTGTCTCCCTATCAGCAGATTTAAAAAAGATGTTCGCCGAGTCGTAAACCACGGCGAAATGACTCGGACAGATTTTATCGCGAGCTCTCTAAAACTCTCCATCCGAGGTACGACCCCTCGAGAGCGATGTTTCAGACTTAGTTTAAAGTATTCCTCTCGGTTATTGATAGGCGTCGGGACGCTATCGCGAAAATTGACCGACTTCGTTATAGCGAACGATCAGATCAACGCCACCAAAATTGAGAATCTCATTTTTTTTCCAAACGCCATTCGGGGGTCTCTAAACGCAACAGCATCCAAGAGCGTCCAATAGAATTCGTCATCCATCGATCGGCCATTTGAATTTTAAAGTGGTCTAACGCTGTATGCGTGTGGTGTGCGTTTACACGCTCGGAATTCTCTCGCCGTGCAAATTTAGAACTCGAGCGCATTTAAATCGGTCCATACCGGGAACTGTCACGCGCGTGAAAATAATTTTTGTCATAATTACATTACTCGTCGCGCGCGCACGGCATCGATTTATTCGCGACACGTGTGTAATTTTTCATTTTTATTATTTGTCCGAAGACTCGCGCGGGACACGTGCCGGTGGTATCGGGTATCGTCGACGGGACGAGTCGTAATGGCCGACAAAGAGCGTATCGCAAATTCTGAAATAATAAACCGAGCTGACAGAGCACGCACATCGCGCTATAAAATTATCAGGAATTCCGCGCGCGTTCAGCCCGTCGTACGAGGCGCCAATCATGACAACATTCAATCGCACCACGCGCAACGAGAACGAGAGACAGGGTTAAACGTACACGGTGTGCAAAATGTTTCGGGCGGCGAATGAAATCTGTCGACTGGAATTTTTGGATCCTGAATTCGTCAATTGGCGCAATAATCAGCGCCATAATTAGTGATTGTCACGCTCGTATTTCAGGAACAAATGTAAAAACAACTGGAAAAAATGAGCGAGCCTTTCTCTGCGGGATAAGTAAAATTATCTCTGCGAGGATAAATTGACTATTGTAAGTAAGTGAATTATTAATCATGCTTTTTATAAAAATTTGTATTTTAAATAATTATTTTATTATATATAAATGACAATTGAAGAATAAAATATTAAATTTTAGAAAAAAAGAGCAACCAATTGCTACGATTCGCCTAACTTCGCATAATCAATTATTTGACATTGTGCGCTAAATTTACAAGTATTTACTTTGCACTGCGAAGAATAACGAGTTTAGATTTGACATCGCTTGAACGAAGGAGAAAGACGAAGATAGTGTCGAGAAGAGAATAAAATCGAGAAAGAAAGTGACAGAAAGAGAGAAAATTGAGAAACAAGCGCGCGAGAAGCAAGCAACAAAAATCTAGGAAAACCAACGTACAGCCAGTGCAAATGGCGAAAAATCGCTGATTTCTCGTAAAAATCGAACCACATCGCCGACGCGGCTACCAAGCGGCTCTTAATTGGACGACAATAATTATCAGTGCGCCCGCCTTTTTCGACCACGGCTTTTCCTTCGACGGCGAATTTTATTTCAGTCAGTCCGGAAATTGCCGCACCGACGATGCAGGTCAAGCTGAATCAGCTCTAGCTGGAAAAACGAGGGGTTGAAACGTCGTGACCTCGCGACACGCGCTCGTATAATACTTTTCTCAATTTTGGATAAGAAAAAAGTTCGATTTATTAAATTAACCAAAACATCACTTTTTTTCAAATTAAAATTTTAAGAGATTAAAATTAATATACATAAACAATTCTAGAAAGTTACAAAAATAATATAAAATGTTTTTCTATTAAAGAAAACAATTTTAAGAAATCTGGATTTTTTTTTTAGTAAGATACTGAATAAAATTTTATGAAAAATATAAATCGAGCAAAATATAGATAGATATAGAATATTACAAAAAAAGATGAGAACACTGATAAATCATCTGTAGAAATGAGAGCTGATGAACGATCGACGCGTTTTATAACTGATCCCTTCGAATTCGACTGGCAAAATGGCAGTGAACACTAATTACAACGCGTTTCGACTAATTAGTACAGCCAGACTTCGCAGCTAGGTGTTAATTAATTAGAGAGCCTCTCATCGCGTAGATACACGCATCTCTGCATATATTGATAAATTGGCCCAAGTGACGTAACGACGAGTAACGAGTATCATATTATTCGAGAAATATTAGTCGCAACTTATCGGTCCCCTATTTTCTACTTATTCATTTTATTTTCCCAATGCTCATGTAATACATGTACGTACATGTATAAAGTATACAAAGTTGATTATCCTTTTTTTTTTTAACAACGGACTTTTTATCGAATCTAAAGTTTTCTGAAGTAGAATATTCATAGCAACTTCCTTATCCTCAATATAGCATATTTTGACAATTAAACTTTGAAGTAAGCTTATATGTTCCAAAAAATGTGCTGCATCAAGATTGAAGAGTATTATACAGAAACCTGCCATTTCTCTCTTCCTCCCTTCATCTTCGAGCAGTTTACTGCAAAGAGAAGAAGCTTCGTTTCGAAGTGGGGGAGAAAAAGAAAGAAAGATCGAAGGAAAGCGGAGCGCAAGAAAGGAACTCCGAAGCCAGGAAAAGCTCGCCTTCGCATTTCTCTCTCTCTCTCTCTCTCTCTCTCTCTCTCGTTAGCTCTTTGACCGATGATTGGCAATCCGTAAGCCGATTACCGGGGCCGAATGAATGTGCTCGTCGGCCCGCGTCTGGCCCGGTCCAACTCCGCGCATAACCCCCTTCCTCCATTACCGCTCCGGCCCGCATATATCCCCCGAAACCGCCCCCCGTCCCCGCTCCAGGAAACCGCCCCTCGGTGATCTCCTTATTAACCACAGCCCGGTAATTGCGATCGACGAGCGATTACGCCGCGCTTCGCTGGGCTCTCTCTCTCTCTCTCTCTCTCTTCCTTTCGCCTTCTCTCTACACACGGCAGGATTAGGCAGATTAGTCGGAGGTTATACCGCTGAATAATTGATCGCACCCTTCTCGATCGGTTGCCACGATGCAATTAACCATCATGCCCGTCGTAAAAAATCACGTTGTTGTATACGTCGAAAACCGTGTGCCGCTACTATGTTTTACTGTGTGATATCGCACTGGATTAATGAAGAAAAGATAACAAAACCATTTTTTGCGATATATAAAATATGATTAAACCAATTAATACTTAAATTTTAGACTTAAATATTTATTTGTTAAGCAAATTAAGACTTACATTATTGACAAAATATGAGTAGAAAATAAGATTAAATCTGATTAAGTCAAAATTTTACAATTGGATCAAATCTAATGAAACACACATCATTTTGATTTGCTCTCGTGTTATACTTCGTTGGTGATATTTTGATAATGACAAAGTCTTGCAGATACAAATGTCGCAAAGTAACTTTACGCTCACAAAGCAAATTTCGCAGAAACGTTTGCAAAATATTTCGATTCCACGTCGGTTCGTTTAGGTCAGGGATTAAGAATTATTCCCTCTCATTTTCCTCTCTTAATTTCCCGGGAGTCGAAGAGCACGAATAGTCGTGCGGAACGACGGAAGCGAGCACATATTTAATATAGTAGGCGACACGAGGGGGGCGTGTGTACATCTGTCAATGCGGTATACCGAGTCTTTGCGATTTGGAGAGACGAGAGAGAGAGAGAGAGAGAGAGAGAGAGAGAGAGAGAGAGAGAGAGAGACGAGCGAAAGCTTGCTTGAGTTATTGGAGGTTGTCAGCATTGGCTTCTGGTGCCAGGAACACGTGCTCTGATTTCGCGGTAAATCGTCGTTCCAACGACTATACCCTCGTGTATTTCGGTACGATCGACTCTGACGACCTCCGCGCGCGATTCTTTCTCCCGGTTCACAGTTGAATAAAAAAAAAATAGAGAGAGAGAGAGAGAGAGAGAAGGAGAAAGAACCGGTTTTCCGGCGCGCGAAAAATAATGGCGCTTCGTTTTACGGAGATGGACAATCCTCTCTCCAAAGAAAAAGAAAATGACAGAGAAATAAATGAACACATAGCAAATATAAAAGTATTGTTAATAGATGGAAAATATAAATGATATAAAAATATACACTAGTTAAAATTAATGTTTATAAATAACGATATATAAAAAATTGTTTTCCACATTTTCCATAACGTAGTATCGCATTTGTTTGCAAGTTTTTACGCGAAAGTTTGCTCAACGTTTCCGTCTCACCCCTTCCGTCCGTCATTCGTCGTCATTCCGCTGGGAGAGTTTTGCGTAAATATACGAGATGTTTGTATTAAAAACAATATGTACTCAAGAGCCCGCATATCGGAGGACTCGATGGTGGAACGAATGCACCGGTCGGTAATTCGAAACACGAAATGTTTGGTCTACTAAAAGTTCTTCTCTCACACTGTACGCGAGGACGATACCTTTAAAAAGGTCTTGCGAAGGGTGATCTTTGCCTCTCGTATGTGTATCGAATTAAAAAGGATCAAACTTAAACGCCGCGTGTTCGCTTTCGCACGTTCGCGGTTCTTAAAGAGTATCACATACACAGAAACGGTATTTAACGATATTTTATTCTATAATCAATCTTGAATTTAATAATGTTACATAGCGGCCTCAATAACAAAATAATTATGCATGAAAAATTCGTTTCATTTAATTGAAATGCCAACAATTTAGACTGACAGAGAGAAAGAAAGAGAGAGAGGGAGAGAAAGAGATTTCTTCACATGTAATAATAAAAGATTATTATCTGGGTAAGTTATTATCGGATATTGCGAGCACATGTTAGATGTATAAAATGCGCGGTGACACGATAGATCCAACAGAAGCGCGAATACGGCTGGCGAAAGTTTAGAAAAAAATCATGCTCGCCCATAGAAGCACTCTTCTTGTCTATTCAATCGAGTCGCCCTTCGGAAGTTTTATCGATTTCTTTTCACCACGATACGAAAATAGTTTCGAGTGGCCCGACGAAACTCGAGGGCTTCTTAAGGCCGACGAAAGGGTGTACTTCTCATTGACAGAGAACCCAAAATGGCGCCTCCGATACGAGAACACCCACTGAATGATTGTACACGGAAAATGCATTAAATTTCAAAAGGCTAAGTAATGTCCACCAAAATAACTCGGCAGAAAAGATGTTGATATGTATGCCATATTTATTTGATTATCGTAAATTAATAAATACTATAATATATATACTATCTCAAAGATGTATCCCTGATGTTTTAATCGAGTTATGGCTAATGAAATAATTTCAGTTATACAAGTACGTATATCAAGTTTTAATATTTCTTTAAAAAATATTACTGCGCATAGAGTACGTGTTGCTAATTAGCTACTTAAGTAGAAAACAAAAAAACATACGAAATACGTAGCATCTAACAAGAAAGTTTTTCTACCACGTTGTAAATGCGCAATGCAAATTACGAGCTTAAAAAAAGCGAATAAACTGTCAAAAATTCTTACATAGATTAAAGAAAAAAACAGGGATGAGTATGTAATGTAGATATATATATATATAAAAAAAAAAAAAAAAATGCATATCTCACAAAATCGCAGAAATACCCTCGCGAAGTGGATTCGCATCGCGGATAAGATTCAGGGAACCAGAAGAAAGCAAGAAACGTAACCGCGTATAGTAAACGCGCACGAGGGTAGATGATGTTCGTGGAAAAAGAGCAACCGCGTGTTCCCATCGGATCTGAATACACCGGATGACAAACTTGTCGTCGACTAAACCATTAAATTCCTTTGAGAGGAGTTCGCGGAAGATGCGCGCGGTGTCAAGGAATGTTTATTCGCGAGTAAGATTTCCCTTCTGAGATTTTCACGATGCGTGCTCGTGTCTACATAACGTAACGGGACACAATGACAAGAGAAGAAGGTTACATGGTGAAATATACGAATAACCAATATCATAACACAACGGTAAATTATTATATCGCGTGGAATAAGAAAATATATTTTATGTTTACATTTAACACATATTTATATTAAATATAAAAATATTTTCTATTAATATATATTAATATCTGTATTAAAAAAATATTTATATTATTGATTTATTCGCCTAATTTTGCATAATCATATCTTTATCAATTTTTTTTCATAATTACACTCTATACATATCTTCGAAACATATTTCGAACAAGATATCAGATATCTCTCCCTAGTCTCGCTTATATCGTATAATTTTGCGGCAATTTTAATAAAATCCGCGAGGTAAGCGCCGCCAGCGTCTCTTAAATATATTTTATCCCGTTAATACTTCCATTTACGTTCATTATCCCTAAATATCTCGCTTCTCCGTGACCCGAGATTTAAAAAAAGTCTTATCGTGTCGGATGGATGAGACGAAAATATAGAAAAGACACGAGGAGAAAGAAACCGGCGTCGCGCGAGATGCGGGGTTAAACGTTAATTGTGCAATAAAGTCGAGTTACGACCGGCAAAAATATCATCGTTAACGCGACTCGTAAGAAGACCTGGAAATGACGCGGAAAGACATTATTTTTCGTTTAGATTCGTCCTCTTCTCCTCTCGTCCGTATCCGCAAGCTTAAAGAAAGTTATCCTTATATCGCGGTTACGAATTCGTACAATTGTACTTAGGCGTCGTTAACACGATTGATGAGAAACTTTGTAAAATTTCATATCTATTAATAATCATTTTGAAACGTCTCTCATATCCGTAAGGATATCAACGTTTACAATATCTCCGCTGCTTAAAATTGTGACATCCTGGTATATTCGCAAAGAGAGTACGAGCCGCTTATACTCGTTATCATCTATTAATGGTAAGGGAATGCTTTTTTTTACGGGGAGCTTGTCGAGATCTTCCCGGAGCACACCGAGAACGGGATGCCGCGGAACGAGAAGCGGGCGGCAGAGATACAGAGAAAAAAGACAAGAGAGAGAGGGAGATGAAAGAGGAACGGCAGAGAAATTTCTCGAGAGACGGAAGGAGCCGGGAAAAATGAATTCGGTCTCCCTGCGACGAAGAAGGAGAGAGGCCGAACAAGCGTGCAGGACTCCCGGGAACAGAATCGCGCGGGATTATGATTATCCTTGGCGTAGGAAAGGAGTGATTTATCCTGTCGCCGTCCTCATTATATAGCTCCCGGTCACATAATCCAACCAGGCGCGCCACACCCTGAACCGCTCTCCGAGCGATAGATTAAGGTATGTCCATACCGACGTAGGTGCATCCTAGGTGCAGTCCGTTGCGGCGCAAATTAAGCGCTGTGCAAGACGCGGGATATATATCGCGTCATGGTGCATCCACTGCTTCTCGGACTTCCGTTAGCGAAATTCACGCGGTATCGAGCGAATGCTACTTACAGAAACGTCAAAAGAGAAAGAGACAAACAAACAGATTCGTCAAATAGAATTTTTCATTCTTCAACAACGGAAATCCATAATTCGTCTCGTCTTTTCTCTCATTTTCAAAGAAGAGATCGATAAGTTTTTCGCGTTAAACAGAGATTCGCCAATTGTCTCACGCGTACAGACTCCGATGTAAAGCGCCTCGCGCGGAGGGTGAAAAAAAAGGGTGTCGGGTGAGAACGGGGTTTTTATGGAGAAGAACATAAATATAGGGTATTATTCTCCTGGAGCCGGTCGGTCGGTCGGCTGGCTGGCCGTCGCCGTGATTTATAGGCTCGGCCTATGCGAACACGGTTGTCGGTATTTTTATTTAAATTTAATACAGTCCACTTGACGCCCAAGCGCGCGCGCGCGCGGGGGTGTATTAGACAGTTTTGATAAGCAACTACGTACGGGTAAGTACACGCGTATACGTCGCACCGGCCACTGATGATGATAAACGACTATAACTCGTGCTACTTTACTGCTAATTTATACAATAAATATATTATATCTGACGCGAAACGACGTTGATTTAACGATCGCGTTTCTCTATCAACGATAAAATTATCAACTATGATCGAGTCTTCCTGTGGAATAACGCGTGCAATTCTTTACATGCTTTCTCATAAAAATAAAAAAATATAACGTGACAGATGATTAAATTATATCAATCTTTTACAACTTATTTCTTTGACTCACAATCAATATATAGTTGTTCAACCAATATATTATCGATGAAGCGCGCAAATCACCTGAAAATTCCATTTATCCTCTCCTACGCTCCATTTAACATCGTATTAAGATAATTCGATGTAAATCAATATATTTTTTTGCCGGCCGAAGGAACGATCGGGTATTGCGTCGGGGCGCATAATCTCTCGTTACACCTTAATCCAAGTGGGCGAGCTCGTGCAGCGGTATACAGGAGTTAAGTCGATTTCTGCTGCATGATGGATCGAGTTAATGTAGCGCACCGCGGGTTTACACAGCGCGCGCGGACGTTAGGACCGTGATGATCCTAAGCTAGGTGCAGGGTGAAAGTGATCGTGGGAGAAGCCGCGGTGGCTGTCGACCCGCGAGACTTTGCTGTATCTCCGTTCCACGGAATTGAACCGAATTGATCGAATATCGAATCGTCGGATTGATCGACGAACTTCCCTTCCTATCGCGATGCGAACAAAATATTTCTCTTTCATCTCTATTGTATTTATATCTTTTTATTTCAATCTGTAATCCCTTTTCATTCTTGAAGTTTAATCGAGAATAATTCGCGCGATTGTCTTTCAAAATTTTATTTAAAAAAAGATCGACTCGCTTGTCGCTCATTCCCGTGACTTTAAAGTCGAGAGACGATAGCTAGAGATCCCCGAGCGAATATATTCGCGGACAATATGTTTTCTTGTTGTTGCAGCGAGAGGATGGAGATGGTACCGCTACGTGGGGTCGGCCCGTTTTTGCCTCCGGGGTGGCTCGCGGCGCTTGTAACTCGGTTAAACCGGCACGGATATTTCATTAGCTGTCCCCTGAAACACGCCGACCCCACGCACGACCCCAGAAAACTCAGAAACGGTGCGCCAAGGGGTGGGATGAATCTCGGAAGGTACTGTCAGCTCCCGCGCTGTCGTTTCGCTGTTCGAATTCGTCGCATTAAGTCGAGTGCCCTGGCACCCTCCTACTTTTCGCTAAATTGTTGACACGACAAATATATCGTGCTTACGACCCGTGTATCGCACCTCTGGTAGCTCTGCGTTTTAAATTACTCGGCGAAACGCGTAGCGAGAAATTCGCGATGGATTATAATAATGAATAAATAATTTATCGTTTATATAAGACACATAATATGCGTATTTAAGAAAAAATAATGATTGAATAATAATAATTAAACAAGATTCGCACGAATTTCTACCTTCTTCGTGTCAGCTGGCGCGAATATTTTGGCAGATGTCAGATATACATATATGTTTCTCTGTGTTTCGCAAATTCTCCGCCATAATACGTACGCCCGGCGGGCAGCCGTGATCCGAATACGTTTGCCTTTGCCATCAGAATTCTCTCTCGCGGAAGCGCATTCTCCGAGAAGGTGCGAGATGAACGTGAACGAATGCGAGACAAGCCGGAAGGGAAGAGAGGAAGGGGGTGGGGGGGGGAGGGCTACGAGGAAGCGTAGGGGATGGAAGGGGTGGTGCAGCCGGTCAGTACAGGGGAACGAGGCGTTATCACGGACATTAGCTTTCAACGGAGCGTCCGGGATATAAAAGTAGCCTGAGGCAACCATTACTCGGACATTGTCCGCTCGAGTCTCTTTCGCCTCTCTCTCTCTCTCTCTCTCGCCCTCCAATCACCAGTCTCTTTTCATCTCTCTTTCTCTCTCGCTTTCTCCGCATGATTTCGATCCATCTTTTTCTCTCACGCCTCTATTCCCGCTGTCTTTTCGAATGTGTCGCTCCCTTTCAAGCGAGAGGGGAAAGAGGAAGAAAGAGGCGGCTCCTTATCAGAATTCCTCGTTCGCGTCGCCGTCACCTTGTCGCAAATCCATTTCGCAGTCGGCGAATTTCCACTCGTACACGTCCCCGGAATAGGGACGAGGGTTGCGTTCCAATCGCGCGAATTTCTACGTAGATTCTTACCTCTCTTACCTCGGGCTTTTTTTCCGCCCTCGGATGCCGCCCGGCCCCGCCCCGCCCCGCCCCGCCTCCCCTCACCCCCAAGTTCTACCGACCGACTCGAAAATGGAGCCGCGAAGAAGATTCGCGAAGCGCTTCTTAATGGATTGTACCTAATTTGTGCTCGAGGGTCCTTCGAAGGGATTCGACGGGATTATTCGTACGAAGAATGGAAGCAGCGCTAGAAGCACTTCTTACCGAATTCTTTCCTATAATTGGGAAACACCGAGAGGAACGTTAAAGGTAATAAAAATGATTTCTGCAAATTATCTCGTAGACGGATGTTTCTATATCATTATTGCCTTTCCATTAGATAAGTTTTTTTAGCAACTGTACGTGTCATAAATTATGAATAAATAAGTCAGATCTGAAAATTTACAAATGTACAAGATATTCTCCAGTCGAGTTAAATCTGAATGTACGAAAATAAAAATAGCAAATAATCGTGAAAAAAAAAAAAAAATATATATATATATATAAATCTACTTTCTCTTATATCCATCGAATCAATAATTTCTAGCTCGATTTTGCTAACGAAGGTGGATAATCCCTTTCATCAATTATTCAACATAACGATTCTATGAAATTTACACGGTAAGAAGGATAAAGTGTGCGCGAGCTATACTCGATATAGATCTCGCCGTATCGCCACAAGCAACAGGAAAGCAATTATCCGCATCGAGATCGCGGTTCAAACACTCCCCTTTATTCAGGCCAATGAGGTAAAAAGGACTGAAATATTGGCAAGCGGTATCTCAACAAATTAGCCCGATGAAACGCAAATGGAACACAAAGTGAGCGCGGAGGGGAGAAAAGACTACGGGAAGGCAGGATGGAAACGAGGGAGGGGTGGAAGCTGGGAGAGGAGGACAGTATCGAAGGCAGAAAAGAGGAAGAGGGAAAGAGAAAGAGAACGAATCAAAGTAAAGTCGTTGAGACTCATTGAACTGGAAGTAACCGACAGAGTGCCTTCCGCGCCCGGCGCTACTAATCTTATGCAATTACTTTACAATTCACTTTGCCGGTTGGCACTCACTACCAATAGAACAATCTCTAAAATCGAGTTACCCCCTCGAAAGTTTTTAAACCCTCCGATACCCCCCCGTCACTCCTTGCGCCAGGACTTTTGGATAGCGGCTTGTCCATCCGTGCTTCGAGACCTCGAGATGCCGTTTCGACACGCCGTTTGACCAAAGGGGATCGCAAAGCTCAATTTAACCGTCGTTACCGTTGTTATGTGCGAGATGCGAAACAAGATTTTATATATGTATATTAATTAACAAATATATATTAAATGTATAAAAAATTATTTATTAATTGATATTTTTATATATATATATATAATTAATATTATTAATTATTATATTAATTATAAAAATGAATTTACATTAAACTTGTATTAAAAATCGTATAAAGAAAAATTACCCTATTTCTTCCTAACAAATACGACTTCGGATTTCGGCGACGTTTTAACGGGCGCGATTATGGTTCTCGTATTGCTCTCAGTCACCAACTAATCATTTCAAAGCGACCATCCGTGACGAGATGACTCGCCATAACCATCGTAATTGTCTCGTAACAGTGCACTACGAGCGCGCACAAAACAAACTTCGCCATATGGACCTCCGTCGAAAGAGAGCGGGACGTGAAATGAGAAAAAAAGTTGCGAGAGAAAAAAAAAGGAGAGAGAGAGAGAGAGAGAGAAAAAAAGAACGAATTCGTCGATAGTGTATGACTCTAAAGAGACGCAGGATCGTGCCAAGGGTTGCCGCGGGGCCCGCGATCGAGATACGCCCATGTAATCAAGAGAATTAAGGGAACACCCCGTCCCTCCGGTTCCCCGGTACACCCCCGAAAACCCGGCGCGCAACGATACGGTGAGCCGTGATTAACTTTTCGTCATTCGCTCCGCGCCCCATTCATTCGCCATTCATTCGCGTCCACACGGATTACGTGCACGCCCGCGCGTGCATCATCGTGCGTGTGTGCGTGTTAGCCGACGAAATCGCGGATCAGCAGACCGAACGAGCGCGGCTGATCGACTATTTTGCGAACAACCCTTCGCAAGACCGTCCGAGCTCTCTGTTACGCGATCCTCGAAACTGTGCAAGTTGTCGTCTAATTTTTAATTTATAGTGTGCGCGTATACACTGATCGAAATCCGTGTCAAAATTTCACGCCGTTCTTTGCGTTAAAATTTGTAAAATTTTCACGCTACGTAATTACTGTAATTTTTATCATACGCTACTCGCTTAACGTGACTATTTTATCCGCGGATACATTGTTTTCGCGACTATTCTTTCGCGAGATATGTTCCTCGGGACGATCGTGAGCAAGTAAAATCACCTACTAGAACGAACGCGGACCCAACCAATTATTACGAAAATCTCATGCGTCGTTACAAGATATCGCGATAAGATCGCGACCCTCGCATCCACTTTAAAACGCGTCCCGTGACTCACCGCCTTAAAACCACTCGGCGACAAAGGACGGAAGGGGTTTCCGCCCTCTTCGGTCCAAGATTTAATGCACGTTGGTTATCAGAGTAATCACGGGACTCACCCCACGAGTCTTGTCTGCCTCCTACTACTACCGTCACTACCACCATCATCACCATCACCATCACCATCACCATCACCATCACCATCACCACGACTACCAACCCACCGATTTCCTCGGCGCGCCCCGCGTCGCTCACGGAGCGACTGTTGATTGAAACGTTCTGATTGCATCCCCCAGGGGGCGGCATGCGGGTGCCACATGGGGGTGATCGCCCCGGTCGACCCCCCTGCGGAACGTACCCACTTATTTGGTAGTCTAATGTCTAATACGGACGTCACCGTACTGACGAGGATGTTGATGATGTCGACGACGACGGGATCGGGAACAATGCGACCCCCGAAGAGAGTTCGGATTTGCGGCCTAGAAGGGCGGATCCTTGCGTTCTCTTTACCGCGACTCCTAACGTTATATTCTTTACACGCTAACGTCTTTAGAGAGCGATTAATATGGCGCTTCGCATCTTTCGCGCTCGCACGATTTTATCGCGATATCAATTTAATCCTATCGACGAACAAATGTAGAAAAAGAGATGTAAGAAAAAGCACCTCCGTTGATAGATTCAGTGTATATGTGAAATAAAGTCAATTGTGCCTTTTGACGTATGTAAAATGCGATATCTTGCGAAACGTTTCCAAGGGCGTCTCGGAGATTTCTATCGTATCAATCGAGAAAAACGGCGCTCTTTCGATGGCGCGCTTCGTACGAAAATCAGGAGTTCGTGGCGCGAATCGAAAATTCGGCCGGGCGAAGGCGAGGAAAAGCCGAAGAAAAGGGGGCCGGAGGGGGGGGGATCCTTAGGCAATTTCTCGCGCCCCTGCCGCGATAAAGCGTAGCCGTGACGCGCGCGCGCGCGCCCGAGACCGTCGAGGACGAAAAGGAGGACGAGAGGGAAGCCGGAGAAGAAGAAGCGTCGAAAGTCTTTCGCGAGAGAAGGGAAGCGACGACGGCGCACCGGCTTCGGGAGAGGATGGGCCTATCAGCGTATTTCAAAGATAAGCCTGCTCGCCCTACTCGCGACAGCGACCCCACGGCCGGGCCATCAGCCATAATAACAATCCGATATGATTACGCCATAATCGTAACGCAGCCAGTCGGGCACCGAAATTACGCCGGTGAATTGAGATACCGTGTTTACGTCTTTCAAAGTGCCCGCATAAACAAAATTAAACGACCGCGGGAGGCCCCCCCCCCCTCTCTCTCTCTCCCTGTTACTGGCTATGCATACCACGCGTTAACCGCGCGCTGTGAAAATAAGTGGGGGAAGGGGGTGATTTTCGGCGACGTCGCGAAGATTGCTTCGCGAAGAAAGGTGGAACGGTGAATTTTATGCGAAATATATCGAGCGGAGAATATAAATCGTCGATTAAGAATATCGTCGACGATATCGATTAGTCCTTGAGCGATTTAATTAAATAGATAAGCGGAACGTGTGTGCGATAAAACCTTCAGTTAAAATTCTAAGCGAAAAATTAACATTAATATTACTTCAAGCATCGATAATTAAAAAATTGTGTAAAAGGAGACGCACGGTTGTTGATTAACAAAAATTTTTTTAAAAAAGAATATTCAAGATATAATCTGCCTTAAAAAGAAATTACATTTATGTCAAAATTCATATTATACTTCACAAAATGACTCGCTACTCCGCCCATAGATTTCGTTAAAAGCCATGACCAATATGTCGGGGGGAATTTCATCTCGCCGCGCGGCACCGGCATTAATTAAACATCGAAATGTCGCGGTGGTTTTGGCCAGCGCGATGGCTTTTCACAAAAATAATTAGTCGTTTGAGCAATAAGTTACGGGCCGGAACGTTTAATAAACCAACGCGACCTCGTTACGCTCATTGACGCAAAACACCGGCTGCGACATCGGTACGCGATATAAAATACGGGACGCCAGCGAAACGCCTCTCTCTCTCTCTCTCTCTCTTTCTCCCTTCTTTTTGTCTCGCCTATAGCACAATGCCGATACGTTTTTAACGATTCGCGGCACGAAAATACCGGTGCTGGTCGCACAATGCGCCGGTCCGCGTGTAATCGCAACGCGCGGCCGAAATCGCGGTCCCGTTTCTTTCGGTCCCGTGGCTTGTGTGTGCGTGTGTGTGTATGCGTTTCATCGTAATTTCGGCGCATTTCAGTAATTACCGTTCGTCGGAAAGTCAAATCGACACGCGTAGAGCCCCGACTGCGATGGGAGAGAAGTCTGTCAAATGCTATCCGAGTGCACGCTGTCGACCGACAGGGAAAAAAAAAAAAAAAAAAACTTTCGCAAATAAAAACGATTCGACTACGAAATTTCGAGATTTATAGTTTGTGAGATTTTAAAGATTGAGAGAATTCAGGAACGTAGTGCCAGAAATTCCGAGTCGATCTGAAGATGAAAAAATCGCGCGATTCCGAAACTTTGTTTGGTATCGACATTCGACAGACTGCCACTTGTCCGTGTCATCTCGGGGAGTTTCCCGACAAAGTGGAGGAGAAGAGGCGGGAGGATATTCCGGTTTTCCCGAAGATCCGGACAATGCGCCCTTGACGTCACTCTCGATGCTCGTAATGTCGATGGCGGGACACGACGAGAGGATGAGGGACTTAGAATCCGGATAGGAGGAGGAGGAGGATATTTCTCGACGAGACGTAGAAAAAGACGCCACCAGCCAACGCGGTCGCGAATGAATGAAAAGCGATAGAACCGATCAACAGTCAGCTGACGAGGAAGAACGAGCATAATAGCGACAAGGGGAAAGAAGGGGGTGAGAGGAGACGTGGCGGTGGAAGGACTCTCACTTTCTTGTCGATAGTCGACGGTCCGGATTGTCGATGGAATGCTAAACGACCCGGAATCGGTATTGAGCCCTCTTTCGCGAGTTCTTTCGCCCCCTCCCTCGCAATCTCACCGGTACTTTACATTCCTTCCAACGATCGTCGTCTATGTATAAACCGATCACCCTCAACGTATATCGCTAATCTTGACCGGCATTTCGTACGAATTTGCCTGACGATAACGATCTTCTTGATATATATAAAAACGCGTGCCGAAAATTCTGGGAAAATAGACCTTTAATAGAAACTTTTTCATTAAAAAATATATATTATATATTGTATTATATATTATATATAAAATTCTTTATAATAATTCAACTTTAAAAACTTATTATTATTATTAGAGAGAGAGAGAGAGAGAGAGAGAGAGAGAGAGAGAGAGAGAGAGAGAGAGAGAGAGAGAGAGAGAGAGAGAGAGAGAGAGAGAGAGATAACGTATTCCGAATGTATTACAAGTACTCAAAACTAGTGCAGTATCGTTCAATCGCAAATAATGCGGCGGATAATCCATCGAAACTACGTGCTGTATTCGTAACAGGAAGTGAGAATCTCGACCCGTTGCACGTACGAGACCACCAACATCTCGTCGCGTCGTCCTACATACCGATACACCGCCCCTCTTCTCCTTACATCTTCCGACACGCGGCTAACTGATGACGTATGCAAGTCGCTCTATCTACGGATGTGCGCGGATGTGCACGATTGTACGGCACGCATGCGCCTTCTCGCGTGTTCCGTTCGCCGCTATCCGTGCTGTAGTATCTGATGACCCGCCCAGGGCTGCATATGACAGCAACAGCAACGGCAGTAGCGACGGCAGCGACGGCGTTGGTGGCCGGGAAACGAGGACTTCTAGGAGCAGAACCGCCACGGCAGGGGTGGCTTTTGCGGAGGACACCAACGAGGGGTGGTTAGAGGGAGAACGAGGGCGGAGAAGTGGGCCGAGGGAGGCAGCAGAGGCCACGGAAGCTGCTAGGAAAGGGGGAGGGAAGGAGGGAGGGGGCAGTAGTCTTCGTGTCATGCACTTAAATATGTGCCGAGATAATGCCCGTCGAGAGGACCTACGGGGCTCGCCAGGGTTCTCGAATGGAATGGAACGTCCCGGAGTGTTTCAGACAGTTTGTTTACCACCCGAGTGTCTCTCGCCCTTCTCTTGCTCTCTCTCTCTCTCTCTCTCTCTCTCTCTCTCTCTCTCTCTCTCTCTCTCTCTCTCTCCTTCTCTATCGCACGCGCGCTCTCTTTCAAGCCGCTCTTCTCTCTGGCACGGAGAACCACTCGCACTTTTTCGGACGATTGATATCTACGAATATCTGTCCGAGCTGCTTTCGTAAACCTCCCCCCCCCCCCCCCCGAGATGTCTGATTTTTCAATATTGTTAATTACACACGTTTACGCGTGTATTCAAACTATATCGAAGAAGCAATGAATGCGTTCGACGTAATAAAGTCTCACTATTACATTTTCGTGATTTGTATATAGTAGATCTGTATCGTATATATTATAAAAATTAATGTAAAATAGACTAATAAAAATAAAACCAGTCGTTTGAAACATGCATTTTCTAAAAAATTGTAATTAAGTTTTTTAATTAAATATTTTCAGTTCCTCTCTGTAAAGTCGACTTTCCTTGGATTTGGAAAAAAAAAATGGTTCGTGTCCTGTGCATCTCCCCGAAGAGTTAAAGAATTCTCAATCACAATTCTAAATAAAGATCTGTCAATTAAAGGAAACAAAACACTATTTGAAAAACCGGCAGGTTAACTTGACGACAACTCCCATTATGTAAAAAATGCCATTTCTTTCAAGCTCTAAGAAGATTTCAAATATATCTACAGTTCTAGACAAGTTTCTAAAATAGTTTTGCTCAGAATACCACAAAAATTAATTTTGAAATGTTGATCTCAAAAGATGAAAAGTCGCAACACCTCTTTCAAGTTTGATTTTAGCACTTCAAGCCTTAAGGATAATCGTTAAAACTCACGAGTGGGTTACCCAGAATTCTAAATAGAATGTTGGATTTACAAAAATAATTGCTCACTTCTCGAAGTCGAAAATATCTAAAATCCCACGAGTTTCCAAAATTTTTTTATCGCAAACTCAACGTTTTATTCAGAGTTCTGGATAGTCCTTTTATGTGTTTTAACAATTAGTCCGAAGACTCAAAGCGCTAAAATCAAAACTGAAAAAGTTCTCCCTCGAGATTAAAACTACAAAATTAATTTTTATGGTATTTTAAACAGAATTTGTGAAACTTACCTGTAGAACTGTAGAAATATTTGAAATCTTGTTAAAATTGAAAAAAAGTTGCATTTTTTACATAATGGAGGCTGTCGTGAAGTTAGCCCTCCCGATTTTTCAAATAGTATTTTCATGGCTTTAAATGCCATAATTCTTTCTAACTTTGATCGACAACGGTAGAATTCTTCGGAGGATGCACGAAACTTTAATCATTTTGTCAAATTTAAAGAAGGAAAGGCCAACTTCGCAGAGATACGCAGTTCGCAAGGGGAATACGAAAGTGAGACAACGTTAATCGATATACCCGCGTGTGTGTACACACGCTCTCGGAGCGATCTCGGCGTATCGCATATGCGATGTCGAGCGGTGTGTGCATATGCTAATGCAAGAATAAACGGTTCTATTAGAAAAGCCAACAAACGTCCCACTCGATGAGCGCGGGGATTTGAATACATAAATACTCGAGTTCCTGGTGGACGCGCGCGTGTGTATACAGCGAGGGTATGCGATCCGCATACATTTAAGACGGGGGGTGTGATGTTTTAATCCAGGACCGGGTACGCTATTATTTCTGCTAGGAAGCTGATTCGTGCGCGTGAAATGGGAACCTAAAGCTTAAACGATACAGTTCACTCCTGAACTCATTGGTGGCAAATATGTCGAAAAATTAGATTTTGTGATTATTAAAAAGAAAGGATTAAATCGCCAAAAAAAAAAAAAAAAAAAAAAATTATATTATCTGCGTTCGCGCGCTGTACTATTTCAAAATTATTATTCTTTTCTTGTCAAGTAAAATTCGATAATTGTACATTTTTTTAAACAATCTTCTAATTTTATGATTAATTTTTAAAAATTTCTATATTTTTTATCGAACGTAATTAAATATTTCCGTTGCAAAAATAATATTGCATTAAAGTCGTAAGTCAGACGCTATACTTAAAAGTATATTTGATGTACGAGAGAGAACGAGAGAGAGAGAGAGGGAGAAAGTTCCCAGATTCTCGACGAATGTCCGCACGGAGGAACAGTTTCCAAGGGGACTCGAGCTGTCGCCGGGCAACTCGAATTCCCTCCGCTTTCTAGTCTCTCAACCCCCGCTTAGTTCAAAACCCGTGTCCCATTGGTAAGTTACTTTGTCTAATGCCGGCCAACTTCGTCGATTTATCTCGAGAGTCGGTTATATACGTATATAGAACGGTAGTCTTCGCGATAAGGTGATATTTCCAGTATAATTCGCAATGGAGATTCGAGATGCTGCGAGTTTCGCTCTATCACTCCCCCTCCCCTCTCTCGTATACGTTTCCCTCTTCTCCGAAAAGGAGCCAAGCAGAGAAGACGGGATGCAACTCGTATTTTTTGCGACTAACAATAAGTTGCATACATGTAATTATTGTCGTAGTTAAATTTGTGCAAGAGGCAAATTCTGAATTAAGTCTAATCTGTTTGAGCAAAGCCTTAGTTCGGAAACACACAAAGGGGACGCTACAACTTCTTACGAGCGTTATCTGCATAGATCGCCCAGTGTAATTTACGCGCGAACGGTTTATATATTCTACATGCAGGTCATTATCGTATACGTTTATATACGAGTCATTCATATGAAGATGAAGAAAAATTTCTATAGAAAATTTTCTTATTTATTTTATTTTATTTCATTTATTTTATTGTAACATACCTTCAATCCTTTCGCGTCTCGATAACACTCTCCAAAAAGGAGATATACGTAAAACTAAAGAATACGTTGCTTAAATAAAATTTCCAGAATTTGAGAAAAATGTCTGTAACGATTAAAAATACGCAAACTATTAAGAGAACGATAAACTACTCGGTCATAGAAACGTGAAAGGCGTTAGAAGGACGACGGAGAAAATAAAAGCAAGACGCGAACAACTGCCAAAGCTCAGCCAGGGGACAGCGATATAATTTTCCAGGATGTGGCGGCGGGGCAATAGCGGGGTGACGCTCGGTTTTCTTGGCGGCCAAAAGGAGAGTTCTCCGTAGCGTGGCACTCGGCTAATGGGTGTTGGGAATCTTACAACAACGAGAACGCCAGGATGCGAGACACCGTTGAGAGAAACTGAGAGAGGGAAGGGGGGGGGGAGGGGGGGAGCAGCGTCGCGCCGCCAAACTTTAACTCGTTAATTACTGGCGCGAGGGCAACTTCTTGCCAGAGCGCTCGAATATTTCAAACTATTGTGTTCGTAAACCCCTCCGGAGGCTTGGCTCCAACTGAGGCGACCGTATATACGCGCCCACACGAATACACCCAACGCACATACACATACACCGGTTTCGCATTTACGACCCTACGACCCCCCCCCCCCTCCTCCTCCCTCCCCCGGTCCCCCCGCTCTTTGCCAGAGCGCAAACGTATAGACTACCTCCTCTGTCGTCTCGCATTCCTTTTCTGCGAATCGCCTTCGGTCTGCCCAACAACGTCTCTACCGTATGTCCCAGGAAGCACCACTGGACTACTATTCGGATTGAGTCGAATCAGATGTCGCGGATCGCGGATCGGAAAAATGGACGGATGTTGGTTGAAGAAGAGAAATAAAATCGATGAGAAAGGATAAGGAGAGATGTAAAAAGATTAACGTATAAGAAGATCGAAATTTTGCGAAATGAAATAAATTAAATAAATGCACAAATTATTGCATGAAATTGTATAATGTAGCGGAAACGATAAATAAACAACGCTCATAGATGTAAAATTTCAACTTAAGGAAATGATTAATTATACCGATTATCATAAATAAAGGCGTGAAGAAAATAATTATATCGTTATCTTGTTACGTTATAAAAGAAAGCGTCTCGTCGAACCTTCATTGTTTTCGTCGCGAGAGACCCGAGAAATTCTCATAACCTTTGCTAGGCGCTTTTTGTGCGTCTCACCATTCTCTCCTTCCATCGTCTCTTTAATAAGCTCGTCGCGAGCGAATGTGGGCCGGCCGTGCGTGAAGTCGACGCGTCGAAGAATCGTCGTCGAACAAGGCGAAAAGTTTCGCGCGCGCGCGCGCGCGCGCGTTCGCTCCCGTACTCGCGAAAGACGCGCGCCGGTTGTCGCCCGCTTGCTCTTCACGCCCACCCGCGCTCGTTATCCTAGCTTTTCCAGGTTCACAAGTATAGAAGACAGGGGGAGGGTTGAGAGGGAAGGCGGATGTCAACGATACGGCAGATACGGCGTTCTCGTTGACGGGACGAGGCTAATGGACGAGTATAGGGCGTGAGCGCGAGAAAACGTTCTATAGGGAAGAAGCGCAACCGGGGCTGAAAGGGTGCAACCAACGATTAACAACCGAGAGTACCGAAGGTATCGTCGAGAGCGTTGTTTTCCCGGAGCCGTCTGCACCGCTTCCCTTTCCTCTTCTCTTCCCTTCTCATCTGCTCGTTGTCGCAACGATGCAGCGTGCGCGTCTTTATATCGCGCTTCATCCCCCCCATTTATGTCCCTCGATTACTAGAAACGAGGAATCTTACGAAGAAATACAAATCATTCATAAGCGCATATGATTATATATCGATTGACAACTGTATTTTTATTAAAGTACCTTTCGAAATAACTAGCAATGAGATTTACGATAAACGTAGAGTGTTCGATCGCTAAAATGGAAATAATATCGCTGAGACTTTCTAGCCGCCTTCATATTCTCGCGCAACGCGGTATTTTCTTTAAAAAATATTCCCTTTTACACGAGAGCGTCTCTACGACAAATCGACGTTCGCTTACGCTGCGATTTTACGCTCGCGCTACGAAAACAAGATTTTTCGTCACGCGGAGAACGTCGGTCGACGGAATCGCGTGATAGATAGAGTCACGTTACGAAGCGATTTTTAACGCTTCTCTTGGGTTCGCGCGTGTCGAACCGAGGCTGCCTGCGAAGACGCGCACATGGTGCGGGATGACGAGGCGTTCTCTCATTAGGTATGAAAACTTGCGCTTGAATTATAGCGTTTAATTGAACGCCGGACGACCTCTCGCGTCGACCCTTCTTGCAGGAACGAAAGGGTAGTAGCGGAACAAGTACGATAGGAAAGAGCTTAAAACACGATCTCATTGTGGGATAAACTTCAATTTGCGTTTGCGTGCATTCAATTGCTCGAAAGCGTATCATACAGGGATCTTTCTCTCTCGATCAAGGCAATATAATTATAACTGATTTAATTAATATATTTATAAATTGCGAAAATGACACCGAAGAAAATTATTAATATATCGGCTATCGTGATTTTTTTTTTTTTTTTTTTTTTTTTTTTTTTATATACGATAAAAATATAATATCTCGTTATCGCTCTTTACACAGAGTAATTAGCTCACTATTATCGGAATTGGATGAGTGTTTCGAGCTAATTTGCACGTGCAAATTCGGCCAAGTGTTTCGCGAGCTCACCTATTCCACGCGCACGTACGTATGTGGCTGCAAGCGAGAGAGCGCCAAGGGCGCGAGGTATTTTCGCGTCGCGAGACACGATGCGCGCCGGGTCGTGCTCACGACGCGTGTCACGCGGCATCCGAGATGAGAACGTGCGAGCAAACACGCGAGCGTGCACAAGAGTCTTTTCCCTCCTCCCCCTCCCCCCCCCTCCTCCTCCTCCTTCATCCCGTGTTTATACGCATGCATTAAGGGACACATCCGTCTAGTTGCGTGAACGTAGCACACTCCGTCGACGTTCCCGACCAGAGGGTGCACTCGGCGAACATAAGTGCGAATCGCGACACCGCGTCGCGACGCCTCCCTCGCCTCCCCCCTTCGTCCTCCCGTCCCCCTCGACCGTCACGGTAGCAGAAGGTAGTCGCGAAGTCGCGAGTGTCGCGCATAATGCGCGGACGCGCATACTAATTGCGACACGTTTCCATTTTGCGCGCATTCGTCGTCCCCCTCCTCCCCATCCCTCATCGTCCTCAAATGATAATCTAGGAACGACGCTATAACGCACGGCTGCACTTTTACCTTCTCGCGATACCAAGGACACGATTGCGTAGAATCGTCCTTCGAATGTTCGTTTGAATGTTTCATCGGAGAAAAGATGTCCTGTTGCCGAACATCATTTTATATTTTCCACGCAATTTATTGAAGCGTTTAATAAAAAATTGAATAAATTTATAATCATATTTCTCCATTCATTCATTCATTCATTCGTTATATAATGATTGGTCTATTATTAAACTATAAATTTATTTTATTCCCTGAAAAAATCACGTTCGCAGGGGCATCGCTTATGTTTCTCCTCGATTCCAGACGAGGTAGCCTGTAATTAATGTTTCGATTTTCGAAGAAATAGTTTGTCTGCGAAACGAGTATCAACATTGTCGACAAAGTCGATCGCTACAACACGGAAAACGAATGCGTTTACAACGAGAGAAACAAACGAATAACGAAGAAAAGAGGAGAGGCAGACGAATCGGGAGAGAGAAGCAAGGCGAGCGGCGAAGGGCGTCCTTTTGTACGTCCCGCTTGCCGTTCACATTCTGGTAATTGGTTCGTTTGCCTGTGCTAATTACGTTAGCTTTTAATAGCGCGCAAGAGACACCGTGTAGCATCTCCGCGAACAGAGGAGCAAGCGCGTGTTTTGTAAGTTACGAGCTGCGAGAGACCTAATATAAGTCACTGAAAAATCGACGAATATTTTTTTGTCCTGTTTCAAAATAGTCGGAAACAAATGTATTAACATCGCGATTTTGTCATTTATAGCGGCAACCTTACCGTTAAATGCTCGCGCTATCGAGATTGAAAACAGAAACTCGCCCGAGCTCGAATTATCTCGATACGAGCGTGCGAAGATATCGAGTATTAATGTTCACGAACACGCGACTATGCAAATTATTGTGTTTGAAAATGCACGTGAGTATTATGTTACAGATTCATACATGTATCACGATGTATCCAATTATATTCTCTTTACGCGAAGGATAGAATAATTAAAATTAAAAGTCGAGCTTTCTCTCTCCTAAGCGGATTAATCTTCTCAATCTCTATATTTATAAACTTCTATACTGTTTCGCTGAAATTTCATTATCTCAATTGAAAGAAGTTTGCAAGTTTCTAATTTCGCGAATCGATTTTTATTATTTACCGCATATATATATATCTCAATCGTTTCAATCATTATATATATATATATATTTGCAAAATTATAAAATAAAAAACCATTTTTATCGCCTGTACAGAATAGAATAATTAAGATACTAATTTAAGGACCGATTGTAAAAGCCCTTCGAAATCGAACGTCGGATAGTTGTACATATTATCTTTCTCTCTCTTTGTCATTTTCCTTCGTGAATGCTTTAACCTCCTTCAGACTCGCAATTAGGGGGGGGGAGGAGGAGGGGGGGGGGGGGAGCGTCGAGACGCGCTTCGCGACGCTATGTCGCCCTTTTGCCTGTTATTTAATTGGGATGCGCAATTGAATGACACTCGATACACGGTATAACGGGAAAGAGTTGCCGTCGGCTGTACCGGGGGCCTAACGACGGTATTGTACGCGGTTCCCCTTGCGACTACTTCGTCCTGTTTTACAGGCTTTTCGCGTTTATCTTCGAGTGCGGCGAAACAAACGTAAACTACTCATCGCTCGCGTCAGATTATTTCATGCTTTCGCAAACTTTGGAAAATGCGAGCACGATGCAATTTCGATAAAATAATTAATAATTTCATGAAACGTGCAAAGATTTATACCGTAATTTATAAATTCGTCAATTAAAACTGCCGCCCTTTTCACAATGTCTATGTTATAAACGAGAGCAAAAAATTTGTTACCGAAAATCAATTAGGAGTTTGCATTTTGCATCGTTCGCGTTCGTGTGTCACCGTTATCCTAAAATTGTCCACTCCCCCCCCCTCCCCCCTCCCCGTAAATGGCATCATCGCGACGAGTAGCATTAACGTTCCTTAAGTCGCATTCTCGACGATCCATCCAATCCTAGCGAGGAAAAATGCAGATGAACTCCCCGAGACATGCTAACAAGGCGCGAGCGGGCGTGGCGTGAGCGAACGAGTCTCTTAACGAGATCAGCTCCGTGGAAGTGCACGGAGTGATGCGGAGATTCGCGAGGTATCCGTCCCGAGAATGACGGGAGAGAGAAGCTCTTTGACACTCCGGCGCTGCTAACTAGAGGAAGAGAGAGAGAGAGAGAGAGAGAGAGAGAGAGAGAGGTAACGAGGAAGGGATAGCAGCGAGGAATAAGCAAGGCAGAGAGGAAGGTGAAAATGCGGCGAGACCGCATCTTGGAAGACTTCCTCGAGCTCATTACGCCGACAATAATTAACGTTGCATAAAGTGTCGTTATGGAAATAACCGAGGAACCGAGCGGAACGCGGATGAAAGGAAAGAAGACAGGGAGGAAGGAGAGAAGAGGCGAAAAGTAACGGAAAAAGACGGAAGACCGCGAGAGATAAAACACACGCATACTATCCCAACCTTATATTTCCGCGCCGATGGAAAATGTTTCCATTGATAGCGATCCCGCGCAGATTCGCGGGATATCGCGCGGCTTGTCCGCGCGTCTATGGTTTCTCGCGCTTTATCTTCCTCCGGGAAACGTATAATAATTCGAATCCGTCCTTCGCCCTGAAAGCCGACGAGAGGCGGTCGAGATGGCAAGGATAGCGCTTTTCGCGCTGAATGTCCAATTATCGTATCACGAAAGATCTGTTAGGAAATTGGATAACGCGAACTCGGTGGGTCCGCGGAGGTGGAGCACGCTGAATAAAAGAGGAGGAAGATTCTCGCGGGCAGAGAAGCGCGGCTTGAAGGAGAGCCTACGGGGGCAGCGACTCAGCGGGCGAGATGCAGCCGCCTCATCATACACGCTATATATATATATTATATATATATATATATGTATGTGTGTGTGTGTGTGTGTATATATAACTGTCTACGGGGAAGAAGCGAAACCGCTGGCAGAAAACGCCAGTCAACGACAGGCAGTATATGCGGAAACCGCGACGAAATGACACTCGTGCTGGCGCTAATTGGGCCCTCGAGGTGACGCCATCAAGAGGGATGCTCTTCCACCCTCGGAGTATGCCCCGACCAGCCTCCCCCTGCCACCCCCCTCCCCCGGTAACCTCTTTCTACTTCCTCGTCCTCTTTCTTCCTCTTCATGCATCGCGAATCGACGCGATAGAAGAAGAAGGTTTCGAAGATCAGCATAATTGTCGAGAAGAAGAAAAGAGCAACGAAATAAAATCATTTTTTCTCATAATTATTCTTTTCATCCCATAATTTCTAAATGTTTGAGTAAAAAAATATATTATTAAGTATCATCTTTTAATTGCATTTACTACCCGATAAATTATAATGAGAAATACGACTCGCTGTTAACTTACTTTAATTTAATTCTTAATAATTTCCAAGTTAAAAGAGAGAAAATTAAACGATTAAAAAAATAGATAAGGAATGCGAAATTGCACGGGAAATTCTTCCGAATTCATAATTGTCTCTTTAGTGGCTCACGTAATAAGAGGTATTGTCATGCACTCCTTCACGTACGATATTTGCGGATGAAAGGAGGATATGAGGACGCGAAATCATCCATGCATACAAATCTCTACATCAGCATATAAGAAGAACGCACAATGCGTGTGAAAAAAATTAAGTTTCAATTTAAGATCAATACCATAACTGTGTTTCACTGTGACACGAGCATAAATTATATATTTTATTTTAAAAATAATTATCAAAATAATTAAAATAATAATTATAGCGGTATAGAGATTTGCGTCTTGATATACGCATTATATTACAAGTACCTCGTGTAAACCGTATAAAATAGAAACCACAAAATAGGAAGATCCAAATCGTAAGACTCACCGTACGAAGTTCCTCCCTCTGCTAATGAGCCGCAATAAGTCACGATTCGTCTGAAACAATAGAGAGAAATTGCGTATGAAGGTAACGATCGTTGCAGCGTCGAGGTGTTCCATACATACGTACAACGTCGCGGGAAGAATGGGCGAGAGCAGAAAAGGGTAACGCGCATATTCGAGGACATGCGAGAGATGACGGGAACTGAAATTAAGCGTCATGCCGGGCATTAAGAGAAATTATCCGCGTTATGCCTCGATCGTATCTTTTATGGACTTTCGTAGGCAACCGCAACGAGCGAAGGCGAGGCAGCGGAAAGGCAAGAAACGAGCCGACGACGGAAACTCGTTGAATTTATATATTCGCCATTATGCCGATATGTATATATATATACACTATTTTATTGCGATATTCAAACCGTTTACAAAGACGTCTCGCCAAACTACCTCGTTAAATATTTTACGATACGATCGACTCCGCGCATCTCTCTCCCCTCCAAGAAATGACGGCGTGAATGAAATCGAATGTGAAGTCATATACAAAAGAGCACGGTTTCTAAGACAAGTTGCAATATAATACAAAGATAAATGTATCTCCACCGTCACACGTCCATTGAGAGGTTCATGATTAATACGCGGCGTTCGAAAAAATCAATTCGTGTATAAAAAATTTAATTTGCAGCTAAAAAATTTATTTCTTCATTAATTTATATATTTAACGAGTTAATAAAAATTGAAAAGCAGTTTTCTATAGAAAATCAAATTTCAAACTTATAAAAAATTATATCGCGATTCCACCATCATAATTTCTTTTTTGTATAACGAACTTTCGCCGATCCCCTTCTGTATTTCAAGTTTCTTTCGTTGGTCAGCTCATTGGCTAGCACCGTATATAAAGGAGACAAATAATAATTGCATCATCCAAAGTATATAAGCGACTGGACGAAACGGGGACAATATATCAAAGGGAGCAGACCGCCCGCTCTTCTCGCGACAGAGACTCCCATGAATAAAGTTTACCCATTTACAAGAATGGAAACTTTTATTACGCCGTTATGAAGACGCATCATGCCAGGGAAAATAGTTTTAATGTCTCTTTTCGCACTTTCGGAATTCCGTAACGTTCCACGTCCCGATCTCGCGAGTTACAAAGTAGTTACGTTATCCCTTTCGATAATGCATTCAGAATCCAAGCAATTGCCAAAAGTAGACGGAAAATCAAAATCAGACTCTCTCAGATTAATTTGGCAGAAAAATATTTCTTTTAAAATAGGAAAAGATTTATTTTATACAAATCGGAGAGAATGTATAGTTATAATTAATCTTTAAAATTATATTGATTTTTCTCTCGAGTATTCGCGACGTAAATGCGTAAACGCGTGCACGCACGCCTCGATTCTGGAGCATTAGTTGGAGCGTTAGTGCCGACATTCTAGGTATAGAATGTGCTGCCGAAATAAATGACCGGACGTCGCAGGCAGGCATTCGTACACTCGACAGTGACTAGAGAAGTGCCTTGCTCTAGTGCCTTTCGGAATTCCGATTGAGGAGTCTGTACGAGAGAAGGAGAGAGAGAGAGAGAGAGAGAGAGAGAGAGAGAGAGAAGGAAGAAGGCGGTGGCAATCCGAGGAAGGAAAATGAGGCACAAAGAGAAAAAGAGAGAATAGACACGCGAGCGAGCGAAAGAGCGCGAAGGAGGCGGTGGATGAATCGGTCGATGGGGAAGGAAGCTCTTTTCACGTCAGGATAGTGAGCGATTGACCGAATCGCAGGTGAGTGCCTGCGACCGCGTAGGATTATTTATATAAACGCCGAGTCACCGGTTATTAATGAGAGGTGCCGCCTCCCTCTGTCGGTGGTTATCGACGAGTTCCCTCGACCCATCCCCGAAGCAATGCCGGGCTTATATGTCGTCGGGTCGAGTCACCAAAGGTGTCGACCGATCGATATTCTCCCGAAAGATGTCGTCCTCCACCCGAAATGATTCGGCAAGCTCGATAATAATAGTAATTAAATTCTGTTTAATATTAATTTTAGTTTTTGCATCAAGATTGACGTCGCGTCTCTCAAATTTCCATATCTGACAAAAGCTGTATATTTGAACCTCACAATACATACCACGAGTTTTATTATAATTATATATAATTAAAAATTATATATAATTAAATACTGTTTATATGCATATAATTAAAAAAATGTTTATATATTGTATAATTAAAAATTAATAAAATATTATTTCCCTCATTTTTTGAGGCTGCTTAAAATAAGATGCATTATACGATCTGCCCGATTTTTTTCCTCAAAGTGCTAATATTGCGCGCGAAAAGCTCAACGGTTATTGGATAAAAGAAAAAGTAAAGTTTCTCTTGCTAAGGCGGCTACGGCGAAGCGCGCCGAAAGGGCAATAAGCTTCTGCATTTTGCCGACGTCAGTCGCGTGTCAATCCTTTCCGCGGTAGATGTACCTAATCGGTCTGCATTTCAGATATTTCAGAGCCGCATAAGAATCGGCGGTCGAGGTTTAAAAATTCGTTTCGCCGCCCACGCTTCGTTTCTCTTCCATACGTTCTCTTTATTGCACGAAAGATCCGTTTCGGACGAAACTTGCACACCTGCGCGTCTGGCTTCCTCCAGTCATTGACGAGATGAGTGAAATATGAAGGTCCCTGAAGATGCGTCCCTAGCAGAACGGGGACACCTGGATTTAGCGATCGTTCTCAATGAAGAGACCCTCGACCGAAGGTTAGAAATGTAGTAAAGAAACGGACTCTCTCTGGTCACCTCCACCTTTTTTTTTTTTTTTTTTTTTCCAAAACCGCCGAAGCAAGTAATCTATCTCGAGGGACTTTCGGTGACTTTTGGCCAAAAATGAGACTATTCTTGAAATATCTCCCATGAATGACCCACTTATTTTTAACACGAACGTAATTGTTGCAAATTTATACGTAAATATCATTACCTTAAAAATTTTAATGTATACAATTTTTTATCGACGTCAATAGAGTTCGTCCGCGAACAATTATCTCCATTTTACCAATTTTTAACATTAATCAACTTTTAACGGCAATTATTTAAACTTTTCATTATTTTACCATCTAACTCTTATCGATAATCACGTACAATAAAGGTGAGAAAAAATATAATTGCGCGATCATTGGTACTTGCGAATTTATTCATGTTTTCTATTATACCGTAGTCTGTAGTTTTTGGAGGCGGATACGACCACGGTGGCCGTAGAAGGGAGGTTAAAAAGAAATCGTAGGGGTTTACGGTGGAGACGCGGGCGACGCAGAACCAGGTGTCACGAGGCAGCTATACAAAGAAATGATGGATGTCTGGCACGGCAACCCTCGTAACGTGTCGTGCCCTCGGCACCTCAGGTGTCACTTCGGGTCCATGCCTCGTTATCTCGCCGATAGGAGAAAATAAAGCCGATTCTTTTTCACCCTACATAAAGCCGTACATATCGTGCGCGAGGCAGCGCGTCTTTGTTTAATTTATATGCAAATTATGCGGTTAAATATTACATGTTGCGTTTATCGAAATTATTAAATTAAAAAATAAAATGTATATATATATATGTTATTTTTTTTACTTGAAAATTATAGACCGGGATCGCGCATTTTATCGCAAAAATAAATTATCTCCTTTTAAGGTCGACTCTCTCTCTCATAAGGTTGATAATATTCACTTTCCTAGACCCTAGTACGGCTTCAAATCATCCAATACGTAGGTGGCGTGAAAATTGAATGGCCGATTGTAATCCTTCGAAGGGATTCTCTTTTACCTTCCCCTCTCCTCCCAACGAGTGTTCCTGACCAGCAAGGAACACTCAGGAGTAAGGATACTGGTCGCGCGCGCGTGTTTCTTCGCACCTGGCAAATCCAAAACACCTCTCCAAGTGAGCTCTCGCTTTCGTTCACTTACATGGGACCTCTCGTGCCTTTGTCGGGCCACGCGCCCAAAGAAATACAAAAAAGATTAAAAAGGATCTCTCCGATTTATCCCTCCTACTGACGCGACGTATTTACAAGGCGACGTAATCGCATTTGTATCATCAATATATATAATAAATGTAATAATAATTATTATATAAATAAAAGTGATAAATATAAAAAAAAAAACATTAAATAAAAATCATAAAAACGTTAATAAGCTTCTTCAACAGATTTATACCATTTTGTAAAATATTTAATATGTTAAGGAAATAACATATCGTCGCGCGGGGATCACCTATACATATATCTTAATCTCTCGTGATACGACACTCCGTCTAAAGGAAGAAACGCGGTCAAGGCGCCGATGTCGATACCAACGACGCGAGTGCGATTCGCGTAAGGAAAGATTTTCTTCCCCTCGCACGGTCCGGTGGCTTCTTTTTCGTTGGGATAGGTCCTGTCGGGGCACCTCATTTCCTTTCGAGTTGTCGGTCGGGGATTCGGTTCTACAGCGTGACAATTCTTCCTCTCCTGCACCCGACTTCTCTACTCACTAAAGCCCGAGCCGACAATGGATCGTTGGTCCACCGCGTAAAGAAATCTAGCGCGGAGACGAGAAATGTGGAGGAGAAAGACGTAAAAGGGAAAAAGAGAGAGAAAAAGAAAGAGAGAGAGAGAGAGAGAGAGAAAAGTTTATGTTTTCAGCAAGTTCATTCAACAATGAGAGCAATAAGCAGCAATATAAGAAAAAATAAAACTAATAATTAGGGAAAATAAGATAGCACAATATATATATATGACACGCACAATGAAAGCATGTACTAATACAATGTACTAATTTATAAATTCGAAAAGAAAAAAATAATCTTAATTATAATATTTTTGATTAATTTTGCATAAAAATTGATATCTTGAAAATATTAAAAACATAAAAAAAATTGTCGTTTTATTCGGCATAAAATTTCAAAGCTCTAAACTAAACGAGAAGACTAAAGGAGAGGGGGGGAGAGAGAGAGAGAGAGAGAGAGAGAGAGAGAGAAGGAAAGAAGAATGAGAAAAAGTAACAAAAGAAAATAGAAGGAATTCTTTCGGATATATAAGAAAATGTCATTCATGCACACCGCAGGTCAAAATGGCCATTCATAGAAACGACAACCCCGAAATGAGCTTGACCCGAATGACTACAAGGAATCAATGAGCTAAACTATATTTTACGAAACCGCGAGCTACACAATCTATATTACTTGACCGCTGTTTCAAATAGAATAATATCCCATTCATTTCTAATTTTTATAATACATATTACTTGAGGGGATTCGCGTAACAATAACAAAGAAACTTGTCGGGAGCAGCCGTATATTGAAGTAGAGAGCCACACAGATCGGTACCGGCGCGAAAAAACAAAAACGAAAAAGAAAACGCAACAACAACGAATCAAAAAGGGAGAATGAAGATGGACTACTGGCATGGGCGAGTGAATGAGAGTGACCTTGACAAAACATCGCGGCCACAGAATGAAGCCGTTGAGCCACGAGAACAAAGAGATTCTGTCGTCCTTTGTCAGATAGTGTCCCTATCTTCGTCTACCCGACATTTTCTCTCTTTCTCTCGAGACTTTTATCTCTCCTCCCCATTTCTCTTTCACTTACTTTTATCTACGTCTGTTTGCCACTGTTCGGATTATTACGTCGTCGCTTTCACTGTCTGTCGGCCATCATTTGAGCCTGCCCATGCATTGCTCCCGTTAATCCGCTATTTGAAGAATAATCGACAAAAACTAGCAAAGTTTGACAAATTTCGAAAATTGTAACAACTTCGCAACATCCTTACAATAAAATGTATATATAATATATAAATACACATTAACCTTCTTTCTCTAAGCAACAGAATCTAATATTAAATGACTCGATAAATATATTATCTTTATCTACAAAAATTCTGAAAGCTACAAACGTTAGGATAAATGTTTTATTTCTGATATATATAAATATATTTGTTATATTGTATCGTATTAAATCGGACTCTCTCGACTATTATAATAAATCGTTAGAGCTAGGCTAACCTTTCGCCATCGGGCCTTCGGGAAAGGCGACCTTTAAAATAGAGTTCACTGCTGACCCTTTAATATCATTGACTTCACGCATTTTAATGCATAATTAATTAAGTCAAAGTTCACGCCCATAATGAGACACGCCAACAACCTATCTGATAAAATGTCGAAAGCTTCGGTCAGTTTCCTCGCGACGCTTCTGTTCAGCGATCTCGCGGAAGACGAGAAAAACGGAAATGCTAAGGACGCGAAGACACGCCAGACCTGTCGATATCAGAACGGCGACGTCCCTCGTACAACAACAACATCGGCTGACAGGGGGCGGAGAGACGATAACAGGGACGATAAGAGGGAGAGGGAAAAGGAGAAAGAGAGAAGAGACAACAGAGTTGAACAAGTTGGAAAAACACTTAAGCGGGCAGCTAATGCTTTTATCGCGACCCTTGATTCCACCCTCGCCTGATTTTCGGCGACAAATCAAGGCGCTTGTCCCGCCGGGAACGGTAAATACGTTTTCGACGCCCCCGCGTGAAATAATGCGTGCACGCGCGTCCGCGCGCGCGTGGCGCGTAACCCAGCGTGCACTTACGAGCGGCGCGAAAATACGCGCGAGCGAGCGCCGCACCGTCGGAGGGTGAGAGACGAACCGAGTGGCGGAAGAATGGCACTTTATTAGCGTTTGCAAACGACGTTCCACCGTCGTCGCGCGACGTTCCCTCGTTCTTCGAACGATTTATCAGCGCCGAGACAACGCCGTTTCGTTTCGCTAAAATGGCGATATTCGCGCCAAACCATCCGCACGTGTAGAATACGGCTATGGTAAATTTACGACAAGTACGAACTATACGCGAAATGTCAGGCGTTGTTGAGGAATGTACGGTATCGCATGCTTGATGCGCACAGCGCGTGATATCGAACATATAATCTTCGAACAAGAAAATAAAAAGGAGATAAAAAGTATTATATTTTGCAGGTTTCATATTCTTCGTCCATTATATGACACGCGAGGTACGATAAAACAGTAAAGAATACACACTGTTACTCGATATCTTAAGCTCACAAACGGTTTAATATTTTATCGATTCTTTCTTGACGCTTGCCACGGATTGATACTTTTTATTGCCAAGAATCGATATTCGTACGAGAGACTGTTGTCCAGACAATAATAAACTGTATATGTAGAAGCTTGTTATATGACCTGTCTCTTTCTTAGAAACTTGAAAATTCGATATAAGCGTGCGTTTAGATCGATAGAAAATGCGCAGAATGATTTGCACAGAGAAATTGCTCGTCATTGCCTACAACGTGTTGAAAAAATAGCACTGCATCGCGCGCGCGCGAGCCAACTGATTAGACATTAGACAGTAGAGTACACGCCACGTTAATCGGATTTTCGATATATAGAAAAATCCCATTCTATACGATTCTCGATACATCTCTAACATTATTAATGTCTCCAGATTGTTAATAATGGATGAAAGTTGCGTTACGCATCTGTCAATGTTTCGGAAACCTGAAATGCAAGAGAAGATCGTTTTCAGCGAGATCACCGCGACGTAACGTAACGCCATTTTTCCTCCAACTACTAGTCGAGATTAACCGCAGAATCCATAACGGAATATCGCTGACCCGATGGTTCCCCTTGAAACAAAATGCCTGAAATGCACGCTGTTCCGAGATTCATCGCGGCAGCGACGAGGGCAGCACGTACCATTCCGGGAGAAGCATCACCCCCGAGTTTCAGGTTAGCGAGAGCTATTCTGTAGAGACTCGAAGTAGGCGGTAGGGAAGGGAAGTAGGAGGAGATGGCGCGTAGGGACGAGAGAGGACGAAGGGGAGACGACGACGACGGCGGAAGAGCAGGCGGAGAAGGAGAGGAGGAGATGATGGTGGAGGATGGTGGCACTCCATCGCAGTCCGTCGCCTCGTCCAGAGGGTGGGAGTAGCCGGCGGCGGGGTGGTTTTGTCTTCCTTCGCCCCCTCTCTCCTCCCGCATGTCTGTCTTCCGAGTGCGCTTGCGTTCTGCCGAACCACCCCCCCGCGCGAGCCACCCATTCCTCTTCCTGCGCCGGCCCGTTTACCCTTCCGTCCTCCCTTCCCCCCGCCCTTCCCCTCCGGGCCCCTTTTACCCCCCTTCCCCCCCTCGTGTGTCCTCTCGCGCGCCACCCCTCTATTGATTTTGTTACAAACCGGCTCACCATCCCGCTCCCTCCGGCTTCCCGCGACGTCGCCCTCGCCGACCCTCGCGAAGTCCGTTGGAGAGATACGCGCCGATGCGTGTATACGTTGATATATAAACGTATATTGTTTATACATATTTCTCGCTATCCTCGCCGTCGTCGTCGTCGTCGTCGTCGTCGTCGTCGTCGTCGTCGTCGTCGTCGTCAGCCCGAACGACTTCGAATTCCGAACGTACGCGGCGATAACGCACGGCTCTCTTACGATTGAGCCTAGTCAATAAAAGTGCAAGTGTAACGACCCGAAAAACCAATTTCGTCTGTTTCGAAAATAGTCCGTAGATCATCCGTATCTAATCGTAACAATAATCAAAAAATTAATTTTCGTTAATTAGTTCATTCTAAATCATAGTCACACATATCCGTTAACAGAGACAGGGAAAAGCAGAATGTAACCGATGTAAAGATTCTTGTGTCATTTTGGCAAATATTATATAGTCAATACGAAAGAGAATAAGCGACATTTTATTCTTATTCCTACTATAAATTTAATATCGTGCTATTGATTGCTTGAAATTAAAACAGATGAAAATGCGACGAGTTGGATATCAAGCGCTAAATATATATTATAAAGGAAATAATCGTAAAAGAGGGCAGCCAATTTTTCTCGCAAAGACAAATACATACTTGAAATTGAGGAAATAAACACGCGGTGCAATGTTTCCGATATAATCGCTGTGTAGAAAGCGTATAATTTCCGACGCGAAATGTTAGGCGCTCGCATGGCGAACATTCGCGGGGGGATATAAGGAGCCCTCACCGATATACGTATATAGAGAGAGCCGTAGTAGTTTGTGTTCGTCGTATATAGAGCGTATTCAATTTTTTTTTTTTTTTTTTCGCGAGCTATTTCGCCCGTTCTCCACCACGTGCACACGCAGCCGACATTCGGTCGGCCACTCATAGCGGGCCCCCAACTGGTTCAAGTACCACGTGCTCTCGTGGTTCGCCCTTGCGCTCACGTACGGCCAAGGAGTACTCGATGGCATTTGCGGTGGATTTGGCGGTGCTCCGCGCCGCGGGAGCCCCACTTCTGGCCACCGGTAACCATAGGGTACTCCCTCCTCCTCCTCCTCTCTACGCGCGATTCCTCTCGTCTCTCCCACCTTTCTACTCTCGCTCGCCCTTACGGACGCTCGAGAGGCCCCGTATGATACCCCCGTGATAATCTCTCGTCTATCGGGGGGGGGAGTCACTGAGCGCGGATTAAAAGGGTGCCTTTTACCCGGGGGTTCCGGCAAGATCTACATCTCTCTCTCTCTCTCTCTATCTCTGTCTTTCTATTTATCTCGCTAAGCTCTCCCGACATTCGCGATTACATCGTGACCGTCAAGACGTACACGCATAATTCGCGCAGAATATATTCCGCGGATGACATAAACAATATTATCACATTTTGCGAAAAATTTATAGCGAAATATCTGACGCGCGTTCACAAACGCTGACGTTTGTTTGCGCCGCTACTTTGCCGCAGAGTCGAGTAATTGCGAGAGACTAAAATATTTGGATCGACATCTGCCGGCTTCGTTTCTGTGAAGGAAGCCGGCCTCCTGCCTACTCCGTTAAGCCGGCTCTCGCGTAAGTCAGGCATGCGAAGATTCGAGGACCTTGTTTCGTGGGATTGTCGGAGAATCTCTGCAATTGCATTACCCCCTTGTAGATTGTACAAAAAAAGTCTCGTACTTGGAAACTACGGCAATACTAGTTAAATTATAGTATCATCTTTCCACATCAACGCGACGCACTAACTTCTCTACGACAATACTATATTATGCATGTATATGAAATAATAATTAAAGTACGTATAATTATATAGAATTTTTTGTTGTTTGCTTGAATGTATGCGTTTTTACTTTTTCATATAGAAAAAAATTATAATTTATGTAAAATTGTTGACTGCGAATGTCAAAATAATTTAACATTAAAGAATAAAAATTCATTCGAGCGAGTCAAATTTCAGAGACGTATAAATAGATTTGAAATTTGACACTTTGGTAAAATTTTAAATAGGCATTCTTTCATCGGAAGTTTAATCTCAAGTCTAATCTGTAGGATATTTCGATATAGTATCTGTCGCGAGATTGACAGACTTCCCTCGGAACACAAGAGTGCGCTATTGATAAAAATTAATATACTTCGTCAATCCTTAGGCAGATTAATCGAGGACGTAATGCGCCATTTATTACAGTAGATCCTCGCCACGTGTTCGTCTACTTAACCCAACAATTCGGCGTTACGTAAGGTTTCGCGCTCGGGGGATAGAATACCGATCCGAGAAATCAGGCTTGCGTCCAAAGTGGGTTAATAAAGCGATATTAAAGCCACGGGTGGTAGACCCTACGGCAGAATCCCTCGTGTCCACTCTGGCGCGGTCTTCGTCCAGCGGGAATTACGTGCGAGAGCCGCCACCCCGTGATCCACCATGGCGTTTCATTAACGCTCCGCTGTCTCGGCACGTTTTTGCGACAAGCCCGATTATTAACTTTACGTTTTATTTAGAAGCTTTTATGTTGCGTCGTGTCTACTTATGATGTCTTTATATTCGCAAGTAAAATTTGTAAATAAAAATTGAATTCGTATTATGTGATGCATGTTTCTTTTTTTTTTTTCCCATATTTGATATATAAAAATATGAAAAACAATTGCATTATAGATATAAATGAGTGTTGTATATAAATTTAAGATTTAGACAAAAATAGATTAATATCATGTATCTTTAATAAAATATACAGATTTATTTTTTCTATCCTAAAATGTCACAATTTTACAATATTTTGATGCAACGCTCATTTATATTTATATCGCGTTTCTTATATATTTTTATGTAAAATATTTAATTCACCGAGCGTTATCTTGAATCGTAACGTCATTATCTGAATTAAAGAGTACTGTCAAGAAATAGACGTACTCGTTTCGGATGTAGTCCGCTGTAACGGTACATTACGGCAGCATAATCTCTACGAATGTAGAATTTTCACCCGTATATTCCCGACCGCTCTAACTACCCGACAAGGCTGGATATGTAGAGTAGATCGGCAAACTGTAAAGTTTACAAACACCAGCGCCCCGTGGTTATTATCCCGTAATCCCGGTGTTTTACATGTTATGAGGATGCGAGAGAGGCGGTCTGTTACCTACAACCTTCGGTCTTACGTTATTACACACCGCGTTCACACGATCCGCACATATCTCACCGACGAGAAGAAAGACCCGCATGATTTTACATAAATTTCACGAGTCGAAACACTATCCGCGAGCGGCCGTAATTTACTCAGAAAGTTACAAATATGCTACCGTGTTCACCGTAATCAGAATACCACGAAGGAAAAGCTATAATCCAATTATCTATATAGTAAACAATTATTGTTATCTACATAGTAATTATTTCATGTATCTCTTGGATAATATATTTGCGAAAGTTCCGATTAATTAAAAGTTCTCGGTGTTCTCTTCTTGTTTCGTATAGCTAAACGCGCCTAATAATTTGAAGGAAAGATCCTCATCTGCGTGTCTCGGTTTCGATTTACGGGGGATCGCGTGCGACTTGAAAGCGCGTGTTTTGACACGCAGCCCACCCACGCGCGCCAGCCACCCTCTCGATCGCACGCAAACTCGCACGAGAACTCGCCATTAAATGCATTAGGACACGTTTAATAGTGCCGAGATCTCTCTCGTTATATAGCCGGCTGCTTGCGTTGGGGTCGTCGTGCTCGTGCTAGCACCCGGCGAGTGTGTCTAGTTCTCATTGTTCCCGCGCGTCAGACACGTGGCCGTGGCACGGGTCCAGTGATATCGAATATTCCTCCTTGTTTTCTCCGCTTTTTTCACAACGCCCCTCTTCTCTGATTGGCACTTAAAAATTTCGACGATCGTGCGCGTCGCGCGGGAGGAAAAAAAAAAGAAGAAGCGAGCACCCACGGAGGTCGCCCCCATTCAGCTCGGCTCAGCGCCGAGCTTGCAAACTCCCGTATGTCGGGAAGTTTGCAGGCTAAATTGACCGCGCGGCTGCGATGAAAGCGGTAATTTCAACCGCGGAAAATTCTGCCTGACGCTGAAGTTTTTTTTTTTTTTTCCGCGTGTTCGGACAGACACACGAGTCGAGTACGAATACGCCAATGGCGAATTACCGCGACGAAGTGATAATCTCGCATCCATCTCGAGTTGGCGTGGGATTTATCTCGCTTATATCGCATTCCTCCGTTCGAGTCAACATTGTAAAATTATCGAGATCGTCATTTTTGTCAAAGTTGAAAATTATAAAGAGAGTATTTTTCAACGACGATATCGTTAAAATATTAACACAAAAATATGCGTTAAAATATGTACATATTTCCCGGCGTGTCTCTAATATTTCTGGATGCGAATAATTTATCACCCGCGCCGCGGTACCATCCGCGTGGTAATGGATCAGGTGCTCGGGCATTCCCTTTTTCCTTGTCTACCATCACGCGGTCAATTAATAGGAGTCATTTATAAGAGCAAACCGGGGAATCTGGGAATCCGCGATCCGCCCGGAGGCAATAAATCTCAAGTCGCCGAGAGGCGGCATGGTAGCGGAACCCCTCTTGTAAGCTGGTTGTATTGTAGCTATTACCGAGCCATGCATCACTAGGTAACAACCGCACTATTCGCCGTCTCCCTCATTCCAACAGCGAGTCATCCTCCCCTCCCCCCCTCTCTCTCTCTCTCTCCTGCTCCGCGACCCCGGGGAAAGGACGCTAGGACATCGTCGTAGAAAAGCGCAGGAAAACGCGCGGCGCGCGTTTGGGAAGCTGCGCAGCTGATATCGGACCACCCAGGTTATGCCCTGGATACCTTCCGTCCGTGGGATGGTTCCGTAGGGGAAAACATTACGTCGGATTCACGCATGACCACGAAACGCGATGTTATGGCAGGAATGATGGATGAACGATCGCTGTCGTTAATGAGAGCGAATCGCGTCTCGCAGCGGCGTGTTTCGGCGCTCGTGGCCGAAAAAGCTGAATAAAAGCGCCCCGTTTGTAGTTTTAGCGAGAGTCTCGTCTCTACAAATTATTCGACAAAACGCGAATCTCGCAGCTGGCAAAAAAATATTATACAATGGCGAATAAATCTTCCTCTGAATAGACGCCTGTCTTGCCGTCGTATATATATTTTTCCGCGTTTAAAACTTTTCGAAGACGATACGCGATTACGATACGCCGAAGATAAAAATACTTTTGCATATTAAAGCGGGGGAAATTTCTTTGCGGCAACACACCGCGGAATCAATGATATTTTGGCGCTTTCGAAAACATCCGCGATCGAAATCATTTATTCGATCTGTACGATACAACGCAAAGCAGACGATGAGAAAATAACGAGCGATACTTGGCGCGCAAAACAGAAGATCGCGAGGAAAATACGGCGAGGTAGGGAAAGGGACGACTAAGGGAGAAGACAAGAGAGAAAAGGAGAGAGAAACGGGGACAGGATATATACACGCGCGCTGTGGTACAGCACAGCCTCTCTCTCTCTCTCTCTCTCTCGCCGGACAACCGACAGTTAGAAGAACGGGGTGGCTGTCGAGGAGGGTAGTACCTGCCTACTCCTCGCACCCTCGCTTGGCGCTATAGTAACAACACGGGGAAACATAGGGAAATCAATATGGCTTCCGTTGCCCTCATCCCTCTCGCGCGCGGCAGCCCTCGCAACCCCGGCATCGTCTCTCGCTCTCGTCCGATTTTCTCGCTCCTGTCTCGCTACCACGGAATTGCGTCTATCCCCTGGACTCCCTCGCTTCGCTCCATCTCTGTCTTTCCTATCCTCTCCTTCTCTCCTTTTCTCTCCCTGTCTCTTATTCTCTATCTCTCTCTAGCACTCGACGCGGACGGGTGAACCCATTATAAGGGGGTGTTACTCCGGGCCAATCCCCAACCATCCGGAGAGAGAAACCAGAGAAGCGAGAGTCCAAGAAGGGCGCATGTGCGTTGCTAGGGCCACCGGATGGGTCGCGCGATGCGATGCGATGTGGTATGTGGTTGCGACGCGTTATAACGCCGCGCGTAACGTCCGCCCGGTATATTAGGTATACGGAAAATATTTAAAAACGCATCTACGAGAAGCACGTACGCCAATATCATTTGCGTTGTAGCTGATTATATAATGAATTTATCCACAATAGCAATCGCATTTAAAATATATTTCTTTAGCAAAGAAAATAATTGAATAAGAGTAACGTGTAACCTCTTTATGTTATTTTTTAACATTCTCATTAAAATCAGGAGTAGATGCATCTCGATCATTCTGTACAATTTTATGGACGTTTCGAGATGTAATATTAAGACCTTTCAAAAGACCTTATATATATATAAATAAATGACACTCTGTTAACGTCACGCAAATTATATTGCATCGATAAAGAATAAAGTAAGTTCGATACATTGATAATAAAGTAATATAAAAAGTTTAAATGTAAAATTTCTTTCATAAAGAGCTCGAGATATCAAGGACGGCTCTCTGACGGCGAACCATGAAACTCGAAATCAAAACTATGTCGGTAACACGGAAATCCAGGTATATAGAAGGTAAATCTTTCACAAGCGATAGCCTTTCGTAAACATGCCGAGAAAATTGAATTGTAATGTCGAAATACTTGTGATTAGTCTTATATTCGAGAAAATACGCAATAAGATGTCTAGGGAAAAAAGGAGAAGAAAAAAAAAAATCTTCTGTTTCGGTGCAAAATGATGGTCCACATTGTTACTACAGTACGCGAGAAATCCCAACTGATTTCAAGCTGAGTTCGCCTCCACCTTTCAACCACATCGATCTCCAGTACTCCAGACACTCATTAGACCCCTCAATCGATCAACTCAAGAATCGCGCAGAAGTTGAATTCCATAGTTCCGTAAAGAGCCGAGATATCCATTAAAGCTTGCTTCTTGTTTGACGCTGCATGTTTCTCATTCAGTCGGCTGCGAAATCCACGGATCGCCACAGGCCGCACTGCTCCGGGAAACATTCCCCCGCCGTTTCTTCTTACATTATGATGTGAGCACCACTCATTGGCCCCCACCATATTTTATATCACATAGGGAGTAATTCATTCTTCTTCCGTTGACCTACTTCAGTCGATTAATAGGAGGGAAGAAGAGAACATGGAGTAAAGTCCGAGGAAATGTCGCATTTCAAGAGATGTCGTATATCGAGAGATTGCGCGAGAGAGAGAGAGAGAATGTGTGTGTGCCACCGTGTTTTTCCTCTTCTAACAACGATGTCGGACCAAGTCTGTCTCTCTTCGTTCCCTTCTTTCTACAGGAAGATACCAAAGTAGAGAAGAACGGCGCGCGATTTATCAACTATCGTGGAGCTTGTATACATATATACATATATATATTTTGAAGAAAAGTGAAAACTTTGGAGTCTTTGTTCTATAAATTCCTCCATAAATACCCCCCCACCCTTGGACACGAATCGATTGCTTCCACCAACACACATCGATCAAAGAGGGAAAGCCGCTTGCTCTTCTACGTAGATTTCAAATTTTTTCTCCATTAGATATCATATGTATGTCTCTGCGTGCGTGTAGGCTTCTCCTTAAAATTCTCGTAGATTCTTTTCTTCGCCTTTTTTTTTCTTCTCTTCTGTCATTACGGACAACTACACAAGATTAACGAGAAAGAGAGAGAGAGAGAGAGGCGCACAATTTTCTTCCAATGTTATATAATAATAACACATATTCTAGAAGGCTTTCCAACGTCACGATTCCCGCACGATTCAAACTATGGGGTCCATCAAGCGCCTGTGTGTCCATCGAGTGCCTGTGAGAACGAGTTAGTTGAAAGATCGAAAAGGACGGAACTCACATTGTCCTAGACGACGAAGATTCTTCATCGAACGATGCCCATCGCTAGTAACGTTTACTGAGTAGCATCAGACCACCTTATTCGGCTGTGTCTAACTACCTTATATAAAGAACAGAATCTTTACACAGCGCTTGCGAGAAAGCTCCATCAAGTATACCTAAGAAACGACGTTCTATCGCGCGTATTTTTACAATCCGCTTTGCGTTCGATCAAATAAATATAATGTCAGAGAAATGTTTATACGCAGATATATGCATCAAAGCGATAAGAAATAATGAAAATTGGAAATTTTAATAAGAGATATTTAATGCAATAATATCCTACCGGTATATTAAGTAATTAAATTTGCATAGAGACGAATAATCGATCCAGGATTCGCACGGTTATCCTAAATATCCTTTATCGGTATCGTGTCCCGCGTATGGTAAATCATAATAATAATCTAATGACATCTGTTTTATCGTCAAAAAGCGATCGTTATTAGAAATATGTAAAGTCATCCGCTAAAATGTTAATAATATGATTTCAATTAATCTATATTGAAATAATATCAGGGGGGGGAAAACACAAAATTGCAGTCGGCAAAGCAGAAGACTACATCGCGGGCTAAGGATGCCTGCTGTAGCTTTGCTAAAGACAGCGTGCCACAGGGCACTGTACCGTAGTAGAGTTGTGGTACGTTGGTATCAAAATAGGTTGCTGGTATCAACGGAATATGGCCTTACCAACCTCGTCGGTAAAGGAGTTCCCTCAGGTTATAAGGCAACGCGCTATTTCCTGAGTGAAAATTCATTTTTCAATCGATCATCTTTATTCCAGCATCGAGATTTTATATCGAAAAGAGTTTCACGCTCTGTTAATATCTCTTACAGTTTTCAGATACAAACAATCAAAAATACAAATATTAGAATTAACTATTAAAATATTAAAATATCAACAATATAAAATTGCATCTACATTTATTTATTTTTATTTATTTATTTCTTTTTTATTATTGATTTATTTATTTTATGTGTTTTAACTAATTTAAATTTTTTTCTTTTAAAAAGAAATGTGTGTATAATGTATTTATTTACTATTGTTAATATTTAACGTCAAATGCTTTTGTCAGTAAAACAATATATAATCGAATACTTTCCACTCGCGCTTCAAATAATAATATTAAGGTCGTGTTTATCATCACGTATTCTCATACGAAAAGATATATATATATATATATACAGACGAATAGATTTGCCAGGATATATACAAGTAGGACATTCAGTTGTCTATTGAAATCGTAACGGTTCGCACGATTAAAGCGACTTTATATTAATCCAGGTAACGTCGACGAGAAGGTGAAATTTGATTGCGAGAAATAGTGAAGGGTAATCAATTTGACAGCGTATCGAATAAATCGAGACACTATAAGTAATCATATCTTTTGAAACGGAATAATTTGTTTTGAATATCTATCTACAAACATGTATAGATTTTAGATTATGTTTTTTTTACTAATACATGTTTGCGAGAAGTAAAAGGAGAGAAAAAATTATGAGAGAGAATAAACATACATAGGTGTGTTTTTTGCATGATTTAAAGAAGAAATTTTGTAAATTTGTGATATTTGTAAAATGTGCAAATTAAAAATTAGATTTCACTGTAACTACGAACGCATTCATTTTTTTCTGAATTTAAATGATTTGAACAGTGTTGCGATGAGAAATGTTGACACTAGCAAAAGAGTTATAAAATATCAAAATACAATGTGAAACACACATATTTATAATACATATAATAAAAATCACTATAATTAAAGCGATACGCAATCAGTGATCTTGTAAATATCGTAACGATATTATCGTAAGCTTCTATTTTAGGTCGCAGGATTCGCGTTAAAAGGAGATACACCAACGCTAACAAGACAAGAATTATGGCACTCATGTTAACGCTACCATTGATCGGTCTAGATCCGGAGCACTTTTCCGCATTGAACGTGAAGCTTCTTAAGCTCGAGAACGAACAGAACTCGAGAAATTTATCCGATTCCGGACGGGCTTCTCCAAGTGCCGGAAGCGAGACCAGCGGCATCAGCAGTCTCGCACTGTCCGGCGAATCAGCGTCAGCCGAATTAACGCCGATTTCATCGAGACCAGAGACACCCACCAAAGTTCCGTACAAGGAGAAGGTAAACATTACGCGCATTACCGAAGAACTCGATATTAGAAGGGATTATAAGAATCCCATATCAAGAGAGAAAGAGAGAGAGAGAGAATAAAAAATCTTAGAGAAATTAATTTTCTAAAGAATATTTGCTTAATAAAAAAAAGATGATGTACGCGCAATCGTATTTATAATGTTATTTATTAGCACATGTCTTAAAAAAATTGTTTTCCTAAAGAATATATGTTTAGTTGGAAAAAAAAAAAAAAAAAAAAAATGTGCGGTCGTATTTATAACGTTATTGATATTGAGACACGAATATTTTTTTGCATTACTCGTACGCAGTCCTTTTCCCTATTGATTATAAATGTACACATGTGTACGAGAGAAAATAAAGAGAAAGAAATTTCTTTTAGATAAAAGCACCACCAGCACTTCGCATAATGCACGGAGGACGCGATATATTGAATTTAGGAGCAAATATTAGGCCATCGTTCAATTGGGAAATAACAGATCGAAAGTTGTCGCGATATGAAATTGAAAACATTATAGCCAGTCGCTCGATGCGTTACCGATTACGCGAGCAGCAACCTTACGATTATTCAATGGTACGTATTTGCATGATACAATATCCTTTCTTCCCTCCATGAGAAAAAGATTTTCAATACAAAATTAATTTGAATAATGTAAAGTAGTATGCGATATAATATCTTTTATAAAGGTGTAAAAAATTGTGTGTTTGTATGTGTGTATTATGTAATCTTCTATAATTAAAAAAAAATGTTAAATATATATAATTAGTAAATTTTGTGAATATTATTAAATTTTAATCACAGTTTTAATGCTCGAAATTGTATTTTATAGAAATGCTGCGACGTATGTGGATTTTGCGAACAATCACGCGTCTTTTAATATGAGGGTGACCGTAATAATTAACGCGACAGTAATGTCCAACATCCAACGTCGTGGACAACTAAATTGTAATAGACCGAGTAAGCGGCAGCCGGAAACGGAGACGTATCGTAAATCGAACGACACATATATAGATATATATAAGATATATATAAGGTATAAATCTAAATATTTGAAAGGGGATATAAAACGTGAATATGATAATAATTCAGATAATTCACAATTATTAATAATCTTATTACTCGTATATTTGAAGAATATATTTAGGTCAATTAGAGAGAAATTCGAGTATATATAATGCATAATTAAATAATATACGTTTCCGTACCCCGGATACGGGCTGCAATGGTCTCATTAAAATTTTCCTACATTTTTATATCATATGAGAGTGGTGAAATTATAAGAGCTGAAATGAGTAATAAAAATAAATTAGGATAATTCAAGATCTTTATAGCGTCTAATCTTAAACATTGCACAGTTCTGAAATCTTTTTTTATTACCATAAGAAATTAACTCTATCAGCTCGATTGTATGATTCGTCCATCTTTTATGGAATCCCCCCTTCTACGGGATAACTTTAGCTATATGGCGCGTATGTACATAATTATACTTCGGACGAATGACGATAGTTGGCTTTAAGAATATCAGCGCTTTATAAAGCCGTCCGAGCGTAAAGTGTCGTGTGACTACAACCGGCTTTCATTCAACGATCAAACGATATTAGATCCTTTACGCACGATGTGACGGTGATCTGTGTAATTGAAGATTCGATTGGAAAAAAAAAATTGAAAGAAAAAGTTTACTCGCAATCGTATTTCGTAAAATTTCGTAAAGCCACACGCTGTTCAAAAACTTTTCTATACGTATTTCTTTATATACAAATTTATTGTAATTTGAAGATATTTCTCATTGTCAAGATTGTCATCGACGTAAGTCGATCGTGTATCGTTTTACATTTTACAATCGTACCAACGAGTGCCATTACGCTTTATGCAGCATCGTTATATAATGACGCACCGATAGATAATAATATCGCGTTTCACGTAATATCACGAACGATCGGCAATTTATCAAAGGGCCGAAAAAAATTAATCCTTACATTTTCGCGGTAAATGTAATACCTGCTACGGAGGATATAATATACAATTCTACGACGGCACATATTGCATATACATCTTGACCATTGTTTATTGCTTACATGATAAACAATTTTTATATATCTCAATTGTTGCGCTATTATAATTCTATCTATTTTTACACCAAATAAAATCACTTACGCAAAAATGTAAAAATTACTTATTCCTCTAACTTCCCTTAACTATATTTTATTACATTCGGCTTTCGCAAAGAGACGAGGGAGAATGGACTTTATAATTTTTTTCGCAAAAATTAAAAATTTCATAATATATCGTCGCGTGTGCAAAGTCAACAAACGCCTTTCCGGCAGCGATACTTGAGAGATCGCGGCAAAGATGAGCGGACTCGGCGAATTAGTGTGTAAATTCGCGCGAAAGGCATTAGTGCCGTTTCACGAGCCGCGCAAGGGGATTGATCGCTCGGACCCTCGGTGCCTCTGTATTGTTTCAGCTCGAGCGTAACACCCGGCGTGGCGCTGCGGCCGATTCTCAATCCACAATCCCGCTCCAACGACCAACACTTTCACGGAAACGACCACCCACTTGCGAAACTTGCGTCTGTACCGCGCACGTGCGTTCTCCAGTCCTTATCCGACACGCGCGCTCGGTATTCGCGTATTTCTCAATATCCATGCATCCGAAAGAGATAAACCAATTGTTAAAAAAAACAAAAAAAATTATAAGAAAAATACTACTCTCTGCTAACATATGATAATATTCATATTCGATTTGCCTTAATTTTTACAATTCAGCAAATTATCAACCGTTCGATGATCGAGATTAAGAGTCCCGACAATTCGCTAAATACGTCACTGGTGTTTATATCGCTTGCGCGTATATTTCGCAGGGTGTACGAGAACCTTTTTAGGCCGCACGCGTGCATATACATATATATATACCAACGGTACGCGCGCGCGTGGAAGCGCCCCGTCCGTGCGTGTACGCGCGGATGCGTGGGTGCGTGCAACGCGCGAGAGATGCGCAGGACGACTATTCAGATATTGTTGTTATTGTTGAGAGAACAATCGCCCGTCAATAGGCCGCCTCGGCACAATGTATCTATTCAGGTGCGGTCAGCGGTGCTCAATCGATCAGGATCCATCCTTCGCGAGACACGGAAAAAGCTCCGCGTGACCGACAAAAGACCATCGTCAAATGTGCATCGCGGGAGTTTTCGTTCAAAGTTTTACTGAGCTTTAAATCTTCACTGAATTTACTTATCGACAAATGGAATACGCACGCTTATCTCTTTTCTACTTTTTGAGAAAGGCATGGGCCGAAAGAGATACTGCTTGACATACGTATTTTTATTTTATAAAATATGATGTAAAATATATTTGACGTTTTGAAAAGCGAGATAAAATTGAAATAAAATGAATTTACGTTGTATGGAGAAATGATTGACTCGTAGATAAAATTATTTTTACCATTTTCGAAATGTATATATATTTTTAGTCTGCATATATATGTGCATCTTTAACATATTTTTTATCTTTCGATAATTTAAATTACTGTAAGAATAGTTTAGCAATTGATATTGTATGTTATTGTATATAATGTGCGATTGTGGGTATAAAGTGCGAAATCACTGTAAGGACTCAGGTCCTTCTGCGTCACCTCTTCTCTCGGGTCGTCAATCGAAGCGTGAAATGAATCTTGAGCCGCGATGAATGAAACATATCGGTCTTCAAGATCAAATCGCAAACGTTTAGACATTGCAGCGACCATATATCCGATATCGTCTATTTATCATTAATTTTCTTCAATCAAATTGTCAGTTTCTCTGTTATTGTCGGATTTAAAAAATTTTCCGTTAAAATATATATACATATATTTTTTTACGATAACTCCAAATTATAATTTTAATTTCTATTATTAAAAATCACATTTTATAAATTTCTTAAAGCTCTCGAATATTGTATGAAAATAAATTTTAAACTCTTTATGCACAATTGATCGTATCTCGGCTTATAAATATCTGATAAATATCTGGATACGATTCTCCCTCGCTTAATAAATATATTACAACGAACGTATGAATCGTCTATCGCTCGCAACTATTATTCGACCAAGTCGCAGCCTGAGCGCCGGTCAAACGAACGGCCGTATATCCTAACGATAACATTATCGGCTCGCTCAAAGACGCGCTCCAAAGAGGTCCAGCCGCCGGCGCTGGAGAAAGAGAGGCCGCGACGAGTGAGAGCCACTGTCGCGAGCGAGGGTACCCGAGTTCCGCGGCTATAGTGATGATTACGTATGCGGGAATCATTGTCGAGTAACGCGCGATGCACATGCAAAGGCCAAAAATCGTCGAAATCAGTCGAGTTCAACATCAGCATTGTACCTGGGCTTTGTCTCTGCCTCATTGTTGTTGGTCGGTGCCCCCTCCCCCCTCCCCCCACTCTCTCTGTCTCTATCTCTCTCTCAGTGTAGAATCTACACGTATGCGCGAGCCGCGGCTGCTGTCCCAGGTTTGGCTTCCATGGCTGGTCCAGCCACGCATCCAGGACCATTCGCTGGTTCCGTGAATCGGTATAATCCTTTTACTTTTAAAAACGCGCACATATATGTGCCATTAAAAAAAGGACGATGATAAAAATTGATAGATAAATATAAAAATTTAATATTTTTGGCATGTACTATTGACATTTCATATTGTATTCTTTCTCTTTATTAAACTAATATCGATGTAGCAAAATAAATCAATTTGATATTTGTGAAAATGTTTGTAAGTTTTTTAAAAGTAGTTTTTAAAAAATTAAATTTTACCGTACACTAAAAATAATTCTACTTTTGAAGATAAGAATATCTATTTGAAACATAATGGCGTGTAAACGTTAAGTTCTTCATAAATTATTCGTTGATTCTTAGCAATTTTCGTACGGTATCTCGGTGTCTCTAATTCAACCGCGGCATCGCGAGTAAATCCGATCTTACGCATCTGACGCGCGATCGAAATGAAGGAAAAGAAGTCGGCACGGCGAATCCTTGTCTGCCTTTTTCCACTGTGCATAATACAGGTGCAAGACAGATAGGACAAGATCTCCGCGATGATATCGGAACGAGAATGAGCGAGCGAGAGGGGTAACATCAGCGGCGGAGCAAGGCGAGTCCGGAGAAGGGGAGAAGGGGAGAAGGAGAGAAGGGAGCGAAGCACGGAGAGCGAGAGAAACGAAAGAGAGAAAGAGAGAGAGAGAGAGAGAGACAGAGATATGGTAAAGAGAGGGGGATAGGAGGAGAAGAGGGCATAGAGCAGCTGAATAGGAAGCGACACAATGGACCTGGGTGGCTGTGGAGGCGTGTTATCAAATGGGTTCCTCATTCACATACTGCGGCCTGAGCTACCTGTGTCTGTCTGTACCGGTGTCTGTCTGTTATACTTATTCATACCGCCCATTGTGTCCTCCACTGTTGAGTCGAGTTCAGTTCAGTTGAGAACGCGATGGAACGTGCCACAATGCACGAATATGGGCTGCGCCCCGCACCTCCCCCTCCCCCTCCCGCTCCTTCTGTACCCTTCCCCTCGTCGTCGCGTACCTCTTTCTCTCTCACTCTCTCCAACTCCCTCTTTGCCATTTGCCACCCACGGTCCGACCCGCGCGCGCGCTGGATTCGCCGGGGCCGAATGAAAAGAAAATTGCATCGGGAAATTGTATCCGCGAGAAAACCCGACCGATAATGCCGAGTTCTCGAAGCATACACGTTTCTCCGTCTCGACGATGGCGACGGCGATCCTCGAATCTCGCTGCCGACTGTCTCGTTTAGACGAGCGCGCGATTTTCCGCGGGGAACGATCGATGACTCTCTCGCGGATCCCATCCGGAATTCCGGGATGCGCTTGATATTCGCTGGCAATGGAAGTATTATCGCGACGCGGTAGTTGTCAGAGGCGATAAAACAGAGGCTAATATATGATGCGAATGAGAGGAAAGTTCCAATGTGATCCTCTTCGCTAAAGAATAATCTAATTTACCCCGATAAAGTTCCGCGATCAATCCTAAATTAAAAAAAAAAGAAAGAAAGAAAGAAAGAAAGAAAATTTTTAGAGAATTTAAAAAGACGATAGCTTTCTCTTTGCCGCGAAGGTACGTTGCCGAAAAACGATGAATAGGGGGAGGATCTCGAGGAAGGGAAAAGGGAGTCCGCGCGAACTCGCACGGATCGTCGCGGTCGCGATATGAACAGAGAAAAAAAAGAGAACGCGATACGTATGTATATAACGTATAAGCCGGCCATAGGACCCTGGATGAGCCGCCCGCGGACGCAACGGCATACAAAACTCGCTCAATACGTCATTCAGCCGAAGAATACGCCTCGTTCTCGCCATTTTGCTCCCAGAATGAGAGTTTCAAAGGGAATTAAGGATTCAAAGGCATCTTTTGCGCTGCGCGCATAAAACGTCCAGCCGCCGCCGCGGCTCCGCGTCTCTTCCTCTCTCTCTCTCTCTTTCGATCTCTTTCTCTCTCCTTATCTACTTGCGTCTTTCTCTTTTCTCCTTCTATAACTCCTCATAAGTATCGGCTGCGTTTCTACAACGTTCTCAAGAGGAACCGTGAATCACTGAAGCGCGCGTCACGTCGATAAAATATCCATACAAAGATATTAAGTCGTCGAACAAAGTAGTATCTGGTCCAATTTATTCAACGCGCACATTTAGCGGTAAACATGCCTGTCGGATTTTCACCTCGCGTCTCAATGCGATCCTCACGTGCGAAGAATTTTAACGGGGCATCATGTCCATCGATAAATATACGCTATTCTTCAATGACGAAAAAAAAAAAAAAAAATAATGAGACATCACTTATAGATCGGTCAGTATTATTCTGATAATTTAATATTATTCGAATAATTTCTCACGGATATTATATGATTACGTCACTATACTTTTTAGGGTGGCAAATAGATAAAATAAGGTACCAACAAAATCCCATAAACGTCCACGTCACCGCTCAAATAGCCGGTCAATGTCCCAGTAACCCCAAATCTGTCTACACTTATCCAAGAAAAAAGAAAAAGAAAAAAAAAAGGTTCGCCCTTCATATTTGACGTTTGTTCGGTCAAAAAATGCCTCGGACCACATGCACCCTCGTAATCCCACCCTTCGCGGGATGACCTTTCCTATTTACAGCGTTCGCGCGGAACAAATTCGGACGACGATCACTGTTTGCGCTATAAGATAACAAAAGGAGGGGTGGCGGTCGTTCCCGTCTGTCTAGGATTGCGCGATTAACATAAAAATGCGACGGCTCGTAAAAGGCCATCGTATATATACATACATTATAAGCATTATATATCGCGGGAGGGTTATAGTTTCCGATTGTTATTCATATACGGTCGGTAGCAACGCCCGACATTCATGCCAACGCGTGTATCGAGTCAATATAACGTCAACATAACACATAGCGCGCAAGTATAGGGGCGAAAAATGTCGCGATGATACATATTGATCGTCGTAATTTCCGCCTTTTTTTACACAGAGACTCTGTCCATATACGGTACGAGATATTTAAATAAAAATAAAATATTATATCATTTTATATCGTGTAATATTAAAAAATTTATAGCATTTTATGATATTATATAATATATATTAATTTTTTTTATTTTTCAAAAATCTTGTAGCTGCAAGTTTCGCAGAGAAATATTGTTAAATCCCTCTCTGCGGACATATTTATCTCCTATTTGATTTATAACACAATTGTACTCATTAATTTCTTTCTACACACTGACGTTCGTATTTTATAAGAATAATTTACGCTTTTGCCAATGATACTCTCTTTTTAACAGTATCGAACGTAACGCGCGCAAAATTAAACGTTTTTACTCACCCCCTCTCGCTGCACGAAATTAAAAGGATGAAAGGATGCGCCCGCCACTTATTCAGCCAACATCATTGCAAAAGCTAAGGATCTGAAACGGAAAGCACACCTTAATAAGAGCGAGAATAAAACATCATCGAAAATTATCAAATTACTACAAAAATCAGTTCGTGAATTTCGAAAAAAAAAAAAATTAAGTAAGCGCATCGTAAAAAATTTTCTAAAAATTCAGGCACATTTTTGTCTGTATTTTCAAATCTGAATGTCCGAAAGAAATTTCAGATCTGTCTTAATCGTCGGAATCATTTTTCCAAAAGTTCTGAAGATAAAGATTCTGTGTCTGAAAATGCAGACATTCTGTCTGAAAATTCAGATAGTACGTCTGCAAAAAAAACTACGGACATTTTGTTTAAACTTTCAATCAGTTTCTTTTACAGCGTGTCCTATCCAAGATATATCTCATAATGATTACATCCAACAAAGACACACAAAAATACAACATTCATTAATTTATATTATTTAGATTTAGTTTCTCAATTTTTGCGCGCGCGATATCTGATCTTACGATCGACAAACGTTACGTTCGTTTATTCAGTAGCTGCCCGCGGACACATCGAAATTGTTCGCCCTTTTCTACGTCGCGCGACACATCGGTATTCTTTCCGCAGCCTACACACATTCTCTCCGCGTTATATTTTTCGTTTTATATTCTCCTCTCCTATTTGCGCGCGCGAAAACGCGCGGCTATACGCCACCTCCCCCGTTTGAGCATTGCCGAGGCCTTATCGGCAGTTATCGGGCCGTGATGTCGCACAATGGGGCAGACAATGCACGGGACAATACACCCTCTGCTTCTAGACTATCCGGCCCTCTCTCACCCGGGGCATCCCCATTGCCCCCACCTACCCACTGTCGTCGACTTCTCTCTTGGAATCAGCACATCCCCGCCAACTTAATAAACATAATAGCTGACTATGCTGTCCCGTGGTCACAATGAGAGCTCCGCGCAAAGAGATACCAAAGATACGAGGCACCGGCATTGTGCGACCTGCTCTTCCCTATCTGCCTCCCCCTCTCGCCCAGCTTCCCCACCGAACGGATTATATGTCGACGTACCGTCGCGCATTTGCCATTCGCGAAAAAAAGCTTCTTCGAAAGAAAGAGTGAAAAGAGAGGGATCTTTGTTACTTGAACGATGAAAGACGAAGAGATTCGCTTGCAGTTGTTATCAGATGGTGTGCAGTCACTCGAGAAATAATTAGCGATGAGTTCTTTTTTTCACCAATGATATAGTTTAAATCATATACAGTGCCGTAGTTTAATCGTCATCTTCGTGTAATCGCGTTAGAACGTAATATTTATCGAACGGATGTCGTAAGATCGTAAAAAAAGATTATTTTCCCTCTCCCATTTATTTTATTTGAAAAATTTTCAATATGAAATGTTTAACAAGCGAAGACTCGTCACACAAGACTCGAAGCGAGAAGGAAAAGTAGGTAAAATATCGAATTGCGCAACGAGACATTTGTCTTTCGACACGATTCTCCCATCGTGGTTTGATTTCGAAGGGTGAATTGCCGCACGCATCATCGGATCGACTCCGCACCCTCGTGTATATACTCCCACTCTACACGATCTACCGCGGGTTACCCGAACCACCCTTCGCGACCGAACAATATGCTTGTTCTCCCCGCCGCCGTGTAATTACTCTAAACCACGTGCCGCCACAGAGAGAGAGAGAAAGAGAGAGAATGTGTGTAAAAGAGAAATAGAGAACGCGTGAGCTGATGCACGAGCCATTGAAAAAGGCAGTCGAGCGCCCATTATTTCGAGAACTTTGCACTTTAAGCGCATCCGATGCCACACACGATGTGTGTGATTATATCCAAAATGAGTTGCAACCAAAAATATATGTGACTCGTGACTATCATTATCCCGATAAAGCAACGATAAAAGTTTCGCATTAAAATATGTATCGAGATAAAAATGCAATAATAAATTAATGCATAATTAATTTTGAAAATATTGAGAAACTGCTACTTATTTTCACAATCTTGAAATACATGCGGATAAAAATAATCATATTTATAAATATCAAAATTATTTAAAATTTATTTCAACAATATTTTTTATTGATATTTCTCATTAATATCTTTATGTAATATTCTTTATGTCTGATATGCTTATATTATCAGAATTATATTATCAGAATTTGTTTTAGTGAGATATTTCGTTAGGAACAGAAATTACCATAAGAATACGCGACATTTATAATTGCAGGTTGATATCGACAGACAGATTTCCATGTAACATCTTGCGCTTGTTTCCTGGCACCGATCGTATCTTCGTAACGGCATCGGAGAAACGTTAATTAAACGAGCAGATGCGCCGAGGAAATAGTAAATCATACAACCCCCGCGCAAATAGAGACCGTTCGGAGCATCGTATCGTCGTCAGGTTATCGGGATAATGATAAATAGTTCGTTCAAACGAACCCCTTCTAGGCCACATTATAATTCGCTGAAAGGGTCATGGAATATACACCCCTCCGATCGAAGCACAAAGTGAACTCAAATAAAGTGATGTTTAAAGGGCTAAAAATTCTTATCGATAAGGGTGCGGTACCTCGATTGTTTCAAAATCAGACAGATGTTTCTTTAGCCAATCGAAAGCGATACCTATCGTGTAAATTCAACTTTGTCGAAAATATAAGATCATTAAAAAAATTTATATCGCAAATTTAGAAGAAAATCTTAATTTCTTGGCCCTTTTCGATAATCGTTTCGAATATTCTCGACTCGCAATTAAGGGTCCAGTCTATTTTAGGAGTATAAAAAATTTTTAGAAATTTATTTTTTCCACCTTTAACATATATTTTTATTGATATTTAAATATGTCGATATGTTTAAATCTTGCATATTTAACTCTTTTTGTTCAATACGAGCTTCTGCACGTAGCATATTTAAAAATACATAGTTCGACGGTGTGACATGCTGCGTTTCTCGTGTAATTATTGAAAAGAAAAAAACTCGGTCTATTGTTATTTCGTAGGATATTTTTGGCATATTGCGCCTAATTTTGTCAGAAAAGATTGAAAAATAACAAAATAATGCCATTTTAAAGAATTAGATATTTCAATTTCCTGAAATTTTTCATTTCTTAAAGATCAGAAAAATATTAAATATTAATTTTTTTAATTCTAATTAAATTCAGTATCCCAAAAATATCCTACAGAAAAATATCCTCACACGAGAAGCAGCGTGTCATACCGTCATTTTTGAACGCTACGCACAGAGGTTTGCGTCAAATAAAAAAAAAAAAAAGCTAAATATCCTAAATTTAAAAATACTAACTACTTGTGTTAATATTTAAATCTCAATAAAGACACATATAAAACGTCAAAAAAATTTAATCTCTATTCTAAAAAAGAAAAAAAAAAAGTCTAAAAAAATCATCAATTGTTCATATTGCTAATTAGATTGGGTCCTTAACACAAGTTGCGAGCCGAATCCCTCATTCATCGGCGCAAGGCTGCGTCGTCCGCTTTAAAGTCAAAATATCGGGATTAACTTGGACGGCAGATTAACGAGTAATTAACCACATCGGTCGATTCGATAGATAATCCGGAAGACGATAGTAAAACAAGAGGTAACCTCGTGGGATTGCCACCGACGACGACAGCGGTAGAGCGGTTGTGTAACGGCGGTCGCGTTAGCGAAGGTGGTGGTTATAGTGACAGTGGTGGTGGCGTCGGAACCGCCCCGGCTTTGCAAGCCCGGCGAATGGAGTGACAATGCTGCCACGAGATTCACAGTTCTCTACCACCCCTTTTGTCTTTCCCCTCTTTACTCTCGGTCCCTCGCACGCGTTCTCGTCCCCTTTCATACCATTTGCAACTTTCCTGTCCTCCCTCGCGTCTTTCCCCTCCGGATTTTCCTACCTACCTCCCACTGTCGCGTGGCAAGGACGGCTCTCTTTCTACCTTCCTATCCACACCGCGCGAGGCCTCTTTATCTCGTCTATGCATTCCCAGCGAGTGCAAATGCCTCGAGGCAAATTTTCGCGAGACGATTATCATCGTCAAAAGCGCGGATCGAAACACTCGTACGACACTTCGTCATAAAATAATCACGAAAGAATATAGTATATACATTTACGTTCAATTATACTTTTAAATATGCGTTTGTGAAATGTTCCGTTACACGCATCTAGCTAGCATTCCCTTCTTATGAAACTTCAAGATAAAATTATAAAATAATTATTCAATAATTTTACGACGATAATTCTCTTCCTCTGACAATTAAAAATTTTCGTGCCTCTCTCTCGAAAATATATATAAATGAGTGATATTGCTTTTCAAATTAGAGATGAGTTATTTATTACGATGTAAATGATCGCACAGAGCATAATTTACACATCTATTTAAAAATCATTTAGAAAAATCATGTGAATATATGAATAAAAATGCTAAAAATTTTATCCGCTTAATTTCGTAGCACGTACTTGAATGGAATTTCGATTCAAGGCTTGGTTACCGAGATATTTAACGCCGAAATTAATCTTCACTCCCGCGAGACGGTAAAAAAAACGTGTACACGTGCTGCAGAAGCGAAGCGCAGGGGTTAGGCGGGAAGCTCACGTGCCGGTCGAGTGGGAAGAGGGGGGAAGAGGGAGTCGGACACGCGCGCGAGAACTAAAGCATATCGAAAGAATCCACCATTCTCCCTCATTTCACAAGGACGAGGTCCAAACGCGTTCGGCGTTGCACCCCGCCATCCCCCCCCCCTCCTCCCTTCCCTTCGCCACTCCATCCTTCCGCTCTCTCTCGTCTCGACGTTCGTTTCCCGCCGCGCGGCATCCTCATCCTTCGCACCATATCTCGCGCTCTCTCCCCGTATCAGATCGAGTCCCTCTATTTCGCGTCCTCTATTATTTCTTTTATCAATCTGCGCGCTTTCAGGACGCTTTGAGGCCCGCTGAAAGCTGCGCGATAAATCATGAAATGTAAGAAACCCATACGTACGTGCCCAAGCGAGCACACATAAACGCGACCCGTATACACATACACGCGTGTAGCGAGTTTATCTCTACGTAGGCGCATGTTTCTGTGCGCGCGAATATACACGCGAGCGAACGTACGTACGAACGAACGAACGACGAACGAACGAACGAACGAACGAATGAACTGCGTTTTCGTGTAAACGTACTCGCTCGCGTACACGTATCGCGTACACACACGTGCGAACGCGCGCTCATATTTGCTGGATGTTTAGAGAGATGCGCGTAATACGTGTGTATATGTGTATACGTACATATATAACCGACGGTTCAATAGGCGGCATTGCCACCAGGGCGAACGCTATCCATACAGCCCGCCAGATGAGGTCTTCTAGCTTCCGTCGAGTCCGCGTGAAAGGATGCCCCAATAATATTCCATTCACCGAATCACCCCATCCCTCCCCCACGCCCCCAACCCCGTTCGTCCGCGCGCACCCCTCCCCCTGGCCGTCGATATATACTCGTCGTCCGGCCCGACTCATGCCCAACGTCACCTATCATTGATTTTTCATTTCTCGGCTTTTCAATAGTTTGTTACGAGCTTTCCTTTACGATGACGTGCACCCCGTCCCCGTAATATAACCTCCCTCGTTTTCTCCTTCGGCTTTCCTTCGACGCGAGGAAAACCCTAGTTGATGCTGGGCAATGCTGAGACACATCGCATTATTAGAGGATGCATCGATAGATCGTTCAATCATTTACGCAATACGAAATCTTTTTTCTTTCCATTAAAAAAAATAAAAAAAAAAATAAAATAAAATAAAATAAAAAAAAATATTTTTAGAATATTTTAAAAATGATAATCGACAACCATATCGACAAACCATAATAACAAATCGCTGCAATAATAATATCAATAATGATCTCTATTCTAAAAGAGAGTTTAAAAAAGAAATCTCTCTTTAAAAGATTCTAATTTTATCAACGAGATCATTTCCGCGTGTCTCCATAGGATCGAAGAGATTCGGCCAGCGAAATATTTTTAACTTCTATCGCCGAAAAATTAATAACTAACAAACATGGCGCGCATTGTGTGGATTGGCTAGGAAATCCGTCGGCAGGAATTTCGCCGGTGTGTGCGAAACGGAGCGAAAATAACCTATAACTTTAATCAGGGATGAATAAAGGCAACCCTTTTCGGTACGGCGCTGCGTCAAGGCGAAGAATGGAGATGAGGATGTAGCCGAGTATCGGCATTGTTTCCAAACAAAGCACGCTTTTCATACCCACCCTCTTCTCTCTCCCTCCCCCACCTGCAACATCCCGCCGCGAGACCCCCCCGTCCACCCCCTCGATCCCCCCAACGGCCCGTAGAATCCGCCCGCGCACTCTCTCCGCGGCACGGCGGCGGTTCAGTCATTTGACACGTAAAGAAGTCTGGCAAGTTGGCATTGTGGCGACCACGCCACGCCATCCTCGATCCATTGTTGCCGCCGCCACTACCAAAACCGCGAGACCGCTCGCTTACCCCAAAGCCTCCTCTCCACTCCCTCCCCCTGCCCGCACGGCTCGCCGGCTAAAAGTCAAACCTCTTTCACCACCCTCGTCAAATCGCGAATAATGACGAGTCGATCGCCCGCGCGCTTTCTTTGACGATCTTAGTCATACGGGACGGACACGTTATGGGAATCGAACAAGTGCGGTAGATGATTTCGTAGCTTCATTACGATACCACGATTGAAACGAAGTTCATTCAATGAAAAAGGAAGATTTGAATTTCGTAAACAAATTTTCGTCAAAGAAACGTCGACTCTCTAAATTGACAAAGAAATACTATAATTATTAAATTCCACGCTAAAATAATGCTGGGAATATTTAAACGTCAAGTCAAAAATGACTTGGAGTGCGAATACGATAATCTAATAATGCAAGTTACTCGTCCTGTAATTAGATCGAATGTAACCATCTCTAATGCTCTACGCGAATTAAACGGCACGTACACGCACAAATACACTGACATAACTGACGTAATATACGCATGGTGATACGATTAAATTAACTTCTCAGCGTAATTGATTAACTGACAGTGTCGTGGAGAAGAGGCTCTGTTCAAGTGCGCCCTCGCCCCTTTCTCTCCCTCTCGCTCTTTCTCTGCGGCGACTGTGATCCTCCCCGTAAAGTTTCCCGAGCGTTTGTAACGGACTCCGTGTAATACATATATTGTAGAAGGTTCGTCATTGGTTTCGCGAAACCAACTTCCTATATATTACGCGGATTGCAACTGCAAGCTGTACGCGCATTCTCTCCGCTCTTCCTTTATCGCTCCGCATACAATAGAATGATATAAGGCTTCATCATCGTGATCACCATAGTACGCCAAGGAACGTATATACGCATAGAGGAAACTCACCTAATACATTTCTTCGTAATCTAAATATTGATGTAATAATATAACCGCTTCGTTATTATTTATTTTATATATATTTATTCATATCTTAGTTTTATTTTATATTTCTCAAACAAAATGTTCGCGATAATTACTCGAAATAGAAATTACTGTAATAGAAATTAATCGTAAAATAAATTTTTTTACTGATTAGTGACTATTTTGTTCTCTTTGCAAATTATCTAATATATAAATTTTTATGTGATAAACATCTTTTATTATATTATATAAAATTTGCCAACCGTTCAGAAATTAAATAGAATAATTAGATAATTAGATGGAAAATTAAAAATTCAAATCGTGCAACTAATATAATATATACAATTTAAGAATGATCGCAGTGCCGTTCTCTTGTACGATATCGCTATATTCAATTCATCATGTATATAATGTATTCCTTCCTGATTTGCAGCTAACAGCATCGGCTTCATTCAAGTTCGTTTTCGCACACACAGCAACGTCCCTTGTCACGCGGGATACACGCGAATTCAAGCACGACTCACGTGCAAACACAATGACCTCCTCTCTCTCTCTCTCTCTCTCTCTCTTTCTACGCACAATCGGAACGACGATTATGTCGTATATACGTGCGAGTAGCACATAATGCAATAACGCGAATCAGTATCCTCGGGAGATGCTCGCGAAAGCGTTACCCGTAATGTTATAACGCCGCGTGTGCACGCGTCACACGTGCGAACATTAATAAAGGACCGACGTCCGATATATCGACGTCCGATGAATTCCTCGAGCGAGTGAATTATCGGCGATTCTATTGTGTATGACTTTTAATAATTTAATTCGTATTTTATTTTTATTTCAATGACATAAACGTACGTAATAAACGTACTGAGATATAGTACGTCTAATAAATCAATCGCGTGCGAAAATACGCGCGAAAACAGTTTATCGTAAATATAAATCGACGTAAGAGAAATGATTCGAGAAATTCGGGGGGAGGGAGAGGGAGGGGGGGGGAATTAATTTAATGTTAATACGCGCCAGTAGATCCACATGCCGAGCGGTGAAAGCAGAATCGCACCTGCGTCAAGGAGCGAGCGCGCGATTTTTGTCACCGGCATAAGAGCTATCGCGGGACAAATAATCGTCTCTCGACAGAGGAACCTGTTAAAAGTTGCTAACTCCCCGTGACAGAATAGGGCGCCGCGCGTTGAAAGGATATAATAGACACGTACGTACGCATGGAGAGCGGAAGCTGGCTGCAACGTCCTCGTCCACGCGAATGAGGAGGGGCAGTGGCAGGGGGATGAGGATGGGGAGGGGAAGGGGAAGGTGGTAGGTGGAGACGCAGGGTAGGGAAAAGGGGATCATCGACGGCCTGGGATTTCAGGAGGAACGAGGACAACGCGAGACCATACGAATATGTTATACGCTCAAGCTCGTTCGCTCGTAACCGCGCAGCAGAATAGACGAATTGTTCGGCAGCAGGGCTTTTGTCTATTTTACGGAGTTCCAAGGGCTTCCATCGAGGGACAGGAGGTGAGGTGAGGGGAGGGGAGGGGAGGGGAGAGGGGAAGATGAGGACGGGGAGAGTGGAGGAAAGGAAGAGCCGAAAGCTCGGAAATATATTCTCAACTGAATGTTATACGGATTCGCGCACTGGGCGTTCCTAATTATTGTTTTCCAGACATCCGTCCTTCGCCTGGTTGCCGCGCGATGACTGAAATGCACCATTGTAAAAGTTTCCTCCATTCGCGAACAGGCGCAACGATCGAGTTATCGCGGCGCGGCGCGGCGCGGAAAGGATTCCGATTCCCTTCCCTCTCGTCTATTCTTGATTCATTTGTACGAAAATAAATCGCGATAGATATAAGAGTCGATGTGAATTGAGCACAGATGTAAATAAGAAAAAATTTTTCATCTAGTTTCGCGATACTCGATCCAACGATGCTTGACAAAAATTCCCCGATCGCGGTAATCTTTGGTAATTCGTATTTATTCGCGCGTCATAAAATAATATTATTAATGAAAGAAATTATGTACAATTAATATTAAAAAATAAATATAATACACGAAAGATTTTAATATTATTAAAAGAAATTATTACGGTATTTTAATTATGCAAATATCTAACTAGCATAATTACAAAAATAATTATGCAACAAACAAAAAATAAATCTTTCGATATTATCATGAAATAATATTCTATATGATTCATTAAAAGACGCATTAACATTCTCTTTGGTAACGTCGATGAGAAGTGATCGAAACGTAATAGCGGGAACGCGAGCAAATCGGGGAAACAGTGAGGCGCGAAGGCTGAGGATAGGAAGGAAAATGGGGTGGGGATAGGGGTTGATGGCGAGGCAGTCGTATCGGTTAAGTAGGGGAAATTGCAAAACAATGAGACGTCGTGGTAGGGGTAACAATGTGAGGGACAATAGGCCTGATAATGTGCCGGAGAATGGACGCCTAGACAAAAGAGTCGAATAAGGGCGCGCTCACCTACCAGATCTACAGCACCCACGTTACACCGTCGCGTCGTCTCGCGTCGTTCGCGCCGTACCGTACGCGCCGTACGCACTATGCACGCGCGAAGCAAGAACGCAAAAAGGACGCGCGCGTATTTTTCAGTCGAGTGTAGCCGCGTGAGCAGGGAAAATTTCGATAAATATCCCGTTATGAGTAATAGTAACGTTAATAATTAATATCAGCGACTTTCTCGGATTAAGAATTTCCTTTTTACGTAACTTTATGAAATCTTCTTACGAATAGTTTCTTTCTATCCATATGCTTGTTCAAAGCTTTAGAAAATATAGGATATAACTAGCTTTTTTAATTAATATAAAGGGTAATTTCTCCCCTAATAAAAAATCACGGAACGTTATCTTTTTTTCAATCTTTTCATTTTAAATTGTATAAAAAAAAAATTAATATTTTATTGATAAAAAATAATCTTAAAAAATATATAAAAGAACGCCACTTTTTATTTATGTTTTTGCACGTACTTTTGTAAAAATTCTTCTCTCATAGAAAAAGATGAAATAGAGAAATGCGAAAAAGATATGACAAGTAAATGAGACAGAAATAAATGTTTATTAATATGTTTCGTTATCTAAACGATCATGCAAGAAACCACAGCAGAGAGAAACGGGAATCACGTACGAAGCATATCCGTATACCGCCGGAGGTTAATGTCTGATGTAACCTCGCGTCCTGGTGAGGTTACAAGTCAAGAGATAGCAGGATGTGAGAGAGAGCCCGAAGGCACAAGTTGCTCGTTTTCTGTTCGATTATTTTGATTTTGGCGCTCAACCATGATATATATGTATAATAATAATTATTCTTCTATCTGATCGATTAACCATCTAAAAATCATTTTTTTTGAAATTTTCAGATAAATTCCAAAAACCAAGCAAAGAGAAAATCACGCGGCAAAACTTAACTTTTAACAAATTCTGGAGATGTTTCAATATATGAAATCACGTACAAAAACAAATCATTCTGACTAAATATTGATCTAATTTTTAAAAAAAGTGAATATAATAGAAAAATCTTTTTTAAACTTAATTTTATTCTTATTTCACACGGGCTTGCTTCTGAAAATATTTCCAGACTCGCCGTAATACTTTTGACAATTGAGCGTGTGGAACATATTGACGCGCCCGCCAACGATAAAAGAGGAAAAATAGAACAGCCAGAAAATCCATGAAAGGAATAGAAAAGTTCTCATGTGTTAACGATTGCTGTCCCGTGGAAAATGTGCCTTCGGGATCGGCGTAGCTTCGTGAGCAAAGAACAATAAGACGCAAAAATCAAGTAACAGAGAAACAAAAAGGGAGATGCGCAATGCGAAACGAAGAAAAAAACTTGCAAAGAGGGAAAGACTATGGCGTCGTGGACAAAAGTGGCCGTGCAAGACGGCGAGCGTTATAAACGGTCCATAGAAATTCGCGGCTGCAACAGAATGCCAGCATCTCGCCGGCGCGCGCGTCGTCTTCTGGTACACGCGACTGTTATTTAACCTTCGCGACTCTTTCATACCTCTTGTGTCTTACATGCGAGACTCTACCACGGGGTGCATTCATTACGATGAATGCCGCGCAAGGTCCCCGCAATGGCCTTCTTACCCGCGACACCCGCGACGGGTACCATGCCATGGTCCCGTGAAAACGCAGTCAGTACTCTGCGTTGATACCACTGCTT